>NC_056747.1:180684022-180999022 GCF_019279795.1 Protopterus annectens | reverse complement strand
GATGAAAAGATCATTTACTATGGTTTTTATCTCTCATCAGCTTACAACAGTACTGTGTCTACTTTTGATTATCAGCATCAATCTGCATTTTTAATTACTTTGCTTCCTTTGATTTTCATTAGTGGTCATCTCTGACACAGCATGTTAAGGAATGTTTGAATGACAGGCTTGAAAATGTAGTCGAGTTAATTGTTCTTTTCAAAATAACAACTGTAATTCAGTATTCAAGTCTGAGAAATCTGACCTCTGTGATTAACAGATGTTACTTGGGCTGCTATGGTTTGTGTTACATTCACAGTTTTTAATACTGTGGCTAGAATTAGAGTTTTTGATGTTAATTTTCCTTCCCCAGCTCACTGATTTATCTCAACAAAACACTGCATGCAATGCAAAAATGCTGTAACAAAACACAAAAAGAAAACATGCACTTTTATAGAAAATAGTGTAGAAAAAATGCAAAATCAAACACCGACAGAAAATGAGAAAGATAAAATGAAAATATCTGCTTTCTTTCTTTGTGGCACTCATGGTTTGATTAAAGGGAAAGACAACTAATTTATAATATTTTATTGTTCATTTGCACCTGCAAACTAAACTTGAAAGCCTTGCTTTTGTTCAGACTCCAGGTTACACTATTTACCCGAGTTGTGATGCTGGCAATCAGTGACTAATAAGGCACACTTAAATGCCATTGTTTAATAGTCATTTTTTTATTAATGACTGTGTAGCTGGAATAAGTGACCTAACTTAATTACTTTGCCTCTCTGAGTAAACTTTGTGATGTAACAGATAACAGGACACATGCAAGAAAGAAAGACTTAAGCTCTGAAACTTGTCTGGCTGAAGTGATAGCAGCTAGAAAAAATGTTTTTCAAGAAAGAAACTTCAGATCCTCTGAAACTGCTGGTTCAAAGGGAGGTTGACTCAATACTTGGAGTTAAGAGAGTAATACCCCAAAAAGGTACTGGATCTCTAATTAGAGGTCTTAGTAGGAATGCTCCTTTCAGAAAGGCCTTGGAAGCCTCTAGGGATGCTATAGCAGTAACATTCTGTTCTATGTGAAAATTAGAAATAGCAGCCCAAAGAAAGAACAGGGAAGTTTGTTGAACCCATAGCCGGTGTATTTGGACAGGATGGCACCGAGCAAACTGAATCTGTGTTCTCAAAAGCTTGCTCATCATTCTATCAACATCTAATTCCATGAGACTCCTGGATGACTGAACAGTCCTTTAATATAGGAGAGTGCAATACTGGGCTTACTGGCTCCAAAGGAAAATGCAGCCAGGGAAAGGAGGACTGGGCTCAAGGAACTGACTGCTTTGACTTCAATGTGTCTTTGGATCCAGTCCCACAGCAACTGTTGGGTCCAGGGACCTTTTCCTGGACTTGTCCATTTTCTTTTTGTCAGCATTCTTTTTTTTTGTTTTTCCTTGTCTTTGGGATTAGGTTTGTCTTGCTTCTTAGCCAGATTGGCTACGACAACACAAGCAGTAGAAAGTGAAGACCCTGCCTGAAATGGGAGATGACCTTTCAGAATAAGCTTCTCATGCTAGTTTAAAGAGCCCTAGAGCCAAAAGAAGTACAAACTTCACATTCACTGTCTAAATGGGCTGAGCCCAAACAATAAACCCCCAGAGTGTGGGTCGTATCAGGGATTTTGTGCCCATAGTCTGTACATTTTTTAAATCCCTTGACCTTATCTGTCATTTCAATGCAAAGTTAAATACAGATATAAACTTCTACCACAATACCTTAATGGCAATCAAATTCTATCACTGAACATTATACCAGAAACACTAATTTAGTCTTAAGATTTAAGCAGTACACTATCACACCAGAAAAACATCTAATGTAGTGTAAAGAGGGGAGAGATACACATCTAAATTCCTGTATTAATTTAACAACCTAAGAACTATTTAAGCATTATTCAACTATTATTTTACGAAGTACATAACACTAACAGCTAAATGCTAGACAGGCAAAATGAAATTACTCTTCTATATGTAGCACTGGAGATAAGATTTTTTTTTAAATAGGAATTCTTATCTGAACAATGAAGCTCTTATGGAACACGGCTGATGCTTCAGGTGGCAAATGAGATCTGAGATACTAAGGTGGAGTGGAGGACTGTGGGTAGGGAAAGAGTCGGAACCCTAGATCCATAAAACTTCAGAAATTGTGCTAAGGCCAGATACTAGAAGCCAGAGTTAAATATGATGAAAAAAGACAACATTCGATCTCAAGTCTATATAAAAGTAACTGGTGGAACATTCAAGACATGAGAGTTCTCATGATATAAGAGCTGATCACTGACGGTGCCTTCTTCATAAACACTTTGTACATTTACTCTAAGTGAATTTTCTGAAAGAATCTTGAGTATCCATGCCCCTTTGGCTCATATAAAGGATTTCTATGCTGAGATCAGGATGAGATGCAGTTCATGACCTTTGTTTGAACTAGGTTGCACCTTCAAAAAATACAACAGAACTACAAGAACATGAACCTGTTTGATTACTTACAGGAAGCTACTGCTTTAAGCTAATTATGACAGAAGACAATGGCCAAGAAGAGAGAGACAGGAAAAATACCACCTTTACTCCCTTGAAGACAATCTGATGTGGCAAGTACTTGTGACTTTGTTACAGAAGTTTAGTAACTGGGTAAAATCTCAGCAATACTCCAAAAACTTGTGGAAGGTTAGCATATGCCTGGCAGATTAGGCAGCATTCAAAGAAAAAAAGCTTAAAAAACTGCTCCTCAGAGGAAGCTGTACTCCACGAGTGGAAGTCCAGGCCACAGCACTTAATGAAGGCATGCAGTCTTCTTCTTCTTTCGGCCTTTTCCTGGTTAGGGGTCGCCACAGTGGAGCACCTGTCAGCTCATGATTGGCAGTGGAGTTTTACAGTGTCGAGTTGCCAGCCCGGCACCCAACCTTCCACAGAAGGCGCACACATTCACACCTAGGGCCAATTTAGAGTGCCCAATCCACCTACAGCATGTCTTTGGGATGTGGGAGGAAACCGGAGCACCTGGAGGAAACCCACACGACCACAGGGAGGACTATGCCAGCAATGCTTACAGTGAGCATTGGTCCTGAAACAAGCATTTTGGCTACAGACGTCAAGGGTTCATTGGACTTTTAGTGGCAAAAGACAATGCAGTGAGTTCACCATTCATGAAGCATCTGTTTTACAGAGAAGAATCCTCCAGAGAGGATCAAAGAAGATGCTCAACTTTCTGAATTTTTCCAAACCACCCACTTGCCAACACCATCACAGGATGCAGAGCCACAGCTATCAATAGACTTCCAGGGTACACAGAATACACCAGAAGACCCCTGAGGCCAGTAGCATAAGTACCACACACTCGGTAGGTGCAAGCCCTCATGAAGACAAACTTCTAAGCCAAGCAGCCCATGGTTTACACATGACACTTAAGAAAACTATACTACAGTATTAAAAGTCATGTAAGGGATTTTCTTCAAAAGATTCCCATTCATCAAAATCAAGGAAGGAAAAGTTCTCTAAAGGTCTGGCCCATCACAGAAGCATAAGAAAGATATACACCAGACAGAAGGCTAAACGAACAATTTCCAAGGTGGTCTAGGAACAGATCCACCTACATAATCTGTGCGTGGCCTTGAACTCATCTAGAATAGTTGGGAACTGCTGGGGCAGAGAGGTGTCTTTTTGGGTACAGAAAATGCAAATTAATCCACCTTGAGGTGCATTTTCAAAAAAGGGATATGCTCTCACAGCTTAGTGTTTACAGGAAAAAGGCTCTGAATATGACATACATGACCCAGCATGGAACAGCAGCTCAGCTGATGGAAAGGCAAAAGCAGATGGGTGCAGAGGGAAGTGGAAGTGAACAGCTTTCATCTTGCCATTTCTGTTGAGAGGGAGCCAGATGGTTCCTGATCAACTGGTACTCCCATGCAAGAGGAGGCTTGGGAACTGGTTACTCACCAGGGGAAGGTGGTTTAAATTCCAAGCCAGTGATGATAGCTCTCAAGGGGCATGTGTGTAGGAATCTTTTTTGGCCTGCTTGCTGTACTCTGCCTCAATATTGCTGATCTCTTGCTGCATTTTATTTTGAATTGAAGCTTTTCGTTTAAGGTTTGGTCACTTATATTTTGTATCTTATTCTTGAATTACATTTGTTTTGTTTTAAGTTTTCTTTTCTGTTGGAGTTTTTAGAGGTCTTTGCTAGGATCAGTTAAAAAAAAGTTAGCAAAGAATTCATTTCCAAACAGTGAATAACTTTTAGTTGTGTACTTACCATAACTTTAGATGTATGGGATCCATCTCGCCTACATTCTCTACAGATGGGTTCGGAGCCAATCCTCAGCTCCGACTCGGCCGCTATACAATAGAACGCAGTCTCTTATTGGCTGAGTTACCTCGTATCCCAGGATGCACCACTACTGCTTCCCCAGATCTTGTTTGTCCGCACACATGCACACACACATAGACTATTGTTATAACATTCCCAGGTGTTTCAAGAGAGGAAGAAGTTGAATTCGGATCATCCGGTCTCTTCTGGTCTACGAGGCAGGGGGAAGGAGGGTGGGTTATTAGGAATGTAGGTGAGATGGATCCCATACATCTAAAGTTATGGTAAGTACATAACTAAAAGATGTAATGTGATCCTATCTCGCCTACATTCTCTACAGATGGGACAGCGTCCCTAGCACCTAATTCCTGGGTGGCTCACTGGAAAACGCTCCTGAGAACCGTGGAACCGAAGGAAGCTCGACCCCTAGATGCCACATCCAATTTGTAGTGAGAAATAAAGGTGTGTAGAGAAGACCACGTAGCAGCCGCACAAATGTCACTAATAGAGAGCTTGGAATGAAAGGCTGGCGAAGTGGCCATAGCCCTGGTAGAATGAGCTTTCACTGGAACTATAAGCTCCTTATTTGAAATGAGATAAATATGACTGATACAGTCTCTGATCCACTTGGCAATAGTGACTTTTGTGATGGCTTTGCCTAATTTACTATCCGAAAAGGACACAAACAGTTGATCTGATTTTCGTGCTTGGTGTGTCCTATCCAAATAGAAACGTAATTGTCTGTGCACGTCTAAGCTGTGAAAGGTATATTCAGCTCTGTTTGAATACTTAGGGAAAAAGACCGGTAATTCCAGTGATTGTTGCAAACAAAAGTTAGAACAAACCTTTGGTATAAAGGATGGGTTTGGTCTAAGAGATACTCTATCCTTGTGAAATACCAGGTATGGTGGTTTGACACATAGTGCTTGAAGTTCTGAAACTTGCCTGGCTGATGTAATAGCAACTAGAAGAGCAGTCTTCCAAGAAAGAAATTTTAAGTCACAGGTTGCTGCCGGCTCAAAGGGAGATGAGGTTAATGCACCTAACACCACGTTAAGGTCCCACGGTGGTGCAGGATGAGATATAGGGGGCCATAGAAGCCAAGCTCCTTTAATAAAAGCTTTGCACAACTTGTTGCTCATTAAAGGTGGTTCTACGCTCTCGTGAAAATTGGAAATAGCAGCCAATTGAACTTTGATGGCAGACACCGAACAACCTTGGTTAAACAGGGAAGCTAAATACTTCAGTACCTCTGACACCGAGGCTGTCATAGGGTCTAATCCTCGGAGTTGGGCCCAAATAGCAAACCTCTTCCATTTATTGCTATACATCTTTTTAGTAGAAGTCTTGTGGGCCGAGGACAAAATATGCATGACTTCAGGGTCGAAAGAATGGCTCCTAACTATGGTCGGAAGAGGAGTAGCCAAGCTGCTAACTTCAATGAATGGAGGGACTGATGGAGCTGTCCTGACTGATGCGTCAAGAGGTCCGGAACTTGGTCCAGGAACCAGGGACCCTCCAATGCATATTTGTGAAGAAAGGGGAACCAGACTTGACGAGGCCAGTATGGGGCGATTAGAATCATTTTGCTTCCCAAGCGAATCGCCTTCTGAATCACCTTGGGGAGAAGGGGAACCGGTGGAAAAATGTATAGCAGACCGGGGGGCCAAACTTGGACTAGAGCATCCTTGGGGATCTCCCGGAAGTGGGGTGAGAGAGAAGAACTGCTGGCATTTCGCGTTGAGGGGAGTTGCGAAGAGATCGCAACAAGGAGCTCTCCATCTCGTGAAAATCTGTGCTACCACTCTGTCGTTCAAGGACCACTCGTGAGGGGAGAGAATAGTTCTGCTCAGTCTGTCGGCTATCACGTTGGATCTCCCCGGAATGTGTGTTGCCACTAGGAAACGTTTGGTAGCAATCGCCCAATCCCATACCTTCATGGCCTCTCTGCAAAGGGGGTAAGACCTGGTCCCTCCTTGCTTGTTTAAGTACCAGACTACCGACATGTTGTCGGACTGAATGGCAATCGTACCCTGGGGGAGGTGATCGTGCAGTGCTTGCAACGTTAAAAGCACCGCCCTCATTTCCAGGATATTGATGTGGAGAAGACTCTCGTCGGTGTGCCACGTGCCTTGGACCGACCTGTCCAGATAATGTCCCCCCCACCCTGTCTGGGAGGCGTCCGTAGTCAACGTGGCCGAAGGGAATGGGGGAACGAAGGGTCACCCTAGATTCAGGTTGGAGGAAAGAAGCCACCAACGAAGATCCTGTTTGCACGTCTCTGTGATCAATATGTGGTGACTGAGGGGAAGGTCTTGATAAGACCACTGGACTGATAGGAGCCACTGGAGTATCCTCATATGCAACCTTGCCAAGGGGACCAGAAGAATGGTGGCTGACATGGAACCCACCAGCTGCAGGACCATTCTCGCTGGAGCACGACGTCTGAGGAGTAATGCCCGAACCTGAGACTGCAGCGTTGCTATCCTTTCCGCAGGAAGATAGACTCGCATCTGCCTTGAGTCTACTTCTGCACCAATAAACAGAATACGCTGAGATGGCAGCAATACAGATTTTGTCCAATTGAAGGTGATTCCTAAGGAATTGCCTAGAGAGATAGTGGCTGCTAGAGTTTTCAAGAGCAAATGCCTGGAGGTGGCAGTTAGGAGCCAGTCGTCTAGGTATGGAAACACCTGGAATCCTAGACTTCTCAGGTGAGCAGTCACCACCGCCAAACATTTGGTGAACACCCTGGGGGCTGTGGTGAGACCAAAGGGCAGTGCTCAGAACTGGAAATGACTGTCTCCTAGGCTGAAGCGCAAGTGTCTCCTCGACACCTGATCTATCAGAATGTGATAATAGGCGTCTTTGAGATCTATGGAGCACATCCAAATACCTTTCTCCAAAAGCGGGAGAATGGATTGCAAGGTGACCATCCAGAATTTGGACTTTTTCACTAACCGGTTTAACTTGCTGAGATCCAAAATGGGCCTCAAGTCCCTGGTCTTTTTTGGTACCAAAAAGAATCTTGAGTAAGTCCCTGATCCGGCCTGATCTGCGGGGACAGGTTGGATGACTCCTTTTGAAGCAGCTACGATATTTGGCTGGCTGCATGATCCCGTTGACTGGGTGGCGGGTCCGGGATTCTTTGGGATGGTGGGGGGGGGTTGAGAGAAGGGAATGGTGTAACCTCCAGCGATGATTCGGAGCACCCATTGGTCCTGAGTGATATTTTCCCAGGCCTTTAGGTGTCTCGAAAAACGACCCCCGACTGGCTCCGGAGCTGCACAGTCGGGTACTCCTTCAGGGATGCTGGAAGGAGGAGGAGCCATGAAAGGACTCGCGGTCTCCAGTGTTGCGGGGGCCTCCGCCGCCTCTGGGACGGCGTCTCCTGAAAAATTTCCCCTCCTCTGCCTCTAGAAGGGGAATCGCTCTGCTGCGATGAGTAAGGCTTTTGAGACTTACGGAACCACATTTTCCCTCCTCTTCGAGTCTTGGGATAAGGTCTGAAGGGAGTGGAAAACTGGGCCCCTACGGCAGTTAAAGTCTTACCCTCCTGTTCGCAGCGAGTCAAAGTGTCCTTTACCTTGGGTCCAAACAGTGAGGACCCATCAAAGGGGGCGTGAGCAAAGGAAGACTTAAAGGCCTCCGCAAAGTGACACAGGCGTAGCCAGGCTTGTCTCCGTAGAGCAACACCTGTTCCCGCCGCTCTGCTCGCTCCTTCGGCTGCATAAGAAATGAGCCTCATGGACGAGTTGGATAACGAGGACAGGGTAGCCAACTGGGAGTTAACCGTCTGGGCCAACTGCTCAGGTAAGTTACCGGAGAGGGTATCCGAAAGCTCCTTGACCAGATCCCTCTGCAGTCTCGTGAAATGCGTTAAGTAGTTCAGAGACCTTAATGTAAAGGTTGCTGAAGAAAGGGTACGCTTCCCGTACCGATCCATGCTCCTAGACTCCTTATTAGGAGGATGGACGGACGTTGAAGCCTCTGCCACATCTTGCTGGGTGGCAGATGCCACCACCATGGCATCTACAGCCACACCTTTCGAAAGAAAGTCCTTATCAGGGGGAGCCGAAAGGAATTTATTGGGGCGAGCTGGCACCGGTTCAACAGAATCCGGGTGTTCCCACGCCCTTCGAGAGATCAAATCCAGAAGCTCATCGAAAGGCGGAGACACCCAGGAGGCAGAGGGCTGAGCCCCGAAGGCCTTGAGGAAAACCGACTCCTCAGCAGAAGGGGGTTTGGACTGCCAGTCGCCTCGTTGCTTAAGGATCTCCAAGATGTCCGCAAAGGATACATCATCCGAGGACGACTTGGGGGACCCTTCCACATCATCGAGGTCGGTATCTGAGGTGAGAGACTCATCAGGGGAGTCGACGTGCTTCCTCTTACACTGTTTCTTCCTCGGAGGTTCCTCCGAAAGCATTTCGGAGGGACCTCCAGGAAGAAGGGAACCCCCAATGGGGGTAACCTCAGGCCCAAGGGCTCCGCTGTCGTGAGACAGGGGGATTGCAAAGGAGCCAGTCTCCGTGCCAAGGGAAGGTGGTGGTGAGATGGTAGAAGTGGCCAGAGAGGATTTGGCCAAGGCACTCCTCATGGCCTCGAAGGCGGGACCCCCAGAGTCCTGGGATGGTTCAACCCCCGAGGCCACAACAGCAGTCGGAACTCCCGCAGCCAACGCACCGAGAGGGAGGCTCGGAACCGAAAGGTTCCCCCGGGGCCGACAGAGGAGGTCCGCGTACCGAACCCCGACCCAAAGGGCGGGGTTGGAGTTAGGGTCGGAACCGACCCGACAACCTCCACCGGCTCCACCAACACTGACTCCAACGGCGCCGAAGCTGTTGGAGGAGGAACCGAGATAACAGGATGGGAAATCGGCTCCGGAGCCGACTGGGCTGGAGCCGAGATCAATTTTGCAAAGACCGGAGACTGAAAAAGCCTTTGAAGCACCCTGTCTAAATCCGAATCAGACATCCTCGATGACCGAGAAGAGACCGACCGGGTCCGAGTCGACTTCTCCGCCGGCTCCGAAAGACTGGGGGACCGGCTCCGTATGGGTTCGAGAAGTATCGGTGCCGAGGGAGATTCCACTACCACTGCAATTTCCCTCGGAGCCGATGTGGACTTCGGCACCGAAGGGGAAGAGTCTGAGCGGGCAACCTCCATCGGCTCCGAAGGCAGTGGAGCCGATGGAGATGACTCGCCTCTCGACGCCCGAGCTCTCAACTCCGAAGCCAGAGGAGTCGAGGCTGGAGACATCGAGGCAGACCGTTCCGCCCTCGGCTCCGAAGTCCGTGGAGCCGACGGAGAAGCCTGCCGCGACTTTTTAGCTGCCGGATCCGACGGGCTGGTTGGAGCCGAAGACTTTTTCTTCCTCGAAGGGGAAGAAGAAGAAGATAGGGCTTCCTCAAAGGAAGGGGTAATAAGCCCTTTCAAAATTAACTTATTTTTCCTCTCTTGGAGGACGCGAGAGGAAAAAGCGTGGCAAACGCTACAGGATTCTTGGAGGTGCTTCGGGTCCAGACAGTAGACACACAATGAATGGTCGTCCGTAATGGACATTTTATAATTACATTTTGAACATTTCTTAAAACCTGATGGTCTATGTTCCTTCGACATGGCTATCTAACTACAAACGCACTAAACTACAAAAACTACACAAGGACAGCCTAGACTCTAACTAAACCGCCTAGGATAGGGCAAGGCCCCTCTAACTTAAACGGGATCACTTAAGTACCACAAAAAATACAATTTTACCACAAAAAAAAAAATTTAAATACACAGTCACACAACAATAAGTAGCTGTTAAACAGCTTTTGGATAAGTTTTAGCACAAAACTAGACAGAAGAAATCTGACTAAGAGGCTCTTAGCTCAGCCAAGTCCGAGACCACGTCTATGCTTCAGAAGCGGCAAACGAGATCTGGGGAAGCAGTAGTGGTGCATCCTGGGATACGAGGTAACTCAGCTAATAAGAGACTGCGTTCTATTGTATAGCGGCCGAGTCGGAGCCGAGGATCGGCTCCGAACCCATCTGTAGAGAATGTAGGCGAGATAGGATCACATTACATCATCAGTTAATTAGCGGGAGGGGTTGAGAAACAGCATTGCTCTTTTAGTTAGAAATATCTCTATTTAGCTGAAGTGCTTGTTTGGCCTGCTTGCTATACTCTGAATGAATACTGCTGACCTCTGGCTGCATTAACTTGGTGGCTTTTGAGCTGCCCACCCCCTACTATAAATCTGATTTTGGACAATCCTCCCAGTCCCATCTCATCAGCTCATTCAACTGAGTAGAGAGAGAGAGAGAGAGATCGAGATCATTTAGGAAGTCCCACAGCCTTAGTTTCTCAACCTTGAATTATCTTCTGTTTCCTCACTTCCCACTTAAACTAAAAAAATACATTTTATTCAGTTGCTTTTACTGTATTTGCATTTCTTCCTTCTTTATTACTTTATTTTGCTTTTGCTGCTTGTTCCTATAAGTGTTCAAATGCATTTATTCTGCTGCATTTATTACTGCTTGTTAGTAGCCTGATAAAATTATAACTGTTATTCTGAGCCTTTTGGTTTAAGCACTTTGGCTTCAGGACAGTTGTTTTATATTAGGAAGGTTTGTGGTCGACAGTCTTGCGGCAGGAGAGGTAGCTTACATCCTTCTAAGTTGAGAATTGATGGTTGAAGGCTTAGTGTGTCTGTTTCTGTAAAGGTGTCTTAGTTCTGGTTTAACGTCTTGGGCTTTAGGCCGGTTATTTTATATTAAGAACGTTTGTGGTCTACACTCTTGCAGGAGGACATGGTAGCTTCTGCCCTTCTGAGCTGGGAATTGCTGGTTGAAGGCTTATTGTGCCTGCTTATTTGAACTGTTTTCCCCCTGAAATTGGTGGACTTTGTTTACTGAAGCATAGACTAGATTAAGACCTGCTGAATCTAGCTCTGTGTGTATAACTTCAGCACTAAACCAGGCCATCTTTTGTTGGAGAGGGTTCCCCTGCAACCTAGTGGCAGTAATGTGCAGAACTCATCTGACTGAAGGTTGCTGGAACAGGGCTCAGTTTTGAGCTTTTTTACTGGTTAATTTGTTTAGATCACTTTATACTCATTTACTATCTAGCACCAAGTATGTGCATCTCGCACTGCCATGCAGTGGTGGGCACAGTTGATGGTTATAGACGCAAACACTTTTGCCTGCAAATTTTCCCTGAGTACTCTGCTGGTGCTCTATCAGTGAGTTCTCATGACTGTCCCTCTCTGACAGATAATATATTCAGCAAAGCTCCTGAGGTACCAACACAGATCCTGCCCACTATCCCTTCGTATTTTTTGTCCACTTCTCCTGCCCTCTGCTTTATCTGTTCCTTCCTGTCCTTATCCTGTTTTCTTAGAATATCAACTTACCTGTTCCTTCCTGTCCTCTTCCCGTTTTCTGACCACATCAACTTACCTAGCATTATGGATGGACAATTTCCCACAATTTCTCCAGTCAATCTGGTTGACATGGGCATCTTGAGGCAATACACCAATTGCCTCATGTACACTGACAGCTGACAACCCACTTCTTCTAGTCCACACAAATTCATTATGTGACAGATACATCTATATCAAGAACCTAGAACTCAGGCTCTCTTGCTCACCAGTCAGTTCATCTGATACTAAGCAGGTTGTCAGCATGCACACCTCACCTCTTGCATCTACCAAATCAATAACATGTAAACCTACATATGTGGAGGTCCTTACGAGAAGATTACCTAAACATCAGAGCCATCTCAAACACACTTTACATAATACATCCTCTGCAGAACATAGTACAGATAATATATCACACACCAGTGTCTCATCAGTGAAGCCTCTAAGGCATTA
Organism: Protopterus annectens; assembly: GCF_019279795.1. Classification (NCBI taxonomy): domain Eukaryota; kingdom Metazoa; phylum Chordata; order Ceratodontiformes; family Protopteridae; genus Protopterus; species Protopterus annectens. The sequence goes on along the minus strand of NC_056747.1, from coordinate 180,986,825 downwards.
CACAAAAACAAACATCTTAGTCATATGTAACTCAATTGTGAGATGCACAAATGTCCCTCTCACCAGGTTGGATATGGAAAAGGTCACGGTCAGCTGTCTGTCAGGTGCCAGGATCTGCCACATCACACACACACTCAAGTCTCTCAACAACAGGCACTGTTATGACTTAGTCACAGTCCATGTTGGTGTGAACGACTTGGACATACCTCCCTGGACTACATGAAGAGAGACATGACTGAACTTTTGGATTGGTGTCTCAGGTAGATATGTCCATAGCCTTAAGCAGCATTTTACCTTTGCCTTAGACGACACTTCAATACACACAAAAAATGACTGACTTCAACAATTGACTTAGTTTCTGGTGTCTTTCAAAGGGGATCCAGTATGTGTCAGTCTGGGACGACATGGTCAACAGACCTCAATGTTTTTCCAGAGATGGTCTTTGACTGTCACCCCGGGATTTCCGTTACTGGCTAAGGATCTTGCCATTTCCATAGTGCATAGCGCACTGTCTGCAGCCCTCAAAGGACTATCATTTCAGTAGGAACAGACAAGTGATAGAAAACAACAGGAATAAGGAATGAAAAGTGATGTGTTGTTCTACAGTTTCAAATTAAAAAGAAGTTTGCTGGTTTTTGATTAAAATTATTTTGATGACTTCTGAATTCCTTGTTACAATCTTACTGGTTTATAATTTAGATATGCTTACAAATGGGTTTTCCACTGTGCACATTTTCACTGTTTTTTTTCCAAAGATAAATACAATGTAGAAAACTGCAGAATCACAAAATCTTAACCATATAGAATCACAGATGTCTAACTTAAGAAGTTACAATATAATCCTCTGGAAAATGCACCATGGATACCACTCTGTCAATCACATGCACATGAAGAAAAAACAAATATTTGATCTGCGTTACTTCCTGTGTCCATGTTACAAGGTGCGATTCCCTCTCCCTTCATTTGAGTAATGTGTGACTCTGAGCAAGTCACTTAATCAAGCAGTGCTCCCAGGTTTCCCTTGGAAAGGAAGATTTTGTCCAATAAGCCTTAGTCAACAAATAGGTAAAATGCTGAACAAACCTCTATTTCCCCCCTCCCCATGACCCCCAAGCCCCGTTACACCTCCTCCACTGGCCAAATCCTTCTCACCCCTCATATCATGTGACTCACCTATATCTTGTTTCGCCTACAGTGACCAACCATGTTCTTCAACCATTCCCAGTTTCCTAAAAAGGGGCAAGCAGAAGTGAGGGCAGCTAAGGCACAAGTCAACAGTGAGTTGGTTTAACAGCGTCAAGAAGGGGAACATCATTTTTAGTTACATAGGTGGAAGTGAGGAAGAGACTTGCCAAACTGAGGAAGCTCAGGAAAAACAGGAGAAAAAAGAGGTACTGAATAAATACTTAAGCCTCAGTTTTCAGAAAATAAAGGGAAGAAAGATGGGAATGCTGGGAAGATGCTAGGGAAGCTGGAAGAACAATAAACAAACATCACAACAGAGAGGGAGAAGACGGTGAAGCAAATAGCTGCCCTAAGGGAAGAGAAGGCATAAAGACCAAATGAGCTACCTCCCATTGGCCTCATGATCTAGAAAGTGTACTGGAGTATCTCCAGGCAGACAAATTCAAGAGATCACTTTTCACTGCAGATGTGCCTAAAGACTTGAAGATGACAGACATGCCACCCCTGTAAAAGAGGGGAGGAAGGAAAGGTCCAGGATGTTACATGCATGTTAGTATAATAGCAGTTGCAGGAAAATTCTGGAATAATCAACAATGTGCCAACTTCAAATGTATCTCAGCTTGTCTAATGAGGAGTTACGAGACAAGGGAATGTAAATGGTCTGCAAATGTAGCCTTTCCTGCAGGTAAAATCTTAGCCACTGCAATCAATCTGCAGAATTGATAACATCAAGGTGCAGCAGGTAAATGTGATGTTTCTCTAACTGAATATAATGTATAAACTGAGAATTTTTTGCAAAAATTTGACCTACATAAGATATACTGTCATTGCAAAGAAATGAAAGAATAGCCACAGTAATGCATTTCAGTGTGCTACTGTAAAGAATAGTTGTGCAAAATCTTACCATAAACATAGATGTCCTCCTTCCCATGTTGCAGTATTCATACAGGGGGTCCTCTGCCTCAGGCGACCAGAACGCCAGCTCCTATGCAAAAGCTCAAGCCTGGTTGCTGCTAGGGCATGGGACGTCACACGCAGGGCCATAAACCAGGGGCCTCAAATGTGATGTCTGCACGGACAGACCTCAGAACTGACTGCCCAGTCATACAACAGTTTAGGTAGTGCCAAATGATGTCCTCTAGAGAGGAGAAATGTAACAGACTGCCCAGTCTGACCATAGTGTAGGCAGTGCCCAATGATGCCCTCTAGACAGGTGAAATGTAATGAAGGGGGATAGGAGGGAGGGAAGGAATACTGCAACATTGAAGAGAAGGACGTCTATGGTTATGGTAAGATTTTACATAACTATAATATGTCCTTCTATTCTCATGTTGCAGTATTCTTACTGTGGGAGAGTACCACAGCTGAAGAAGGAGGCAGGGTGGAGGAAGAAGTAGCAGATTCCAGGAATCCCTGCAGGATTGCTCTTGCAAATCCTGTTCTGGCTTTGGAAATGTGGTCCAGTTTGTAATGTTTGGTAGAGGTATGTACGGAAGACCAGGTGGCTGCCTCAATGATGGCAGTTGTATCCAGGCCTTTGAGCAAGGCCCCAGAAGAAGCTACAGCTCTTATACAGTGTGCCCTGACCCCATGAGACAATTGTTTTCCATGGCAGGAATAGCAGAAGTAGATAGTTTTACTTATCCAGAAGGAAATAGACTGTTTGGCTATGGCCTTGCCCAGGGTCCTGGGATGTAAGGACACAAAGAGCTGATTAGACTTTCTAATGACCTTAGTTTTGTCCAAATAGAACCTTGGTTGTCTGTGGACATCAAGGGAGTGGATTATTCTCTCACTGTCATTTTTAGAAGTAAAGAAGGTGGGTAAGTGAATAGACTGATTTAGTGACAACTCATTGACCACTATGGGCATGAAGGAGAGGTTAGTGCGCAGGGCCACCCTATCTTTGTGGAAGACAGTTTAGGGTGGGGATGACATTAACGCTTGTAATTCTGAAACCCTTCTGGCTGAGGTAAGGGCTATCAGTAGGACTGTTTTCCATGTGCACTTCTGCAGGGAGGCAGAGCTAGCTGGCTGTTTGGAATGGGGCAAATATAGGTTTTTCTAGAACATAGTTTAGGTCCCAAGGTGGTGGGATAGGCTTCTTTGGTGGCCTAATGTGCAGGACCCCTTTTACGAATAGTTTAACATCCAATCTGGAGAGTAGAGGAGGGTCCAGAGGTAAGCAGGCAGAAACAGCAAATAAGTGAACCTTCACTGAAGAATATGAAAAGTTAAGACTAGAGCAACATTTGCTTGAAAGGAGTCCATATGCCTTTGGAGACACCATTTGAAGAAACTTTCCTATTTGGAAACGTAGGACCTCCTGGTATTGGGTTTCCTGGCCTCCTGCAGGATAGATAACACGTAATCAGTGTAGCGATGTCTGAAGGGAATTAAAAGTTTATTACCCAGAGGGTTAAGCAAAGCATCTCCAGGTGTGGGTAAATGAGAGATCCCTTCTGTTGTGTGAGCAGGATCACCTTGTGAGGCAACTTGTGGTGAGTACCCTTGGCAAGAGATTGAAGAAGGGGGAACCAATGCTGCCTTGGCCAATAGGGCGTCAACAGCAATATTTTTTGGCATGTCCCTCATGATTTTTAGGAGGACTTTCTGAATGAGAGGGAAGGGAGGGAAAGCATACAGAAATAGTCCCTTCCATGAGATGGTGAAGGCGTCCACTCTCCAAGCTAGTGGGGAGGGGTCCTTGGCACAGAAATGTTTCAATTGTCTGTTCTGGGGGGAGGCAAATAAATCGATTTGAGATGCGCCCCACTGGTGGGCAATTTCCAGGAGTACATCTCTGTGCAAAATCTACTTGTGATGCAGAGAGAATGATCTGCTGAGAGCATCTGCCTGATGGTTGTCCTGGGATGGGATATAGACGATCTACAGTGAAATGTTGTTCTGAGAGGCTAATTCCCATGCTTGCATTGCTAGCCTGCAGAGCAGGTAAGACGTGGTCCTCCCTTGTTTGTTGATGTACTACATTACAGTGATGATGTCTGTGAAAATTTGTAGAGGGCCTGGCTGCATGAGAAGGAGAAAGGCCTGCAGGGCTAGGTGGACTGCAGTCATCTTCCTTACACTGATGTGCTTTCTCTGGAGGGATGGCTCCCATAGGGCGTGCACCTTGAGGCCATTCATGGTTGCTCACTGGCCTAGATCTGAGGCATCTGTGTGCATTAGTTGTGTTGGCATGGTGGGTTGTAGGGGTAGTCCTGGATTTTGTTGTACCTGCTGAATCCACCACTTCAATTCTGTTTTTAGGCATGAAGGAAGGTATCTAAAAGTCCAGTGGGTGGCTGTGTTGTGACCACACATTTATTTATCTATTATTTATTTGCAATTTGATTACCGGGGAAGTCCACTGGGCCGAATTGACCCATTTTCAGTGGAGGCCAGGGGAGAAAAGCTCCAAGATGCATTATACAATTTAGATACAAATGATAGTTAATATTAAAGATCTTATGTAGAATAGTTACTCATAAATGCATTCAATATCATGCATAGTTAACAAATTCATTAAGCTTAAAGGTAGGGATCACACAGTTTCATTTGAGGAAAACAGATATGGGTTAGGTGTGGAAACAGTTTACATACAAACCTTTTAAGAAAATGTAAATATGCTTTACATACACACATCAAAAGTAGAATGCTATTTACAATATTTACAAGGTTGGGCTGTGTAAGGGTAGCTGTAGGAGGTGAGAGCTTAGAGAGAAGCTATAGAAATTGTTGAGAGCTTAGATAAGCTCAAAAGAAGATAACTAAGAGAGTTGTAGAGCTTGGGAACCAGAGCGAGAACCCCCTTGGATTAGGTTGGGTGAAGGCAGGTACATTTCCATTCAGTGGACAGGTGTTTGAATAGTTGGGTTTTGAAGTTTTCTGAGTTTGGTATGGTTCTTAGTGTGGAGGGAAGGGAATTCCATTTTTTGCCTAGTGAGAAAGATAGAAGTTGTTGGCCAGCAGGACGTTTAGGTTTATGGACAGTAATTAAGTTCTGATTTTCAGATCTGAGAGCTCTGTTGGGTATATAAGGCGGAAGGATGTTAGAGCGGGACATTTTGTTGGGTGAAATATGAGTCTATGTGCAGTAGTGAGTTAGAGATAGTCTAGGTAGTTTGGGAGTTAAGCCAATTCAGGGATTGTAGGGTTAGGCAGTGATGGGTGGTATTTTTAGATTTAGAGGCAAATTTAGAGATTTTGTTCTAGCAGTTTTCTAGTTTAGAGGTGATAGAGGAGGACAGGTTGGTTAGGAGAGGGGCTTCGTATAATAAGGAAGGGAGAAGATAAGTCGAGGCCAGAGTTTGCCTGGTAGAGTTGGAGACAAAGCATTTATTCCTATACAGCATACCTAGCTTTTGGTGGGTTTTCTTAATATTTTGTTGAATATGAATATCAAACTTGAGGTGTTCATCTACAGTAATGCCAAGTAGTTTGGCAGAGGGGACTACTTCTATAGGTAAGTTGTTTTGACTATAGACTTTGAAGTTGTTTTTATCGTAGGAGAGGGTCTTTGTGGGAGGGAATAGTAGAATCTTTGATTTATTTGCATTGAGAGAGAGGTGCTTTTGGCACATCCAGTTTTCAGTTGTTGAGAAGGCAGTTTGGGTTTTAGTCAGCAATTCAGAGAGGTTTGAGGCAGAGCAGACTAAGGTTGAATTGTCTGCATATTGAATGATTTTAGCATTAGGAATAGCAGTGTGAAAGTTATTGATGAAGATGTTAAAAAGCACTGGCCCAAGGATGGATTTCTGTGGTATGCCAGTTGGGGTAGGTAGGAAGGAAGAGATGGAGTTCTTCCATTTGACTGCTTGTGATCTTGTCTGACAGATAGCTGGAGAACCAGGATAAAGCATTATGTGAGAGATTAAGGTTTGAGAGATGACAGAGAATGTGCTTGTGGGAAACAGTATCAAAGGCTTTAGACAGATTGAGTAAAACAGTAGAAACTAAGTGGCCTGAATCTCGGGCTTGACTGACAGTTTCTAGGAAAGAGAGTAGAGTGGTTATTGTGCTATGGCCTGGACGGAAGCCATGCTGGGTAGGAGTGAGAAGATTGTTTTGGGTCAGGAAAGGCACAGTTGGAGGTGGATGCATGTTTCTAGGATTTTGGAGATTGGTGAGAGCAAAGCAATAGGGCGAAAGTTTGAGATGCTGGTATTTTTGCCTTCTTTATGAAGAGGAAGAATATAAGCTGAGCGCCAGAGTTTGGGGACGTATGATTCTTTTATGGATCAGTTGATAATGATGCTGACTGGGAGTGCAATGCCATCAGCAGCACATTTTAGGAAGGAAGAGGGAATATTGTCGAGAGCGTTAGAGCAAGGTTTAAGTTTGGACAAAAGATTTTTTATAAAGTTAGTGGAGATAGGTTTGAGTTCAAACAGATGAGATGAGATGAGTTAGAAGGGGGAGAGTGTAGAGCAGTTGGGTTATTATTGGGAAATGTCTTGGTGAGGGTAGTAATAGTGTCTATGAAAAATGAGTTAAATTCAGAGCCTAGTTCAAGATCAGATTTACTTGGGTCAGGGACAGGGATTATTCTTGGAGCCTGGATTGAGGAGTGAGTTTACGGAGTCCCAGAATTTTTGGGGGGTTTTATTGTTATTGGACTGAAGTTTGATATAGTAAGATTTTTTGTCGTTGGTGATTAGTCGTTTTGCACGGTTGCGGAGCGGTTTATATTGGAACAAGGTTTGTCCAGTTTATTGTTTTGGTAAAGCTTCCATAGTTTGTCTCTGTGGTGCATAACCTGTTTTGTCTCTTTGGATAGCCAAGGAGCAGTTTTAGTTTTTATCCTTTTGTTTCTTAGTGGGGCTAGTGAGTTTAAAGTATCAAGGAAGACAGAGTTGAAGTATTCTATAGCCTTGTCAAGAGGAAGGATGTTTAGAATTTGCCAGTTCATTTTTTGCAAGTATTTGAGAAAGTAGTTGGGTTGAAGCTACTGAGGTTACGAGTTTGAATGTATTGATGCTGTTGTGGGGAGGAACTAGTTGAGCGATGCATGAAGGCTGGGAGGTGGTCGCTAAAGGTATCAGGAATTGGTGCCAGAATTGGTTATTTTATTTGGATCTGAGACTAGGATCCAATCTATAGTGGATCCGGGAGGGTTTATTTTGTTGGGTCGAGTGATGGAGAGGAATATTTGAGTGAAGTTATAGAGGTTAATGGATAGGGATGAAGAGGGGCAATTGATTTTATTCCATTCAATATTCCCATCACCAAGGATATAAGTTTCATAGTTCATTTCAGTAGAGGCCCATAGGAGAATATTTTCGAGTGTAGAGATATTGTTACCAGGTGAGATACATAGGGCAATGATGCAGATATTTTTATGTTTATTTAGTTTTAGAATTCCAGCAGTTAGTTCAGTGTTCTGGAATTGGAATTTGGAGGGGAATTAAGGTAAGAAGGTTGGAGTAGACTAGGGCAGTGCCTCCACCTATTTTATTTAGTCGGTCACTTCTGTGGCAATGAAATCCTGGGGGCAGAATCTCAGAGTCGGAGATAAAGGGCTTGAGCCAGGTTTCAGAGATGGCTAAGATATCTGGTTGGTTATGGCTTAACCAAGCTTGAAATTGTGTACTTTGTTGTTTAGACTTTGTGCATCAATTGTAAAAATCTTTATAGGTTCATAGGTAAGTACTAGGCTATCTGCCCAAGGGCATTTATAAGCCTAGCCAGAATGTGTTGGCTTTCGCCACCCCCTTAGATTAGTTCCCTGTGCCACTGTCCAGCAGAGCCACTGCAGTGATCCCCGGGGTAAATTTTCTGTTTCCCATCCATTTGTCAAGGTTTCTTTTGAAGAGTGTTAGTGAGGGGCTCTGCCTGATGTATACTGGAATCCTGTTCCAAAGCATGGGGAGTCTCTGGGATAGGAATCTATCCCTCCAGCATGTCCTATTTATTGTTGTGGTGTGGTTTATATCTCTAGAGGGTGTGGCTCTCCGGGATTTGTTTTTTTTTTAGGTGGAGCATGTCCATCAATTCTGGGTTGGACATGGCCTTGTATGTCAGGCAGAGATCACCTCTGAGTAAGCAGTATGCAACTGAGTACAGCTGGAGTTTCTTGAGTCGGGCTGCATACGGCATCTGTTTGAGGCCAGTAATCCTCTTAGTGAGGTACTTTTGTGGCGTTTCCAGCTGTTGCAGGTGTCTTGTAAGGTACATCCTAAATGGGGCGTTGTATTCTATGATGGGTCTAATGAGTGATGAGTAGAGAGGCACAATAACCTCTTTTGTTCTAAATGCGAACCCTTTTGTGATTAGGTGGGCCACACAGAAGGATTTTCTAACCACCTTGGCAATATTATTATCAAAGGAGAGATTACTATCTACTTGGGTCCCTAGATCCCTTATTACATTTTCTGTATTTAGGGGACCACCACCTATGTGGTAGTTCGCAGGTACTTTGCTTTTTCCAAAGGGGATGACTATGTATTTTTGGCATTTAGCTTGAGGCCATGATTTTGACACCAGGTATCTGTCTCAGTGAGACCCAACTGGAGAGTGTCTGCATCAGCCGGAGAATCAATTATGGCCCCTAGTTTGCAGTCGTCTGCGAACTTGGTCAGCCATAGTCCTCCTATGCTTGCCTGTACCTCTGAGAAGTATATACCGAACAGGAGGGGTCCTAGGACTGAGCCCTGGGGGATGCCACTTGTAACCGGCTTAGAGTCAGACGTAGAGCCTGCAACTCTCACCATGTGGGTTCTATCCATGAGCCAGTTGGCAACCCATCTCATGACGCAGGGGTTTATGTTCAAGCTGGTGAGCTTGTCTATAATACTAGAATGGGGAATGGTGTTGAAAGTCTTTGCGAGGTCTAGGTAGGCTGTGTGGACCTCCTTTCCCTCGTCTAATGCCTTGGTAACTGTCTCAAAGAAGTCCACCAGGTTTAGGAGGCATGATCTGCCCTTAACAAAGCCAAACTTGGTAGGGTCCAAGGTCTCTGTTAAGGAGTTTCATGATGATGCATTCCATAGCCTTGCAGACCAGGCCTGTCAGGCTTATAGGATGATAGTTCCTGGGGTCTGTTGTGTCTCCACCTTTGTGGAGCTGGATAACTGTTGCTGTGCGCCACTCTGTGGGTACGTAGCCTGTAGAGAGGCTGAGTTTGAACAGTGTGTTTAGGTGAGGGGTTAGTTCATTTTGGGGCTCTTGTAATACACAGCTTGGGACACCGTCCGGTCCCATTGAAGCAGTGTTTTTGCCTTTGGATAGGGCTGTTTTAACTTGTGTGTCGGTGACTGATGGGGCCCTACATTCTTCTGGTATGGTTATGGGCACTTTAGGGGGTGAAGTTTGCACTAAACCTGTCTGCTAGAATGTTTGCAATATCAGTCGGTTCAGTGTATTTTGTGCCATTTTGCACTAACTCAGAGCAGATCTGAATGTTTCCACTTAGGTTCTTGACACAGCTAAAGAAAGCTTTGTGGTTATCTTTGGAGTCATTGGCAATTTTTCTTTCGAAACTAGCATTGGATGATTTAATGAGGGATCGTAGTTTCTTGCTGATACTGATCAGGGATGTCTTTCCTTCTTGGGATTTTACTCTTTTCTGTACGAGTTTCCTTCTGTTGTATAGCTTGTTTATGGCAGGGGTCCACCAGACTGGTTTCCTTTTCTTGGAGGAATGAGTCTTGGTTTTACTTGGGATAGCACGATCCATGCATTCCTGCAGATGCTCATAGAGTGCCTTTGTAAAGGTTTCAGCAGCTTGGACAGCATTGTCCTTTAGCATGTGGGCTGTGAACCTTTCCACCTCGGTCTTAAGTAACGTGAAGTTTGCTTTTGAAAAGTTTTTCATGGTGGTTTCCTTGATTGGGGGTGGGGACGGAATGTGGATATCCAGAGTGATTAGTCTATGGTCTGATCTAACCAGCGAGGGGTTGACCTCCGGTGTGGAACACCGGTCGCCCATGTTGGTGATGACTATATCCAATATGTTGTTCCCTCTGGTGGGGGTGTTGACCAGTTGATTCAGGGTGTTAGAGTTTATAAATTCTAGGAAGCGCTGGGCAAGGGAGTTAGTACTTGAGTAGTTCTCTCAGTTTATGTTTGGGTAATTGAAATCACCCAATATTAAGGTGTTTGGTAGGACCTTCATATTTCCCAGTGTTTCCAGAAATGCGGAATGGGGGTCCTGGGCCATGGTGGGTGATCTGTAGCAAGCTACAATTTGGATTGCAGTTTTCCCCATTGTTAGTTGCACATGGATGATCTCTGATGCATTGTGCTGCACCACTAACCTGGAGGTGTGGGTATCCTTGATGAATATGGACAAACCCCCGCCTTTTGTGTTTCGGTCCTGGTTCTGTGGCCGAATGGTATGGTATGAGTTATAGCCTAGTAGTGCTGGGGTGCTCTCAGGAACCTTAAACCAGGGTGTAGAGATAGGAGGAAGAGGGTAAGAGATGAGTGTTGTTAATAAAGGATGTAGGACCAGGTTAGGATGGATATCAGCAGGTTGGACTAGGTTGCTGAAGGAGATATCCTTTAGCCATTTTGGTCTGACAGGCATGAATTTTGGTAGATTGGAGCAAGGTGACAGCATCTTGACTTTAGAGGAGAAGAGTATAAGGTGGAATAGGTGCAGAGGGTTGGGCTGAATGAGAGAAGAGGAGATAGAGTGGAAATTTGAGTAAGAGTGAGTGAGAAGGTGGGTTTGTATGGTAGTTGTCTTTGTAGGTGGTATTAGACAAGCATAGGTGGAATATGAGGTAGCATAGTATAAGGGAAGTAGGAACAGAAAGAGGAGGCTGGGGGACTGGAGGGTGTGATAACTTGAGGAGAGCATGTTGGAGCAAAGAGAGAGTGGTATGAGTGGTTAGGAAAATAGAGAAGGCTATGAAGAAGAAAGGGTTTAAAAAGTGATGGAGGTATTCTAGAGATTTAAGGAAGGAGGAGGGGACTATAATTAATGGGTGGAGTACAGATTACAGAGTTTAAAAAGGATGGGTATAGGTGGGAAGAGTAATGAGGGGGAGCTGGTATTGGGTAATTAGGCTGAGAGGGTGGGGTAAGGTAGGAATAAAGCCAGGTGTACTGGGGGCGGGTGGGAAATGGGGGCAGGGTAGGGGAGCAGAGTGAGCCCGTAGGGCGAACGGAGCAGGAAAGAACACTAGTGGTGAGTATGGCAGAAAAAATATCAGCAAAGAGCAGTTTAAAGGCTGTAGTTTGAAGGTATGAACTAAATATTTCCAGCCAGAAAAAGAAGGCTGCCTTTACAGAGGGTGGTTTAAGCAGTGGGGGAGAAGATATTTACAGTCTAAGGATATTAACTCATAACCGACTGTTTGTGAAAAAATAAAACTTGTTGGGATTATAAAGAATATCTAGGATTTATACTGGTTGATGCTGCCACCTAATGGTAGAAGGAGATAGCAAACAGCAGGGATAGTTTGACCAGTCTTAGGTTTAAATATATTCTAGGGTAGTGATAACAGGTGGGGGAGAGGGCAAACTGTCTGTGGTGGGCTGCTACAATGCACACATGGGAGGGCAGATTAACTATAGATAGTACATCAAGTCTACATTTAGTGTTAAGCAACATACATTTACACAATCTTGTTGGGAGCCGTCTTCTCAGTAGCATTTTTCTAAGTACCAGGCAAGCTGGCCAATTCAGGGTGTCTTCAGTTGATGGCCAGAGGTATTCCTTTTGCATTTAAAGCAGGGAGGGAGCACCCGGGATGGATTACTGTAGAGGAGAGGGAGACAACACTGAGTTAGTTAATATTGCAGATGTAGAGGGGAAGGTAGAAGGTAAGGGATGTTTAGAGAAGAAAGGAGGGTGTAAGAAAGCACAGTAGTAGAGAGAGGCTATGGTTAGATGAGGCTAGTGCAAATATGTAGAGGAAGATTAGATTTAGGGGATTAACAATGGAAAGCAGCAGACATTATGCTATGAACAATACAAGTTAGGCAATATAGGCTCCATTAAATACAACAAAACATTTATTCAGCAGTTCAGCATGCTATCAGTGACACTAGTCTGTTTGAGAGGACAGGGTTCTACAGCAGTAGAGCCAAATATAAGCAGCAGAAAGCAAGGGGTAAATGATAAAGTAATACTATAAAATCTCTAAACAGTGCAATATATAGTGCTCAACAGACTAACACAGTAAACTATATGTTCATGCTGTGCAATAACTTGTGCTGAACAGTTTTCAAAACAGTTTTCAGAACAATATAAAAGCCATGTGGTGCCCTTATAGAGACAAATGGAAAAGAAAAAGAGCTACTAAGCCAGTAATTAAGCTAAAGGCTCTAGTAGGACCATTGATCCACCTTGAAAGAGAAATAAAGGCCTTCAATGATATATCTTCATTGGCGTCCTTTTAATAGGACATCTGGAGAGCAGACTAGGCCAGCAAAGTGCAACAGTTGAGCCATGTATATTCAGACTAAAGTAATACAGCTGGCGACAACAAAGAGAGACCCACTCATCCCAAAAAGCAACTTACAGCTGCTAAGCCGGTAATTAACCTAAGCAAAGGGCAAATGACACAGTACAAAGCAAGCAGTCAAACAGTACAGTATATATGGCAAAACGGTCCCCAAAACCATGCAGAAGCTGTGCGGAGCCCTTATAGTTACAAATGGAAAGAAAATGGCTGCTAAACCTGATTTTAAGAGGAAGACTTGAAGGGGGATTGTTAATCCACCTTAAGAGGCTATCTGGCATTCAGCGATACACTTTGGTTGGCGTCCTTTTAACAGGACATCATTACACCAGGTTTCTGGTCGTGACAAGCCAGCAGTATTCAATCAAACCCCTTGTACCCACACAAAATTAATGCAGCATTAGTCAGTGTAGAAAAGAGCCCCACTCATCCCAAAAGCAGCTTGCAGAGGTCAAAAACACAGGTAGGTCACAGATAAATGAAGCCGTCAACACGAGGGCAACAACAACCATACAACACAGTTACAAACATTGCACTGGAGTGATAGCCATCAGCACAAAGCCATCTATAACCCTAAAACACAGTTACAAGTAAAAACGCGGAGTTTAGCACAATAGTAGCTTAGAGGCTTGCAAATGATAGACAAACATGCTGAAAAGACCTATCGGGAGGCGAACAACAAGCAGCCTAAACCGCAGGACCAGCACAGAGGAACTGTGGATGCTCAGGACAAGATTTAAAAATGGCACCACAGTCTATGGGAGATATAAGTAAACTCCAGGAGGAAACTAGGTATGGGGGAGGGGATAGGTGGAGGAAAGGTGGTTGGACTAGAGGAGTAAAAGGTAGGAGGGACTAAAGGGTTGGAAAGTTGGTAGAAAGAACAGTTCCAGGAGGGGGGAAGGCTTAATAGAGGTGAGTATGGCAGAAAAAGTATCAGCAAAGAGCAAAAAAGAAGGCTGCCTTTACAGAGGGTGGTTTAGCAGGGGGGAGAAGATATTTACAGTCTAAGGATATTAACTCATAACAGTTTTTGAAAAAATAAAACTTATTGGGATTATAAAGAATATCTAGGATTTATATTGGTAGATGCTGCCGCCTAATGGTAGAAGGAGATAGCAAACAGCAGGGATAGTTGGACCAGTCTTAGGTTTAAATATATTCTAGGGCAGTGATAAGAGGAGGGGGAGAGGGCAGACTGTCTGCAGTAGGCTGCTAGAACGCACACAAGGGAGGGCAGATTAACTCTATATATAGTACATCAACTCTACATTTAATTAGTGTTAAACAACGTACATTTACACAATCTTGTTGGGGGGGGTCTTCTCAGTAGTATTTTTCTAAGTACCAGGCAAGCTGGCCAATTCAGGGTGTCTTCAGTTGATGGCCGGAGGTATTCCTTTTGCGTTTAAAGCAGGGAGGGAGCACCCAGGATGGATTAATTTACATAATCTTGTTGGGGGAGGGGGGTCTTCTCAGTAGTATTTTTCTAAGTACCAGGCAAGCTGGCCAATTCAGGGTGTCTTCAGTTGATGGCCGGAGGAGGTATTTCTTTTCTGTTTAAAGCAGGGAGGGAGCACCCGGGATGGATTACGGGAGGCGAAAACAAGCAGCCTAAACCACAGGACCAGCACAGAGAAGCTGTGAATGCTCAGGACAGGATTTAAAATTCTTCAGGTACAACTGTAACTTCCTCATGTGCAACCTGACTAGTGGCAGCATAGGAATGGTAGCTGCCATAAGGCCTAGGAGGTGCATGAATTGGCTGGCTGACAGGTGGTTGACCAGTAGAAGGTCCTGGAAGGGGCTGTCAAGGGACGTTACCCTTGTCCTGAAGGAGGAAAACCTTCATCAGGTTGGTCCTTATCCTGCATCCCAGGAAGGTTTTGTCCTGAGCTGGGGTGAGGGATAATTTTTTCAGGTTGAGTGTGACTCCCAACCTCTGGAGCAGTGACATGGAGAAGAGCAGATTATTTCTGAGGGTGTCTTTTCCTTCTCCAAGAATGAGGATGTCGTCTAGGTATGGGCAGATCTGAATGCCCTTGGTCCTGTAAGTAGGCTACTGCTGGGGCTAGGCACTTTGTAAAGACTCTTGGTGCACTGGATAAACCAAAGGGCAAGGCAAAAAACTGAAAGGGTGAACAGGGTCTAGCAAATCGTACACACTTCCTGTGGTTTGGGTGGATAGGTTTGTGGAGGTAAGTCTCCATGTCCAAAGTGGCCATGAAAGCTTTGGGTGGCAATAGTGGAAGAAGGTTTTGAAGGGATACCATTGTGAAGGAAGGGACCTTTAGAAAGAGGTTTAGTAAGGATAGATCCAAGATGGGCCTCCAAAGGCCGTCCTTTTTTTGGTACCCGGAATAACCTGGAGTATAACCCTTTTCCTTCTTGGTCTGGGGGGATGGGTTCTATGGTCCCCTGGGTGAGAAGCTCTTGGATAATCTGAGGGATTAGGTGTAGCTGGCTCTTGGGAGGGAAGGGGATGCCTAGTGAAATGTTTTTTTCCTGCCAAGACATGAACTATCCTTTTTCCACTATTGCCAGGACCCACGGGTCTGAAGTGACTTCTTTCCAGAGGGGAAGACAGTGAGAGGGGCGGGATGAGAGGGGAAGGTGGCTGAGGCAGTCACGCATTATTATTCCTGTCCTGAAAGGGCTGTCTGTTGGGGGGCTGTGAAGGGGCTGTCCTTGTGGAGGTTGTTTTTCTTGACCCTTTTCTATATCTGGAGGTGGAAGAGATGGATGAGGCAGGGGCTTTCCTGACAAAAAAGGTCTTTTCAGGATAATTTTGGGACTGAGGAGACTAGTAAGTGTTTCAGGTCCTTTAGTTCCTTACTCTTCTCTTGGAGGCTTTTAAACAGACTGTTTGCCAAACAGGAATTTATTGTCCAGGGGTGCGTCCAAAATCTTGGTCTTAAAGTCTTCAGGCAGGGGATGTAGCCAAAGCCATGAATATCTATGTAAAACAGATGTTGATGCTGCAGATATGCAGAGGCCTCAGCTGCATCATAGCTGCACTTTGAATGTCTGGCTACCTGAGATGCCAGGGACAGCTTGGATGCTATTTGTGACTTGTTTGGGGAGTCAGGTAAGGAGGACAGTAAGGAGGAAGCCTGTGAAACCAAGTCTAGGGCATATTTCAACAAGTGGGTGTGGTAATTAATTGCCTAAAGGCTAAAGTGGAAGAAGTATATATCTTTTTCCCCAGCCTGTCCATTACCTTGCTATCATTGTCTGAAGGCAAGAGTGAGGAAGAAGGAATCAGTGTGGACTGCTTGTCAGGGGCCACTGCTATAACTGCAGGGTCTGCCAAGGGGGGCTTTACAAGACATCTGTGCTCATCAGGGACCTTATAAAAATGGTCAGGTCTTGTGGGAGCAGGAGGTTGAGAATCACAAGTCTTTCAGGCTGATGCAAAGGCATCCGGGTATGCTGCAATCACAGGAGGGATAGCTGATGGGGAAGGTGATTCCACCTGGAGCAACTCAAAATACCTTTTTTGGATTTCTGTCATCTGAGATGTGTCCCATTTAAAGTACTCCCTCATTTTAGTAACAGTTTCTCCAAATGTATTATCCTCAGAGGGGGAGTCTCCCTCAATGGAAACCTCATCTGGGGAGTAATAGCCCAAGGGAGAAGCTATTTGAGAGGAATAGGGAACTGACTCATTGGAGGAGGAGATGGCTTCTTTCTCCTGGGGAAAGGTAAGAGGGATAGAGGCAGCTGAGGCTGGCCTGGGGCTTAGGACAGGCCATGTGGCTGCTGTGAATGCTGAGGACCTAAGGGCCATGAAGGCCTGCAGCAAGGACTGGGAAAAGGATTGCCAGTCAGTTTGTTCCTCAGAAGGAGCAGATATTTAGTCTTGTGTTTCTTTTTTAAAGGAGTTGATTTGGTAGATGCTGAGGACCTACTTTCAGGGATCTGGCTGTGTGTGAGGTTTCAGCTTCAGATTCCTGGACAGCGGATGGGTGCCTGGTGGAGCCTGGTTCCCCCTCAACCTCAGCATTAGCCAACGTCGGAATAACCTCTGAGGATGTGCCTACCGGTACTTCGGAAGAGGCTTCCTTGAGGGACGTCGCTGAAGGTGCCGGTTCTAGCGGATGTCCCTCAGCCCCTACATTGGCGGTGCGTCCTACAACAGAGGAGCAGAAGTGGTAGGCCTTGAAACTTTGGCCACCTCTTTAGGCGGCTCCACCTCAACGGCCGACTCTGGATCCATTTGTAAAGCTAGTCTTTTTAACCTCTGGTTCTCTAGGTATAAATTTAGGGCTCCCAGACGACTCTGGCGAGTTTTGGGAACGAACGACTGGCAGTTCTACAAGTAATATGGTAGTGTTCCTGGCCTAAACAGAACAGAGTTCGTGGGAACCTTTATGTGGAATTTGATGTCAGCACCTACATTTCTCCCCTTCCTAGCTGACATCGGCTAAGAGAATAAGCAACAACCAAAGCTCAAGCAAGGACAATAAAGGATTCCCCAATGGGATACTTATCTTTAGATGTTTTGAAGACAGCAGAGCGAAGCGATTGATCTGACATTGGACTGCTGCAGAGAAGTTCTGAGGTCTGTGCGTGCAGACATCATATTTAAGGCCACTGGTTTACGGCCTTGCGTGTGACGTCCCATGCACTAGTGGCAACTAGGCTTCAGCTTTTGCATAGGAGCCGATGTTCGGGTCGTCTGAGCAGAGGATCCCACAGTAAGAATACTGCAACATGAGAATAGAAGGACATATCACAGGACTCTCACCATGATGAGAATTATAATTACAGAAAAAAGTGAATATAACGCAGCTGTGGGAATGCGTACTTTTATCAATGTCCACTGGTACTAGTATATCTGATGTCCTTCCAAAGAATCTTGCAAGATAAAAACATTTTCTTAAAGGCACTGTTAAAAGATACTGGTATGTCTGATGTCCTACCAAAGAAACCTACAAAAAAAAAAAAAAAACATTCCAGACTACTGGCATTTTTTTCTTTTTAATTGCAAAAATAAATTGAAAGATGAAAAACAAATATAAATATTGGCAAGAGAAAAAAAAGGTACTACTGAGATTGGTGAAGTTACTGACATTCTCTAACACACACCACCTTAATCACTATAATTATTAACAGCAAAAAAATGAATGGATTGCTGCTGTGGGCAGTGTGTACTATAGCTGCTGCTCACAAACAAAATGTATCTTGTGCACCAACACAGAAACATACAAGACAAAAAAACATGCATGAAGACACATATGATTGATACTGGTATATCTTGTATTCTGCTAGAGAATCTTGGAAGAGAAAATCCATCTCAGATCATTAACTTGCATAAGTGTTTGTTTCCTAATTTTCTTTACATTTACAATAAAGTAGTAAAGATAAATTAAAGGATTAAATGCAAACGTAAATAACCTCGATAAAAAATATCCAAAATTTCTGTTTCCAGGAAGCACTGAGATCAGTTGATATGCTGTAGCCATCACCCTGTACCAAGATTTTTTAATTATAATAAAAAAAAGGTAAAATAAAAATAATAACTACATTACTGCTGTGGGCATCACCCACCTGCCATGCCCTTTCTCAGCTGTGTTAACCATAACCCTAGTTCCTACCCTACACATTATGCTTAAAATACTACCGCTAACCATAAACACCAAACAAGACATACACACACACAAACCACACATTAACCATTACCATGACATAGTACTAAACTAACCTCTGCCTAGCCTCCACAGACCAGCACATACACAAATATGTGAAATACCAAAACATTTTCTATGTCTGGAAGTTTTAGCATTCCAACACACTTGAAATTCACCATTCTGACCGTCAGTCAACCATCATGATTGAGCTACTGACAAAAACCTATGTAGAACACACACACACACACACACACCCATCCCTTACCTTTATGAGGTGCTGTTACTGGCAATTAGCGTCAGGTCCTCAAGGAACAAAAGCTAAGTGGGGAAAAAAAACACTAAAACCATCACATTTGAAGGAAAAGCTATTTATTCTCTGATCTACATAATGGCTCCCTGTAACCCCATGATGTGATCTGCAGTGACATCAATATGAGAGGATGGAGCAAACTTCTCCACATTAACAGCTTGCAGCAGATGAATGCTCAGCTGTTGCAAGTTATCACACCTCTGCCAGGCAGAAAAAATAGACCTCACTCCTTCTTGAGACCTTGACAGAGAAGCAGAACTAACCATCAATTGCTCATTAACTTTCCATGCTGGTTCTGTTGGGTCGGTAATAACAGGTAATCATACTGCAAACAGCATGTCTCCCTCTGTGACAAAGGGTCAGTCCGTAAGCTGTGCATTCAAGACACTCTCCCCTTCTAGCTTTAACTCCTACAGCATTTTTTTAAACTTATTCATTTGTTAACTAGGTACATAAAAAGTGCACACACACAAAAACAACTTCTTAATTACCAATTTGTTTAATTAAACCCAATACTGAGCATGCCTGGCTACACCAATGAGGATATACATACACTAATGTGGGGCAAAAAAATGCTTTCTCAAACAGTGCTGACACAGTTGCCATTTATCCTGTTGGTCCAACTCTAAAACCGCTCTACACCAAGTAATGTTTAGTGAACACTCACTGCAATAGCTGAATTCAGCCGCCACCTGAATCAGTTTCATATGTTTTAAAATTTAAAGTACTTTTTTGCTACTACTGCCATGTTGCAACAGTTGGACTAGTATTTCCCAAAAAGACATTCAAATAACCAATGGAATGTGCATGCATTTAGCAACACCATACAAAATGAATGTTCAGCCAATCATTCAACTATGGAGTGGGAGCCCAAACTCATTAACAGAACTAATCTACATGGGGAGTTCATTGAGTTGTAGTCAGAATTTAACCTTTCTCATGATAATCACTCAATGAATATCCTTGGTTAATAGCGTCATGTGCACCACGTAAGGACCAGCCACCTAAAAGTCTCACAGACCATATAAGGACCAACTGAAGACCGCTGGCTGCAGACCCTGCTACAAAGTATTTTACAGAAAATGTGTTAGTTCAAATACACACAAGAAAGCATGTTTGACATGAGATGCCTTATAACCTTTCTCTGTTAGGTAGCATAATTTAACTTTTATGGCAGAATAACAAAGTACAGTTGTGTACACTTACCATAAATGTAGATGTTTGAGTGTATTCACGGTTGCAGTCATCACATTTGGGATTATCCTGCCAGGGTTATCCCTCAGTCGGCCTAAATACCAGAGGCTTAGTATTTCTGCGTCGGTTGCTGTCGCTCCAGGACTGAAGTCAGGTCGTCAGTGGTATAAAATCAGGCAGCCGACGCCATTACATCAGTTTTCTTGCCCCAACTGTCAGGAGCCCCCAAATAGGGAACTAGGTTATGGTGGAAGAACACCACCAATAGAAAGTAAATACCAAAAAATTCCCTGTAAGGAGAGAGGAAGAGATAGAGAGAGAGAGACAAGGGGGATGGGGGTGGGGGACCAGGACTGCAACAGTGAATACACTCTAATATCTGCATTTATGGTAAGTGTACACAACTGTACTATGTTCTTCATGTTTCACTGATGCAGTCATCACATTTGGGTTAATTCCCAAATCTGAAAAAAAAAGTGGAGGCAGTCAAGAAGACTGGGGACTGGTTAGGATGCACTGCAAGACTGCGGTGGCAAAACCTGTCCGGATTTGGAGAAGATGGGCAAGTGGTAATGCTTGGTGAAGGTATGAAGAGAAGTCCATGTTGCAGCCTCCAGGATGTCACTGGTAGGGACCACTCTGAGAAAAACTGCAGAGGTGGAAGTTGTCCTGGTGGAATGTGTCCTGACCCCCTTTGAGGGCGGTTTCCCGTGCTGTTTGTAGTAGAAATGGATGCAGTGTGCAATCCATTTGGAGACTGTTTGTTTGGATATGGCCTTGCCTTCTGCCCCTGCTGCGAAGCTGACTAGCAATTGGTCAGTTTTTCTAAAAGATTTAGTCCTATCCATATAGAATCGGAGCTGTCTGTGCACATCTACAGAGTGCAGAATCCTTTCCCCCTTGTTTTGTGGGTTAGGGGAAAATGGTGGGCAAATGAATGGATTGGTTGAGAGCCACACTGGACACCACTTTAGGCATGAAGGATGGGTTAGGCCTGAGGGAAACCCTGTCAGCATGGAAAATGATGAAGGGCTCTACAGCCATGAGTGCTTGTGGCTCTGAAACTCTTCTAGCTGAAGTGATGGCCAGAAGCAAGGCCATTTTCCAAGAGAGGAATTTTAACTTTGCTGAAACTGCAGGTTCAAAGGGGGGGGTGAGCTTTTCCAACACAAAGTTAGGGTCCCAAGCTGGAGTAGGAGCTATTTTGAGTGGCCTTAAGTTGTTAGCCCCTCTTAGGAACTGTTTGATGAGAGGGTGTGAGAAGAGAGGTGGCTCTCTGCTGTAATGAGCAGAGATGGCAGAGGCATGAATTTTAATAGAAGAGAAGGATAGACTCCTGTGTAGTAGGTCTGCTAGGTAATCCAGGATGAGAGGTAGGGAGGGCTGTGCTGTTTCGGCTCCCTTAGCCTGGATCCAGGTGCAAAACCTTTTCCACTTGTCAGCATAGGATTTTCTAGTGCTGGGTCGTCTGGCCTCATGTATAACATCTAGGACTTGTTTGCTTAGGCTGGCAGCTTGAGGAGAGATCAGGGAATAAGCCAGGCTGCAGGTTGAGGGTCTGCAATTGGGGATTCATGAATTCTCCATTCTTCTGGGTCAGGAGTGTTGGGATCTGAGGTAGGTGCCATGGTGGCAGGGGTGACAGGCTGTGCAGCAGTTGGTACCAGTGCTGCAGTGGTCAGTCTGCGGCAATCAGGACTGCCCTTGACTTTTCCTCTCTTATTTTGAGCAGTACCCTTGAAATGAGTGGTAGTGGGAGAAATGCGTAGACCGAGAGGTTTACCCACTGGAAGGATAGAGCATCCACTTTCCAGGCCTTGCTGTGAGGTTCCCTGGTGCAGAATTTGCTGAGCTGATGATTGGAGTGGGAGGCAAAGAGATCCACCTTTGGGGTGCCCCATTTCTGGGTTACAAGGGTGAAGGTTCTGCAGTCTAACTGCCACTTGTGTGGGTTTAGCAGGTTTCTGCTTAAGGTGTCTGCCAGAGAGTTTAGGGAGCCTGGCAGGAATTGTGCTAGCAGGTGTAGTTGCATGGCTGAGGCAGTGTGCCAAAGGGTCATAGTGAGCCTGCAGAGAGGATAAGCGTGAGTCCCTCCCTGCTTGTTGCTATACCACACCACTGTGGTGTTGTCTGTATTGATCAGTAAAGGCCCCAGGGAGAGTAGGGGTCTGAAAGCTGTCAGGGCGTGCTGAACAGCTAGAATCTCTTTTTGGTTGATGTGCAAACTTCACGTTGCTTAAGACCGAGGTGGAAAGATTCACAGCCCCCATGCCAATGGACAATGCTGTCCAAGCTGCTGAAACCTATACAAAGGCACTCTATGATCATCTGTAGGAATGCATGAATCGTGCTCTCCCAAGTAAAACCAAGACTCACTTCTCCAAGAAAAGGAAACCAGTCTGGTGGACCCCTGCCATAAAAAGGCTCTACAATAGAAGGAGGAAACTAGTACAGATAACAGCAAAATCCCTAGAAGGAAAGACATCCCTGATCAGTATCAGCAAGAAACTACGATCCCTCATTAAATCATCCAAGGCTAGCTTCAAAAGAAAAATTGCCAAGGATTCCAAAGATAACCACAAAGTGTTCTTTAGCTATGTCAAGAACTTAAGTGGAAACTCTCAGATCTGCTCAGAGTTGGTGCAGAATGGCAAAAATACGCTGAACCGACTGATATTGCCAACATTTTGGCAGACCGGTTCAGTGCAAACTTCACACACCTCTCACCCCCTAAAGGGCCCATAACCATACCAGAAGAATGTAAGGCTCCGGCAATCACCGACACACAGGTTAAAACATCCCTATCCAAAGCCAAAAACACAGCCTCAATGGGACCGGACGGTGTCCCAGGCTGTGTCTTACAAGAGCTCCAAAATGAACTAACCCCTCACCTAATCACACTGTTCAAACTCAGCCTCTCTACAAGCTACGTACCCACAGAGTGGCACACAGCAACAGTTATCCCACTCCACAAAGGTGGCTCCACAAAGGACCCCAGGAACTATCGCCCTATAAGCCTGACTAGCCTGGTCTGCAAGGCTATGGAACGCATCATCATGGAACTCATTAACAGAGACATTGGGAACCTCCAAACTTTGGACCCCACCCAGTTTGGCTTTGTTAAGGGCAGATCATGCCTCCTAAACCTGGTGGACTTCTTTGAGACAGTTACCAAGGCATTAGATGAGGGTAAGGAGGTCCACACAGCCTACCAAGACCTAGCAAAGGCTTTCGACACCATTCTGGTTTTATAGACAAACTTACCAACCTGAACATTAACCCCTACATCACGAGATGGGTTGCAAATTAGCCCACAGACAGAACCCACACGGTGAGAGTTGCAGACTCTAGGTCCGACTCTAAACTGGTTAAAAGTGGCATCCCCCAGGGCTCAGTCCTAGGATCCCTCCTGTTTGGTACGTACTCCTCAGAGGTACAGGCAAGCACAGGAGGACTTTGGCTGACCAAGTTCGCAGACGACTGCAAACTAGGGGCCATAACTGATTCTCCGGCTGATACAGACACCCTCCAGAAGGGTCTCACTGAGACGGATACCTGGTGTCAAAATCATGGCCTCAAGCTGAATGCCAAAAAGTGCATTGTCATCCCCTTTGGAAAAAACAAAGTACCCACGAACTAACACATAGGTGGAAGTCCCCTAAATACAGAAAACGTAATAAGGGATCTAGGGACCCATGTAGATAGCAATCTCTCCTTTGACAATCATATTGCCAAGGTGGTTAGAAAATCCTTCTACGTGGCCCACCTAATCTCAAAAGGGTTCTTGTCCAGAACAAAGGAGGTTATTGTGCCTCTCTACTCATCACTTATTAGACCCATTATAGAATACAATGCCCCATTTGGGATGTACCTTAGAAGACACCTGCAACAGCTGGAAAGATCACAAAAGTACCTCACCAAGAGGATTACTGGCCTCAAACAGATGACCTATGCAGCCCGAGTAAAGAAACTCTAGCTGTACTCGGTTGCATATTGCTTACTCAGAGGTGATCTCTGCTTGACATACAAGGCCATGTCCAATCCAGAATTGATGGATATATCCTCCACCTAAAAAAAAAAAAAAAAATCCCTGAGAGCCACACGCTCTAGGGATATAAACCTTGCCACAACGATAAATAGGATGTGCTGGAGGGATAGATTCCTGACCCAGAGACTCCCCATGCTTTGGAACAAGATTCCAATATACATCAGGCAGAGCCCCTCACTAGCACTCAAAGAGAAACCTTGACAGGTGGATGGGAAACCAAATTTACCCCGGGGATCACTGCAGTGGCTCTGCTGGACAGAGGAGCAGGGAACTAATGGCTCTGCTGGTCAGAGGCATAGGGAACTAATCTAAGGGAGTGGCGAAAGCCAACACACTCTGGCTAGTCTTATAAATGCCCTTGGGCAGATAGCCTAGTACTTATCTATGAACCTATGTATTTGACTTGGGCTCCAATGGCCCTGAATTCACCTGCCGTCCAGGTGTGCACCCTAGGCATAGTCTGATCCGTCTGTGGAGAGGATCTGGGCAGCGTGGGGTTGTGAGAAGGGAAGTCCCTTGTGGTTGCATGCTGCTGCCCACCAAAGAAAATCTTTCCTTAGACAAGGTATCATTGGTATGACAGTCTCCAGGTCTTGAGAGTGCTGACACCAAAGGCTTTTTAGGTACCACTTTAGTTTCCTCATATGCAGTCTGGCATACAGAATGAGTAGAATGCATGAGGCCATGAACCCTAGAGCTTGCAGGATTTTCCTTGCGGATAACTGGGTTCTGGTGGCTAGTTGAGAGAAGTAGCCTGTCAGGTAGGCTTGTTTTTCTGGAGTAAGGAATGCCATCTGGGATACTGTGTCCAGGCTTGCTCCCAGGAATACAATTTTTTGTGTGGGCACTAGTTTTGATTTCTTTTCACTGATTGTATACTCCAGGGAGGTCAGTAGGTCCTTTACAAAGGTCAGGTGCTGTAACAGCTTTTCCTGACTGTCTGGCTGAATCAGGCAATTGTCCAAGTAGGGTTTCACCAAATGAAAAATCCTCGGGTGAAGGGGCAAAAGGAATGGATCCCTCTGCATCAGAATCCTCATAAGCAGAGAGGGGTTGCATGTCTTCATATTCAGAAGCATCAGAGTAATCTGACTCCTGTTCAGATAAAACTACTGAGGATACGTCTCTTTTCCTTTTGGAAGGGGTAGCATGGCTTCCTCTAATAAGCATAATAAGGTCTTCCGCCATTTTAAGCATTTGAGATTGAGGCAAGGAAGCAGGTGCCTGAGCTTGGGTCGTCGTTTTTTTGGGCGTAGTTCGTACCCTGGGCCTTACAAACTCGGTAGTTTTAGAAAGAACTGAAGACGCGAAAGAAGTCATTGGTTTGTGTCGAGTATCGGTAGTGCGAAGTACTTCCTTGGAAGTCGGTGCCTGCTCAGCTGCTCTGGACCCATCCAAGGTAGAGACATCCGCAGGATCCTTAGTTGAAGAAGAGTCCCGTGGCATACTGGACTCCAAAAGGATCTCAGTAGCAGCCTGTAAATCCACAGAAGTGGGCATCAGGGGCTGCGAAAGCGGCTCACTGAGGACCGGAGAACTGATGACTAGCTTAATGAAAGCGTCATAGGCAGTTTTGGACCTGTGCGGTCTGTCTCTGTCTTTATCCTTAAGTTTTTTCCGAAGATTGGTAGTCAGATGGCTTACCGAAGCCATATCAGAATTCGAGGACTGAGAGTGAAAATATCTAGCTACAATAACAGCCCGACGACATATAGTTCTGGCATTGAGCAAAGCACAAAAGTGACAGTGAGGACGTCGTGGTCTGGGCCTAAACAGGTGACGCAGTAAGAATGGAAGTCTCGGTGTGGTATTTGCTTTCCCACAGGAGAGACAATTGTTAACTTTTTCTGATATCGGTTAGAACATGAAAAAAGGATCCCCAACGGGGTACTTAGCTTTAGAAGACTTCAACTTCAATTCGGAAATGAAAACTCAGGTAGAGGCCGACCAACACTCGTGCAAACTTGTTCTGCTTCGGGCTCCTCGGCAAGAAAGACTGATGTAATGGCGCCGGCTGCCTGATTTTATACCACTGACGACCTGAAGTCAGTCCTGGAGTGACAGCAATCAATGCAGAAATACTAAGCCTCTGGTATTCGGGCTGACTGACGGCTACCCGTGGCAGGATAACCCCAAATGGGATGACTGCAACAGTGAAACACGAAAAACATCTACTACTGTGACTAAAATGACATCATGTTGAATCTGACAGAATCCTATAACTATGGGATGGGACCAATAATGGGACAGATGCACAGTGCAGTGTTCTGCATCCATATTCGTCTGAGATGAGAATCAGACACCGCATTGCATTTGTATACGTAAAACATGGGAAATAACTCAAAGTATTAAAAAGCACAGTCGTGTACACTTACCATAAATGTAGATATTTGAGCGTATTCACTGTAGCAGTTACAACTGATGGGATTTCCTGCCATGGAAACCCTTGGCTGGCCCGACTACCAGAGAATTTTCTCCTCCCCCCTGAGGTGGGCAGATGCCCTGACCAACATCAGGAAATCTGGGTATAAAGGGGGTCAGCAGGTGCCATAACCTCAGTGTTTTCTTGCCCCCAACAGACAGAAGCCCCTCTAACAGCTCCCTAAAGCCATAGAAACTCCAGAGCATGTACAGAAGATGAGGGAACAACCTGGAGGTAGACAGGAGAATATCCACCACAATCTCATGGGGCAAGACTGGAGGGGGGGGATACTGAAACAGTGAATAAACTCAAACATTTACATTTACGCTAAGTGTACACAACTGTACTATGTTCTCTGTGTTTCACTGTTGCAGTCATAATTGATGAAAGTGCTCCCAAAGCTGAAAGGAGGGTACATTGTAAAAATTTATGGGGGGGAAAGGATGACAGTGGCAAACCTCTCTCTGGACTTGAAGATTGGAAGGTTATACTGTTTGGTAAAGATAACCACAAAGGACCAGGCAGCAGCTTCCATGATGTCCTTCGTGGAAACCCATTTGAGAAAGAATGTAGATGCAGCAGTAGCCCTAGTGGAATGTGACCTCACAAGGTCTGGAGGCTTCTTTCCATGATGGTTGTAGCAAAATAATACACAGTGTGAGATCCATTTGGAGATGGTTGCCACTCGTCTGGTCAGGATAAAACAAACGAACATTCATGGGTTCTGTTCAAGCAGTTTTTATTACACATGAACACATCAGGAATGAGGCTTTGTAACTTAGCTAAACTTGCAAACAGACTGACTGCCACACTCATACATGTTAACACACTGCTGTCTCCCCTCAGAGCTATAGGCAAAGGCCACAAAAAGCAGGTCAGACTTCCCGACATTCTTTGTTCTGCCTAAGTAGTAATGCAATTGCCTATGCACATCCAATGTGTGGAGGATTCTTTCACCCGTTTTGAGGGTTAGGAAAAAAGGTAGGGAAGTGGATGCCTGCTTTGAAGAGATCTCTATAACCACTTTAGGCATAAAGGACGTGTTAGTCTTAAGAAATACTCTGTCAGGGTGGAAGGTGACTTATTTTATTTTATTCATTTAACATTTATTTACCAGGAAAGTCCGACTGCGACAGAACCCATTTTCACTAGAGGCCCGGGGAGAAATGCTCCAGTCGTAGGTTATTGCAATATGGGAGGAAACTGGAGCACCCAAAGGAAACTCACACGAATGCAGGAAGGACAAGCAGACTCTGCACAGAAGGCACTCCAGTCAAGAATCTAACCAGAGAACCTCTTGCTGAGAGACAACAACGCTAACTGCTGCACCAGTGCATCGCCCAATATGATGACAGGTTCTGCACACATTTATTTATTTTACATTTGTTGACCGGGATTGTCCGACTGAGCTGAAGAGCCCTTTTTCAGCAGAGGCCAGGGGAGAAAAGCTCCAACATATTATACAATTTTCATTATAAATTAGCATTAAACAGCAATGTTACAGGATTATTACACGGTATTAAGTAGCAATACAATGTTATACAGTGTCAATAATCAGGAGTATAGCATAACTATTTCAAGATGTATAAAAAGAAATATATCATTAAGATGAGTATAGTTTTTGGGGTAAGTGGTTACAAACCCAGTTTTATCATGATGTAGTTGCATGAAGGCAAGACAGTTACAATAGGATATTTCTCTGAGGCAATTTGCTTAATAGATTTTAGAAGACAGTAGAAAGAGTAGTCAAGGAAGATTACAGAGAGCTAGTGAGAAGAGTGAGTTAATGGCAGAAAGTAGATTAAGGTATGAGAAGTAGGGGATGTTAAGGAGGGAGAGTGCAGTGGCAGGACCAGTGACTTTTAAAGTGCTCTTTGGTGGCTGTCCTAAATTGTTTAGGATGTGTAAGGGTGCTGACTTCTAGTGGGAGCCTATTCCAGGCAATAGTGGGGTGATAGCTGTACATGTTGCGCCCAAAGTTAGACTTGGGTTTGTAGATTTGTATTAGGTCTTGGTTAGAGCTTCGGAGAGGTCTGGAGGGAGAATAATGGGAGATGAGAGGGGATAGTGCTGGGCAGTAGGAAGACTGGTACAGGACAGAATGAATGATCTGGACCTGAGAGAGAAGAAGCTGGTGGGGTAATTCAAGCTAGTTTAGGTGTTTTAGAGAGAGACAGTGATGGGATTTGTAGGTTTGTTGGACAGCAAATCTAGCTATCTTGTTGTAGGTAGATTCGAGCTTGGTCAGGAGTGCTGAGCTAAGATTTGTGAGAATTTGAGAATTGTACATTAGACTGGCTAGAAGATAGGTAAGAAAGGGAGTAACCTTGGCTTCAGAGGTAAGGAATTTCTTGTTACTGTAAAGAAGCCCTAGTTTTGAATGTGTCTTTTTGATACAGTTATTAACATACAAGTAAAATTTAAGCTGATCGTCGATGGTTACGCCTAAGAGCTTAGTACTGGATTCTACCCGAATGGGAGATTTATTAAGGAACTGTATGGAGAAGGAGGATTTAATATTTATGAACTTTTTAGGTAGGAAGAGTAACAGCTTTGTTTTTTAGGGTTAAGGATGAGCTGATTACTGGGACAGCCATGTTTCAACTAAGTTAAAAGTTGCCTGAGTAGCTGAGAAGAGCTTAGAGGGAGAGTTGGCTGTGGTGATGACTGTTGAGTCATCTGCGTATTGCTCTAAAGATGACTGAGGACAGGAGGTACAGAGCTGATTAGTAAAGATATTAAAAAGTAAAGGCCCTAGGATAGACCCTTGAGGTACACCCACTTTGACAGGGAGAGGAGGGGAGAGTGCAGAGTGCCATCTCACTGATTGAGATCTATCAGTGAGGTAGCTGGAGGACCATGCAACACTATCAGATAAGTTGAGGTTATGCAGTTTGTGCAGCAGAAGAGAGTGTGAGACAGTGCTGAAAGCTTTTGAGAGGTCCAAGAATAGGCAAGAAATAAGTTTATGGTCATCCATGGCTATTGAGAGTGTGTTTAGGAAGGATAATAGAGCTGTAGTGGTGCTATGTTTGGGTCTGAAGCCGTGTTGAGTGGGTGTAAGCAGATTTTCCTGTATTAGATACTGCATAACTTGTTTATGAATACATTTTTCTAGTACTTTAGAGAGAGGGGAGAGGATAGCGATAGGTCTAAAGTTGGAGATATCAGAGGAGTTACCATTGTTTCCAGATGGAAGGGCCTTTAGATTCATGGGTAGGTACTAGGCTATCGGCCCTGGGGCCTATACAAGCCCAGCCAAAAAGGTACCTTGGCTTTTGCCACCCAAGAAAATTATTTTCCTGTGCCACTGTCGAGCAGAGCCACAGTGGTGATCCCCGGGGTGAATTTCCTATTTCCCATCCAATCATCAAGATTCTTCTTGAAGAGTGCTATTGAGGAGCTTTGTTTGATATAGATAGGTAGTTTATTCCAGAGTATGGGAAGTCTCTGGGACAGGAATCTATCCTTACGGCATGTTTTGTTTATTGTGGTGACAAGGTTTAGGTCCCTAGAGCATTTATTGTGGAGACAAGGTTTAGATCAGAGATAGCGTGATTAATTAGGATAGATACAGGGAGAGCAAGAGAATCAGCTGCTAGTGGAAGAAAAGTGGAAGGAATATTGTCAGCTGATGCTGAGCATGGTTTTAATTTAGAGAGTAGAGTTTTGATGTAGCTAGTAGGTATGAGTTTGAGGGAGAAGGTATTTGAGGAGATAGTATTAGCAGTAGGTTCAGAAAAGTTGGAGATGTTAGTAGTAGTACAGGAGTTTGGGTTAGGGTTCAGTAGCTTAGACATTGAATCGATAAAATAGGTATTGAAGATAGTGGCAGTTTCTTCAGATGTCTTGTCTGGGCATGGATTGGGGGGGGCTAAGATTACTGGGATGTAATATTTGGTTAATAGAGTTCCAGAATTTTTTAGGATTAGATTTTAGGGCTATGGGAGGTTTGTTATAGAAGTCCTTTTTATCTTTATGTGTTTTTTGTCAGATTTCTGAGTTCTTTATATTTTTGTAAGTCTGCACAGAGCTTAGTTTGTGACCATTTTTTCCACAGATTGTCTCTAGTTATCATAAGGGTACGAATGGCTTTTGAAAGCCACGGAGATATGGTGGACTTAATTCGGACTTTGCAAGGGGGAGCAAGTGAGTCTAAGATGCTAAGGAAGGTGGAGTTGAAAGCTAAGACTGCTTCTTCTAGTGGGAGTTGGGTAAGGAATTTCCAGTTTACTTTAGAGAGGAGGGCATTAAAGGTTTCCAGATGGAAGTTAGAGAGTTTACGACAAGTGATAAATTTAGGAGGTTTTGAGAAGTGGGGAGTGAACCTAAGCACTTTTATAGGGCAGTGATCACTCAGGTTGTTAGGTAGGGTTTCAGGGTTATGATATTTGGAAGGATTAGATAGAAGTACCCAGTCAATAAGAGTACTAGATGGGTGAGAGTTGTTTGTATGGGTAGGTTGGGAGATTAGCTGTGTAAAGCCATATAAATTAATGAGTATTAGAGTTTGGATTACTCAAGAGTTAACCAGTTAATGTTGACATCCCCGAGGAGGATAGTTTCATTGGGGATGTGTTGAGAAAAGTATGAAAGAATATTTTCGAGCAGAGGAATGTTGTCTCCTGGAGGAATATAGATGGCTGCTACTATGACAGTGGAGTAGTCATTTATTTTAAGGTTAGCTGTAAGTAGTTCAGCAGGAGAAAAGGATGGGATAGGTTTCATAATACTTGTAATGATGAGGTGGTTGGAGGAGAGGATGGCAAAGCCACCCCCTTTTTTGTTTTGGCAATCTATGAGGGGTATATTATAACCAGGGGGGAGAATGTCTTTATCAGAGGTTTAGGGTTTAAGCCAAGTCTCTTTTATGATGATGGCATCAGAGGTGTGGAAGGCTATCCAGGCATGTATTTCACTAACTTTGTTTAGAATACTATGGGCATTCATAGAGTAAAAGGAAATATGTTTGTTTGGAGAGGATGAGTTTATTAAGCTGGGAAAGGTAGAGTTATGCATGGTGGGGTGATGGATGGGCCCAAGATTTGGATGCATGTCTCCTGACAGAAGTAGGGCTACATGAAGTTGGTAAAGTTTGAAATTAAATGGGTTGTAAGTCAAGTACTTAATCTTGGTTTTAGATGCTAGAGAGTGAGGGGGAGGAAGTTTGATTTTAGGCAGAAGGATGTTCATGGAAAAGATAGAGGAGGAGATTGTAATAGAGTACTGCAGAGATGAGAAACAGTATGGGGATTAGTGGGATCTCTATGGACAGGTGGTAATGGAATAGTACATGATGTAAGAATGAGAAGGAGAAGTAATGGAGGCAAGAGGAAAATGGAGAGGGTTGCAAAAGCCATGACCTAAGGTGGGGAAGTAGGATTGGGATGGAGTGAGGAGTGGATAAGAGACTAGGAAAAGTAAGTTGTTGGACCTGTTAAGAGTGTTGAAGTAAAATTTACGTGAAACAACCTGTAGGGGGAGTAGGATATATATAGAAAGGAGGAGGATTTGCAGCAGACTAAACTATGAAGTGATAAGTAGGGAAGGGTAAGGTGTTTAGAATGTTATAGCAGACAGGAAGGGGTGGAGTTAGGGGAGGAAGGAATTAGGTGGTTAGGTATAAAGAAAATTATATGGGGTGGGTGGGAATGGGGGTGGGAGAGGAGTGAACGGAGCGGGATTGGCCAGGGCCAACACATAAGGGGGTAGAGCTCTAAAACCCTTCTAGCTAAAGTAATGGCTAGCAGGAAAGGCTGTCTTCCAGGTCAGGAATTTGATATCTGCAGAGGCAACTGGTTTGAAAAGTGGAAGGGCAAGTTTCTCCAGAATGAAATTTAGATCCTACAGAGGAACAGGAGCTTTCATTGCGGGTCTAATGTGGATAACCTCTCTCAGGACCTGTTTCATGACAGGATGGGAAAAGACAGGGGAATAAGCAGACAGATGAGCTAAAAAGTACAGTTTTGTACCTACCATAAATGTAGATGTTCGAGTGCTAATACAGCTGCAGTCATAACAGATGGGTTTTCCTGCCATCAGGCGGGTCCTCGGTTGGCCGAATTCCAAAGTCTAGGTCCGGAGTCGATTGTCGTCGCCTCTTCCCTGACGTCAGTGCGACAGGGGTATAAAAGAACCAGCCGACGCCATTTTCTTCAGTTTTTCTTGCCCCAGATGTCAGGTGCCCCCAGAAGGAAGGCAAAACATAAATTTATGTAATAATGCAATGCAATATAATCAAAAAAACAGTAGTTGCAAGCAAATACACCATAAAAGAATACCCCAATGAGGTTGTATGAGGAGGTGTTAGCCATTAGGCCTGTCCCAAGAGGAGAAGGAGGGAGGGAAACCTGGACTGCAGCTGTATTAGCACTCGAACATCTACATTTATGGTAGGTACAAAACTGTACTATGTTCATTGTGCATACAGCTGCAGTCATAACAGATGGGTAGAATCCCAAAGCTAAAAAAGGGGTGGTAGGCACTAAGTGGAACTAGGAGGAGCCAGGATGCCCTGCAAGACTGCAGTGGCAAAGCCCGCTCTAGATTTGGAGTATAATGGTAGGTGATAGTGCCTGGTGAAAGTATGTACAGAACTCCAAGTGGCTGCTTCCAAAATGTCTTTGGTAGGAACCCCCCCTGAGGAAAGCTGCAGAGGTAGCTGTGGCCCTTGTGGAGTGAGATCTGATGCCTGTAGGTACAGTTTTACCATGAAAAGAGTAACAAAAGTGTATGCAGTGGGCTATCCATTTTGAGATTGTCTGTTTGGAAATAGGCTTCCCTCGAGCACCTGTAGCATAGGACACAAAGAGTTGCTCTGATTTTCTGAAAGGCTTTGTTCTGTCCAAATAATAACGGAGCTGTCTGTGAATGTCCAAGGAATGTAGTAGTCTCTCCCCTTTGTTTTGTGGATTAGGGTAAAAGGTAGGTAAGTGGATAGCCTGATTCAAGGCTACCCTGGATACTACCTTTGGCATAAAGGAAGGATTGGTTCGTAAGAAAACTCTGTCCTGATGGAAAATGATGAAAGGCTGCACAGCCATGAGGGCTTGTAGTTCTGAAACCCTGCATGCTGAGGTGATAGCCAGAAGGAAGGGTGTTTTCCATGACAAATATTGCAGTTCTGTTGAAGCAACTGGCTCAAAAGGAGGCAGGGTCAGTTTTTCTAGAATGAAATTGAGGTCACAAGCAGGTACTGGTTGCTTCCTTGGGGGTTTTATATTCTTAGCCCCTCTGAGGAACTGTCTTAAGAGAGGATGAGAGAATAAAGAAGGATCAGTGTTGTATTCTGCAGAAATGGCTGAGGCATGGATTTTGATGGAGGAGAATGAAAGTCCACTGCTTAGCATCTCAGCTAGGTACTGTAATATTTGAGGTAAATTCAGTATTCCAGGATTCTGACCCTTTTTCTGATTCAAGGCACAAAACCGTTTCCATTTTGCGGAGTAGGCTTTTCTAGTAGAAGGCCTTCTGGCCTCCAAAATGACATCCTGCACCTCCTTGGAGAGTAGGGTCTGTTGTGAATTTAAGGAATCCTCCATGCGGCTAGATTGAGTGTTTTCAGCTGACTGTGAAGAGTTTTGAAGTTGTGCTGAGTCAGTAGAAGAGGCATTAGAGGCAGGATCCATGGTGGGGAATGCGTCAGGCTCCTCAAGAGTGGGTACCAGTGTTGTCTTGGCCAGTCTAGAGCAATGAGAATCATCTTTGGTCTGTCTGCTCTGGCTTTTAATAGAACTTTGGGCAGCAGAGGAAGAGGTGGAAAGGCATAAACTGTCATTGTTGTCCAACTGAAAGAGAGTGCATCCACTTTCCAGGCCTGTGGATGAAAGGTCCTTGAGCAGAATTTTGTCAATTGGTAATTTCTGTGGGTGGCAAATAGATCTATGTCTGGCCTTCCCCATGCTTGAATTATCTTTGTAAAAACTTGAGGATGCAACTTCCATTCGTGTGGATCTGTCATATTTCTGCTCAGGTTGTCTGCCAGCATGTTTTCCTTGCCTGGCAGGAACTGTGCTTGAAGTTGGATTTGTAATTCCAGAGCCATGTTCCAAAGAGACATGGCTAGCCTGCATAGGGGATATGAATGGGTTCCTCCCTGTTTGTTTATGTACCACATCACTGTGGTGTTGTCTGTCCTTATCAATAGCTGGCCTGGATGCAGTAGGTCTTTGAAAGCCATAATAGCATTTATTACTGCTAGCATTTCCTTTTGATTGATGTGTAGGTGCTTTTCTTTTTGTAACCATTTGCCCTGAATGCACCGATCTGTCATGTGCGCCCCCCAGGTGTAGTCCGAGGCGTCTGTTGTGATGACTTGATTTGCTTGAGGCTTGCAGAATGGGAGACCTATGTTTCTTTGGCATGCTTGAGCCCACCACAGAAATTCCTTTTGAAGACATGGAATCAGTGGTATAATTGTTTCCAAACTGTGGCTGTGTTGAGACCATAAGTTTTTTAG
This sequence comes from Protopterus annectens, assembly GCF_019279795.1. Lineage (NCBI taxonomy): Eukaryota > Metazoa > Chordata > Ceratodontiformes > Protopteridae > Protopterus > Protopterus annectens. The sequence continues at coordinate 180,952,161 of NC_056747.1, read as the reverse complement.
GTACCATTGAAGTTTCCTCATATGCAGCTTTGCACATGGGATTAGCAGGATGCAAGATGCCATGAATCCCAGAGCCTGCAGGATTTTCCTTGCAGTCAGCCTGGTGAAGGTTGCCAGTTTTCTGAAGTATTGAGTTAGTTGCCCTTGTTTCTCTGGCGTTAGGTAGACCATCTGGGTGTTTGTATTCAAGCTGGCACCCAGGGAAATTATTGTTTGAGAGGGTATTAGTCTTGATTTCTTTTTGTTGACTGTGTATCCCAGAGAATTCAACAACATTATTACAAATGCCAGGTGTTTCAGAAGTATGTGTTTGCTGTCCGCTTGGACAATCTGGGGCTATTAGAATGGCCTTCGGCCTGCTTTCCTTTACCTTTTGTTTCTGGGTAGCAAGGGTACTGGGGGAACTCAGAGAGGACTATGCCTGTCCAAGGGAAAGAGAAGGCATCTGTCTTCCAGGCTGACCTTGTTTTGGTGCTGTAACAAAGTGAATTCTTTCTTTGGTGGCAAAAAGGTCTATTTCTGGCACACTCCTTTCTTTGGCTATGATGAGAAAAACTTCCTGATGTAGCCACCAAGTGTCAGGGTCTGACAGGCTCCTGCTTAGGTGATCCGTCAAGTAGGTTGGTTTCTCCTGGTAGAGGTACTGTGCCTTGAGGTGCTGACTTAGGAAATATACAGCTTCTCAGAGGTCCATGGCTAGGCCACAAAGAAGGCAAGAGTGAGTCCTCCCTGCTTATTTACGCACCACATAACCGTGGTGTTGTCTTTCTTCACTAGCAGTGCTCCAGGTTTCCATTGATCTTTGAAGGCAATCGGACCTTTTTGGACTGAAATCAGTTTTTTTAGCTTGATGTGCTTTTACATGAACAAAGCTCCAGCTGCCTTGAGTTTGTAAGTTGCTGTTTTGGCCTCCCCAGGCAGTCTCAGAAGCATCAGTGGTCAGAGTTTGGTCTTGGGGAATGAAACTGAAGGGAAGCCCCAGGTTGAGGAAGCATGCTCGGGTCCACCAGGCAAACTCCTTCCTGAGACAAGAGAAACTCTACCTTGCTTTTGAGGGACTGAGAATGTTTACACCACACATTTCTAAGGTACCACTGCAGCTTCCTCATATATATTCTGGTCAGAGGGATCAGGAGGATGCAAGAGGCTATGTAACCCAAGGCTCTGAGGAACTCTCTGGCTGTGAGGTAGCTCCTGAGAAGGAGCTTTTGGAAGTACAGTGCTAGAAAGGTAACATTGTTTGGAGGAAGGAAGGCTTTCTGACATTAGGAGTCCAGTAAAGCCCCCAGAAACACAATCTTGACTGTGGGGATGCTTTGGGACTTTGGGGTATTGATGGTGAAGCACAGTAAAGTCAGAACCTCTTTAGTGTAAAGTAGATCTGCTTTGAGTTTTTCTAAATCTGTTGCCTGATTGAGGCAGTCATCTATGTAGGAGTACATTTAAATACCCTTTGACCTGCAAAAGGCTATCTCTGGGAACAGGTATTTTGTGAAAAACCTGGAAGGAGTAGACAAGCCAAAGGACAGAGCATAGAACTGACAGTGCTTCAAACCTGCTCTGAAACGTAAGAACCTTCTGAGAGATTTTTCTGTGGGGATGTGGTGGTATGTGTCCTTTAGATCTAAGGTTATCATGTAAGCGCTAGGTGAGAGAATAAGCAGCAATTTTTGAAGGGTTAACATTTTGAACTGTGGTACCTGCAAAAATCTGTTGAGCCTTGACAGGTATAGAATTGGCCTCCAGGTACCCTCCTTCTTGGGGACTAGGAAAAGCCTTGAGTAAAATCCTTTTCTTTGTAATGTGATTGGTACTGGTTTGACAGAACTTTTGGTGCACAGGAGCTGTGTTTGATTTACGGCCTCTGTTTGTTGCTTTGGTGGAATATCTGGGAAACCTGACCGAATTAGAGGCTGTTTAAAGTGGAGTTTTTAACTTCTTTAAAATACCAACTGAAACCTGGTTATGACAGTCTAAGTAGGAGGAAAGCTATTCTCCTAGCCAGTGAGGGGGAGGGAAAGCGGAAAAGAGTCAGGATTTATCAGTGGTGGGTCCCTGTTGGTGGTATCCCAGAGGCCTACATGAATCTGCTTGCTCTGTCTGGGATGCTGGTGCTGCCTTTGACTCCTTTCCCTATGAGGTCTCCTATGTCCAAGGCGTACACTGGGGGGCTGGAAAAGACCACTGCTTGGTAGGGTATCTGTGACTGAATCAAGGAGGCTGAACCAAAAGGAAGTCCTTCACCGTATGCATGGACTTGGCCTTATTCTCCATCTTCTAAAGTACAGCTATAGCCTTGGGGCTAAAAAGGAAATTTAAATGCCCTTCAGGAAGGGATTGTTTCCTCAGCCAGGCATCTTTTAATCACAGATCCTGCAGCTGCTGCCCTACTGGAAACTTCCAGAACATGACAGGCACAGTACAAGGACTGCTTGGCTACTTGAGAGCAAGAACTGCACAAGTCCAGCAGCTCCTTGGAGAGGGCCTTATTTTCAATCCCCACCAGTTTCTGCTTCATCTGATCTAAAATGGTTTCTTGATACTTCACCATATGAAACTGGCAATTCAAAGCTCTCATCACCAGGGTAGCAGAGGTGTAGACTTTCTTTCTGAACCTGTCCAAGGCTCTGCTTGGCAGCTGGCAGTAGATTTTTTGGAAGTACTTGCTTTAGCTCCCTTAAGACCCTATGTCACCACTTCATGGTCTGTTACAGGCATCTTGAAAAGGTGTCTGCGGGATTTCGGAAACCTGTAAAATCTGTCAGGTTTCCGAGGGGCAGGGGACAGGGAATCTGGCTCTAAAGAAGAATCCAGCAATACATTGTCCACCACCTCTAAGATTGGAAGAATGGCAAGAGGTTTATGCTCAGGGAGTTTTAGAAATTCCCTAACCCTCTTCTTGGATTGCTGCTTTTCCTGTGCTTTCCATTTATAGTGTTCCTTTAGGATATTTAGGGTCTCTCTAAAAGAAATGTCCTCGGAGAAAGAGACTAGGGCAAGGTTCTCATCAAAATCTGAATTCCCATAAGAAACAATTGATAAACCTTCCTCAAAGGTGAATTCATTATCAGCCTCAGAATCAAAAGAATCAGAAGACTCCTGGGGGACACATCCCTTTTCCTTTCAGGGGCAGAACTTGGGCGAGTAAGGAGTCTGGATCTGACTATGGTGATCAAATCCTCAGTCAGCCTAACTAGGTCTTGCTGGCAGGCCTGAGTTTGTGAGTGGGAGCCTACAGGCCTTGTCTGGGGCAAGCTGGATGCAGTCTTATGTGAAGCTTTAGGCTTAGGCCTGAGCGTGACTTCCAATCAAAGGCCAGGATGTGGGTGGACAGCCGATTCCAGAGGACAATGAACTGATCTCCTGATGCAAGAAACTCCAGACACCTCTTCGTCAGTTAGAGAGGTCATCAGAATCCAGAACCTGTGAAGTAGCTCTGAACCCAACCGACGAGCAAGCCCTTTCAGTTTATGCTGAAATAGAGGGACCTGAAGGCATGTTGGACTCTGAATGGGTCTCGATAGAGGCCTGTGCCCAACCTCAGTCATCAGAGAGGATTGCAAAAGTGTCTCACCTTCTTCAATGATCACAAGTCTAGATGGACTGGTAGATGGTGAAGAAGCATCGCCTGGTACCCTAAGTCTTGGGGGCTTTTCCTTCTTATGCCTAGAGAGATCAACCTCAGCCCCTCCAGTGGGAGACACAGTACACAAAGGCTCTGGCAATTCGCTAAAATGTCAGCCCTATGCTTGATAATTCTACTGTTAAAATGAGCACGGAACCTACATGTATGTTGTATTCTGGGCCCAAACAAGTTACATAAAAGGACTGAAAGTCCTGGTGTGGTATCTGCTTGCAACGGCAGAAACAGTTATTAATTTTCTCTGATATTAGTCAAGAAACATATGAAAAGCTCGCTAATGGGGTACTTTGCTTTAGACGTCTGCTTTCACTGGTGCAGAACGACCAATGCAATGACTAGCACTCTGCTCCGGGCTCTGACGGCAAGAAAGAACTGAGGTTATGGCGCAAGCTGACTCTCTTTATAACCAGACATCTTGAAGATGGTTAGGACATCTGCCCACCTTACGAGAAGAAGAAAATTCTCTGGTAGTCAGTCTGGCCCAGGGCTCCCACATCAGGAAATCCCGTCAGTTATGACTGCAACAGTGAAATACGAAGAACATTACATGCTTTTCTTTGTTCTTATTTTAGCCTTTCAGTTGGTTCCTCGATGTAGAGGGATAAACAGCTGACTACAGGCCAGTCAAATCAGCAGTACTGCTTTGGCTGTGCATAAATCTGGGCCATGGGGCAGCTTAACGGGTCGCTATAACGCCAGTTGATGACGGTCTGGGTGATAGCTTCGGCAAGATCAGCTCCCATCTCTAAAGTGCAGATACAAATAGAAAATCAATAGCAAGGATGCAGTGGCAGGTGTGAGAGAAATAAACAGTCTGTAAAGTCATATAGAAGCACTTCTCTCACAACGATTGTCAGATGACTGCAAGTTACAGCTGAAGTTTATTTTTAAGTGTCAAGAAAAAATTCCTCATTTCCATGCAAGTATGAGAAAGGGTGTAAGAATGTAATATAAAACAGGGAAATAAAGATGTTTTGGTAGATAGTTTTTAAGTATACTAAACTACTTCAAACCAACCCTGCATTACACAACAGTGTGGAAGGAAGCAACTCCCCAAAACAGTGCAAAGCAGTCTTGAGCGATCACTTGTTTGTTCTAACATGAACAAGCAAAGGATTTCTGTGATACTGAGTCTCAGGGACATAGGAGGAAATCCGTCACTTCACATCCAAGTATAGAGGTACAACAGTCAGATTGTGTGGATAGGTCCAAGTATAGAGGTACAACAGTCACATTGTGTGGACAGGTCCAAGTATATAGGTACAACAGTCAGACTGTGTGGACAGGTCCAAGTATAGAGGTACAACAGTCAGATTGTGTGGACAGGTCCAAGTATAGAGGTACAACAGTCAGATTGTGTGGACAGGTCCAAGTATAGAGGTACAACAGTCAGATTGTGTGGGCAGGTCCAAGTATAGAGGTACAACAGTCAGATTGTGTGGATAGGTCCAAGTACTTAATAGGTTCCTGAATACTAGAAAACCCCCACTGATTTTTGCAAGTTAGGAAATGTGTTGGCTTACCTTTTTTCGTTATTTATTTATTTTATTTATAACTCCACACTGCACTTCTACTGCCTTTTCCTAACAGATGATAGTATTTAGATAGTCTAGGTAGTGTAAAACTTTGTAGTCAGATTGTGTGGATAGGTAGTGTTACAAGTTCTCCCCGGCCTCTGCTGAAAATGGAAATATATCCAGTCAGACTAGCCGGCTAAAAATAAATAAGTATAGAGGTACAACAGTCACATTGTGTGGACAGGTCCAAGTATATAGGTACAACAGTCAGATTGTGTGGATAGGTCCAAGTATAGAGGTACAACAGTCAGATTGTGTGGAGAGGTCCAAGTATAGAGGTACAACAGTCAGATTGTGTGGATATTTTTTAGAACAAATTACTAAAAAGTTGAAAATTAGTATGAAAATACCTTTGTGCATTTTATAGAATATTAGCATGACTGGTTCCTTGACTTCAAGGAAACAAATGTGCTGACATTTTTGTTTTATCAGTTGACTGGTGTATACTTCTACAAACAAAATCTGTTTTTACCATTTCAACCAAACAATAACTACAGAAACAGCATTGTCCATCTGGTTGGTGACATCATTACCTACCCACACCATGTGGTGAACTGTATACACATCACTGTCGCCCATGTAAACACGGATTGCACGCAAGGTGAAGCCATACTTCTTTCCAGAGCTCTGAATGATGATTGGTGGTCTAAGACTGGTGACATTAAATGAATCACGGCTGGGGGAAGAGTCTCGCGATGAAGGGTTGGAAGACAAAGAACGTGGTGATATTGGACTGACAAGTGGCCCACTCCCATAATCATCTACAAACCAAAAAAAGAAACAAACAAACTTAGGCTGGCATGGACAGCTGCAATAAGGCAAGATCTTTTTTTTTAATGGTACAATCTTTTCACATTCACGGTGACTCACAATGTGCAATGAACAGATACATAAAATAATTTGAGATAATTAGTACTCTTTTCAGTCTCCAAGGCAACCAACTACACTGCTCAATAATGCTGAATTTTGTACAGATATGAATGTTTCATTCCTGTTGTTAGATTTAGAACTGATGTATCAGGCATAATTCCATGTGGAATATATTTCTGTATTTTTCAGTCTTTTTCTACTTCAGTTAAAGTACTTAATATTATACTGCACATCTAAAATGCAAACAAAAGGTGTATCTTGCAATATGGTAGAATTAAGTGATTCATTTTTCATAAGGAGAACAATGTCCAAATATCAAAATGAGGGCTAGCTACTAAAATTAGGCACGCTGTGAGAAAATAATTCCACATACAGCCCCCGCAGCCTACGCACAATATAATGACTTCTGTTATTTATAGAAAAATAATTAAATAATTTATTTAGTTAAGCCTCGGCAACATGGTGAGCTCAGTGAAACAATACAAGACCCATTTTAAGGATGAAGAGAGTACCTGTACATAATAAATTTAAAGAAATACACAACTGCTGATATGTATTTTTAAATTTATAACGAACCAATTCCAACCTGAAAACTAAAATAAGAAATGTCATACAAAAACATTAGAGAAACGCAGAACAGGAAAAGGCATAAGAAAGTCAATGGGAGAGTTTTAGGATGCAGAAGAAATAACAAATGCCATCAGTGAATGAAAGGTGTTCCACAGAAGGCACAGAACCACAAAGGAAAAGGCATAAGAAAGTCAATTGGAGAGTTTTAGGATGCAGCAGAAATGACAAATGCCATCAGTTAATGAAAGGTGATGCAGAGAAGGCACAGAACCACAAAATGCAGTCAGAATAACAGAATTTTAAACAAAGCATCTCAGTTCAGATATGAATGTAAAATATCCCAGGCAAGTCAGACTTTTGTAATGCAGACCACTCTAGAGTGAAGAAACAGTGACAATAAAGAAACTATTAATGGCTCAAGTCCTGCAGGTGTGGGCCTGAGGTACAGACAACCAGAAAAGCATGACAAATGATGCAGTCCAGTTACAGCACAACCAGCAAACTGAAGTATGTTTTCACATGAAAACCAGCCAAAAGAAAGGAAATAAAGAAGCTGCCTATGATGTTATGATATTCTAACACAAACAGGAGTAATCCTGACATAAATAAAAAATTATTTCCGTTTATTCATTTTATGTGCCATCATTTTTTTATTTATTTTCAATTTGTTAACTGGCGCAAAGCATAGATCCCATTGGACCTATTCAGTTTCATCCTGTGGGAGGATAAACATAATAGATACATGACAATATATATTAAAGTGAAAGACAAAAATGCAACAAATACATGTATTATATTCAAAATGAATATCAGAAGTGGCTTGAGGGTATAAAGACAATAGAAACATGACATTATATACAGAGCGACTGACAAAGCAGAATACATGCATGCTTAATATGCTGAGTGGAAATCAGAGTTGGCATGCTGAAACAATCACAAACAACAATAAAGAACACAAAAGAAATGGCTCTGTGGGAAGCATGACCACTGTACAACACTGAAAAGGCTAAAGAAAAACTGCCTGATGTGTGACAGAGAGTTCATGACTTTATAATGTTTAGTAATTAGAAATGCATGACTTGCTGTGTTAAAATAAGACATGCTAGGTTTTGCTAGTTCCAGGGAGACTCATATAATAATTCAGATAACTCTGATGACAAAACATAAAATATGCCCAAGGTGAAGAAGGGGCAGGAATCCACAACCATATGAAGGGCCTTCACCCCTGCCCCCAAATCCCTTATCAAATATAACCTACTCTGAAGTTCACCACACTGCAGGGCAAGTTATGCACATTTGCTGAAATGGTCCACTTATTTTCCACATCTTAATGAAAACTCTGGGACTGGAGTCTCAAACTTACTGTCCATTAAGCTTTTTAACATGAGACCTGAAGTTCTGGCCAAATCTGAACTGCTTACATTAAAAGTGGTTTGCAATCTGAACCGCACTGACAAATTTTGTGGCTTGATTGCCCACAGAAGCCTCTCTCTCTCTCTCTCACTTGTCTGACTGTGCAGCGAGAGAGAGAGAGAGAGAGAGAGACAGAGAAACTTCCCAGAGCTCAAAACAAACCAAGAGCACATGTCCTTAGATTCCAAGTGCTTCAACTACTGGCCTGTTTTGAGCTCCAGGTAGTAACAATATAAGAGAGATTTGCCCAGCACCTGTGTTGCTTGCTGACTCTCTGTCACACCGTAGTAGCACAGTGTGTGTATGCGCACGCACGCGTGTGTGGAGTGTATGTTTATGTGTGCATAATTCTTTATTACCCAGAATGCAGAGTTTTCACTTTATTGTCACCATCATCTTCGGTTTGGTGGACTTAGCCTCATCTCGTTCTCCAGCAAATTGAATTTGAGACCACTGGTCTAGATAATGACCCAAGCTCTACAGTGTAAAGTGATAATACCCTGACTAGAACTGAGACAATCAAAGTCCATTTAATAGCTTAGGCAGTAGAAGAGTCCATCAGGGAGGGCAGTAGTGACTGACTGTCAGCTCACCCATTGGTGTGTGTATGGGGGGGGTTGTCCCTCTCTTTGTACTGGCATTCAGTGGAAGCACTACAGTATACAAGGCAGAACTCAGGAGACACTGGAAAAAGGTGCGTAAGGCACATCAAGAAGAGTAAACTGTACCTGAAGCCAGGTATGCACAGTAGTGGGCAGTGTCCTGCCAGGCTGCCACAATGTTGGGGTGTTAGGTGCATGCTGGTGGCCAGGATGATGGTCTTCTGTGATCAGTTGTCAACCCACTGCAGAATGAATGGGATGATCTGCTCAATGTACATAGTAAAAAATAGGTCATTAGGTTATGGTAGGGCTGGCAACTTTGAAGTAATAGGTGGGGATCGGGGGTTAAAAATAATATTAAAAACTTAGATACCAATAAGATCAGTGTTTAGTTTCACTAGTGCTTACAGTGTGGGGTCCTGAAGTGAAATGTCTGTGTGCACTAGAGCATGGATCATCTCTGTCAAAATAAAGTGGGATGGACATGACAGTAGCTCTCTCCTAGCTGAAACAGTCCTAATGGACCTTCCAAATGTAGCATTACTAATGGGTGTCCCTAATCTCTAATAATTCTATGGCATTGTTACCTGCCTGCTCATTGAGTTTCAGCAGTAGGTGGCCAAATCTGTGCTGTGTATGACAATGAGGAATCACCTGCAAGTCATCTACATCTCTAATTAACCTGTTGTTAGGACGTTACCAATTAGTGACCCTAACGAGCATATAACACTAACACCACCAGTGGTAGGTGACTGTAAATGCTTAGCATGCCAATTAAAGCATTGCCAGTAGATTCCCCTAATTTCTGCTGAACTGATACACTGAGACATTTAATAGCTGGCACTAATTTTAGCTGAGTTTGAGCTATGGGGCATCACCATTAGTTATGTACATCTCTGCTAAGCCTTGTCTAGTGGAATGCCCCCACGCAGGTGATTGTAATAACAAAATACCATACAAACAAAAGCTGCATTAGCTTCAAAATTTAGCAAGTGGAGGTCACACCTCTCATAAGACAGGAACAACTATCACTCCCACTTTTTTAGGTTTAAGAATTATAAATCCGTAAAGGGACAAAAAGTATGGCTGATGACATGCAGATCTGACTGGTTAAGTACTAATGCCTAACACTCCTGTAATTACTAACCATTATCCCACGTGAACACTGAGTCTGGAAATCTGCCATTGCAAATGTAACAATTCGTAAATATCAGCCTTGCACATCTTTTTCTTTATTTCAAAAGTTGTGACACTTTGCTTCAAATGTAGGCTCTGTAGTTGTTTCATAAGTAATGGTGACCTGTGGTTGAAATGGGTCCTTTTAGGACCAGCCCACTTGGCTAATTATAAAACAAAGCCAAAATCCATACACAAACACCATGACTTAGATCTACTTAACATGAGCAGAATGGGAGAGTCATGAACAAAAGCAGTAGAAAAAGTGCAAAAAATAATACTGACAAAAAGCCCAAATCTAAGGCTTTAAACCAGTTAAAGATGACTTTAGTGAAACCATAGTCCACAAAATGACAGTTCTCAAAAGCTACTAGACAGCAGGCAATGTAAGTGGATGTCAGTGTACTGCCTAATAAAGATGATACTTTATTGATCCTTTGCTAGCAAGAGAAATGACAAAGTCTACACTGCTCTCATGAAGCTCCACAGCTTCTCTTTTATGGCACATCAAACGAGATGATGTGACCACTTGCACCACAGGTGTACTGCACCATGGCTTCAGGTCCAGCATATAGTAATTTTGCCCATCAACAAAAGTTCCTGCACAGTGGCCCATCTACTGTGGAAAGCAAAGCAGGGCAAATGCAGTAAGTGCAATGACTGAAAAACAAATCTTTCTCCTATATAACTTAGATTATGGGTGCAGGGCATCACGAAATAACTAACTTTTAATGAAAGCAGACACTGTACTATACAGAATACAGGATGTGTTACCTACTGCACACAGTTCACAAATAAGTGAGGTAAAACTGAAAAAATAACGCCAGTAGAACCTAATGGAAGCAATATATGTGTCTCTTCAAATCAATGGACAGCGTAAACATTCACTTGGGTCCAAACATGCTATGCCTGATGGTAATTAAAGACTAGAGAATTTGCTGCAGTGCCAGGAACTTCTAGAAGAATCTGAAATCCATATTGTATCTAGAAGACAAACTTTTAAAACAACCTGTCTGTATTCATAGTGCACAACTTTCTAAAGCTGTGTACAACATTGATGACCTTAAGTACTCCTCTCTGGCCTTAATGTCATGTAGGGTCCACTCCCATGCAGACACCACTTTCTCCAATATCTCTATGAACTCACAGTGAATCTTATTTTCACATCACAGCACTTAAAACAGGGACATTAATTAGCAGGGTTTTGGAATAATAATCTGCAAATGTCTATGAGTAATTAAAAATGACTTAAATTAGTTCCACACATACTTTAGTTCAATGCACACCTACACATCATAGGTGGGGAAAGTATTTGTGAGGCTTTTGTAAATTTACATTTACCTTAGCTCATACAAGTAGTAGACTAGTAGTTTGTTCAAATGGTTAGTTGCATAAAATAAGCATAAAAGGAAACGGTACTTGAGTCTGTATAGAAGGCTACATGTTCATAGGCTCATAGGTAGGTACTAGGCTATCGGCCCAAGGGCCTACGTAAGTCTAGCCAGCAAGGTTCCATAGCTTATGCCACCCAAGAAAGTTATTTTCCTTTGCCACTGTCCAGCAGAGACACAGAAGTGATCCTCGGGGTGTATTTCCTATTTCCCATCAACTCATCAAGATTTTTCTTGAAGAGTGCTAATGAAGAACTTTGCTTGACACAGATGGGTAGCTTGTTCCAGAGTACAGGAAGTCTCTGGGACAGGAATCTATCCCTCCAGCATGTCCTGCTTATTGTGGTGACAAGGTTTAGGTCCCTAGAGCGTATAGCTTGGAGGGATTGGGATTTCTGTTCCAAGTACAATTACACATAATGTAATTTACTAACATACATTTGCCTTTAATAGTATTTTTTAACTGACATTTTCCTACATCTGCTTTTCCAGCTCTCTCTAACTGAATCAATGTACCTGCTTTACATGTATAAATTGGTGTGTCTGTCTAGCTATTTGAAAATACCTGACTTACAGGTCGGGCAGAGTACTCTCCTGGTTAACAAACAATACATAAACAAATCTTAACTGGGCTTATACATACACACACAGACACACGCACACATATACATATACCTATATATATATATATATATATATATATATATATATATATATATATATATATATATATAGGTATATATATATATATATATATATATATATATATATACACACACACACACACACACACACACACACACACACAGATAAAGATGAACTGTTGGTTCTACCATTGAAAAATTAACATTTCATTTATTTTTTGTTTAACAGGGTAGTGGACTGATTACCTTGACTATTTTTCACAACTTGGGATATAACCATTGCAAGAAACAAAGTAAAATAAAGGCTTGCTTAACTTTTAGTTTACAGCATACATGTAAGACTGACCGCACAAAACATACAGTTCCCCACCATATGTTTAGGGTGTCTGCTTACAATGCTAAAATTCACAAAGTGATTATTACTTATTGAAAACCGTTTACATAATTTTGACTAAGTAAAAAAATCATTATTTGTAAGCAATTATTTTATAACCTTACAGCATTCTCTTGGAAGTTATCAATCACAAAGTAAGTAACATGTTGCATTACCCTTACTAGACCTTGTCTTAAAATTTCCACAGGAGAAACAGCTTTTTCTAGGCTAGGCCCATGTGTTTGGAATCAGCACTTTGATGGACACATGCTACGCATACGTAGATACGTGTCCACTACACAATCTATGGACTTATCGTTAACATGACATCGCCGGGGAAAGTACTACATTTATTTGGGCTGTGATCTCAATAAAATGTTTATGAAGCTTTTTCTTTAAAAATGGCCCACATAAATCTGAGCACACTATAGGAAAATGCATTGCAGCACTTAACTCATCAGATACCCTGCTGCAGTGTTTCACTGTGACAAAACACTTAGTAGTGATACACAAAAGGTCTTGGATGATACCAAGGGGACTGCGTCACAGGATAGCAAGGTGTGAGAAAAGAACCTGTTACATTTTCTGCAGATGTGGGAATGACTCCACAACTGCTGGACTGGCCTGAATATCTGCTAGAAGGCTGTCACACACTTTGGGTTTTCTACTGAAAAGACATAGTTTGACATGGAAAGTGAAGTTGTCAATTAAAGTAAAATGATTGCACTGTTCTGAGACTGAAGGAAGGGCATAATTAAAAATTCTGGTTATTTATTTTTTTAGTACTCGATGGACCTGCCTGATGACTCTACTACCTTCACGCAACAGGCCTATTTTTTCCATCAAGGGCAAGATGCAGCCACCCCCTGAGCTCACATGCATATGCTCAGTGGGTGCAACACATAGTAGTCTCACTCAAGTAGATTACCAGAGTTGCCTTTCTCACCCTACGATGGGAGAGATAGTGGACACTTACTTCAGTTCTCCACTGCCAAATATTATAGGCACCTGAAATGTTGGTCAGAGTCAGGTCACCTGCATCACAGTCTAGGCTTTATTCCTGTATGATACAGAGCTGGCTGTGCTTGTTACTCTTGTTGAGAGTTGTGGGGTGAAGCTGATATGCAGGACTTTGATGTCAGAACTTTATTTTACTGGAAAGCCACCTTTCTTTTTGCTAGGAAGATTCAGTGATGTTGGGGGGGGGTGCAGAAGATGAATCAGCAAATACGATTAGAGAGTTTTTGCAAGCTTGATAGGCTTTTTTGGGACAGGCCATATTCTAACTTGGGCCAGAGGACTCTTTTCTGATGGCTGCTCTGCTTTCAGGAATCTCATAACATGTTGTCAGGTTCTGACAGTTGCATTCGTTTTAGATTTTCGTATTATTTATTTTATTTATTTATTTTACATTTGTTGACCGGGCTAGTCTAACTGGATTTATGTCCATTTTCAGTAGAGGCCCGGGGAGAAAAGCTCCAAGCATGAACAGTAAAACACAGTTAACAATATATAACTAGGACATGTAAGAAAACAGTACAGTGGTAGCATTGGTTAAAAGCAAAAATATAGTAATGTAATTATAGAATATAGACATTATGCTAAAAGTTTATTTTAAGTAAAGAATGGCAGCTGTACTAAACACAAAGTGGGCATGAGCACAACAGAGTAAAGTCCTTATAATTTTTCCTCTTACTATGAAAAAAAGAAGCAAGATTAAGAGGCCTAGGTTAGAGGCCTAAGATAGAGGGGTGGGGAAATATATTTCAGTCTGGGATAGCACACGGACAAAGCCACTGAGTTTTAAGATGTTCTTTAATACGTTTTTTGAATAGACAAGTAGAAGGTAGGTTAGATAGTTCAGGAGGGAGCGGATTCCAGTTTTTGCCTGTAGTGTTTGTGAAAAGTGAGTCACCAGCTTTATTATTAGATTTAATCGAGGAGACCAGGAGTTTAGCAGAACGTAGGGTAGCTAGATTTTTGTATGGTGAAATCAGATTAGTGAGGATACAGGTATTATTGGGGTGGTGTAGGATCTTTTGAGTGATAAGTAACTGTTGATAGAGTATGTGGTTCTGCAATTCTAGCCATCCTATTTGTCTGAGGTTAAGACAGTGGTGAGTTTTAAAGGGTGTGCATGTAATGAATCTAGCTATGCTATTATAACAGGTAAAAAGTTTGGAGATGTTATTCTTAGATAGGTTAGTATATATAGCAGAGGCATAGAAAAGGGTAGAAATGAGGTGGGTCTGGGCAATAGTTTTCCTGGCTGTGGGGGTAAGGAAGGGTTTGATTCTATAGAGAGTACCAATTTTTTTGTTAACAGATTTGATGGTGGCGTTAATATGGTGATCATAGTTAAGACGGTTGTCAATTGTAACCCCTAGTAGGCGGGTGGTAGTATCTGGGGTAATGTTAGTAGCATTGTTAGAGGTTATAGAGAAGAATGGTGTGGAAGATTTTTGAGTTGGGGTAAAAAGCAGTAATTTTGTTTTTTTGGGATTAAGGAGGAGGAGGCAATGTTTCATAAACCAGTTTTCCACATTTTGGAACATGGTTTGGGTGAGGGACTGGAGGGAGGCTATGTTCTTAGCAGTACAGATTAAGGTTGAGTCGTCTGCATATTGAATGCAGGTGGCTTGAGGTATGTCCATGTGGAGGTCGTTAATAAATAAGGAGAAAAGAAGGGGACCTAAGATAAAGCCTTGTGGGACTCCAATATTTACTGGGAGTAATGAAGACAGATTGTTGTCTCAAAGTACTGCTTGTTGTCTGTTTTGAAGATAACACCTAAACCATTGTAATGCTAGTGGATCAAGAGAATGGTATTTTAGTTTGTCTAGAAGTAAGTTATGGTTAACCATATCAAAGGCTTTTGACAGGTCAATAAAAAGTGCAGAGGAAAAGGAGTTATTATTACAAATTTTATTTATAGAGTCAGTGAAGGATAAAAGGGCAGTCGTGCTGTGGAATGGTCTAAAGCCATGTTGGCAGTTGGTTATTTTGTAGAAGGTGGTTGAGTAGTTGTTTATGAATACATTTTTCCATTATTTTAGCTAATGGGGAGAGTAAGGCAATAGGGCGAAAGTTTGAAAGCTCTATAGAAGATCCGCCTTTGTGTAGTGGGATAATATGAGATACTTTCCAAATGGTAGGGATTTTGCCTTCAGAGATAGTTCTGTTAATAAGTATAGATATGGGGTAATGAATAGCTTTTGCGGCAATTTGTAGGTATTCAGATGGGAGTCGGTCCGCAGATGGGGTGCAGGGTTTAAGTTTTTTAAGCAGTTTAAGAATAAGAGATGTAGGAATAGGTTGTATATGAAAGGTAGGAGATATTGTCTTGGAGGTGTGTTGTGGGGAAGCAGTAGGTGGGGGTACAGAATTGGCTACAGTTTGAATGGCTTCTGTAAAGTATTTATTAAAGGCATCAGGGATCTGGTTGAAATTATTATGGTTGAAACCTAATGGAGCAGGAGTAGTCGAGTGTCCTGGTTGAAGAAGTTTGTTTATCCCTGACCAAAACTTTTGTGGTGTTTGTTGATTAGTTTGTTGGAGGTGTAGGTAGAAGTCTTTTTTGTCTCTAAGAGTATCCTTCTTGGTGGCATTTCTTAACTGTTTAAAGAGGAGGTGATCAAATGGACATTTGGTAGCTCTCCATTTAGCCCATACTTTGTTTCTGAGGAGCATCTTCTGCTTAGTTTGTTTTGTTAGCCATGGGGCAGATTTGGATCTTATTCTAGTGGAGTGATAAGGTGCGTGGTAGTCTAGAATTTGAAGAAAGTTAGTGTTGAAGTAGGTCACAGCCTCATCAAGTTCAAGATGGGTCAGTGGTGACCAGTCACATGCTTGCAATTCGTTCAGGAAACTATCAGGATTAAAGAAGTTCTTTGAGTGGGAAGTTTTGAGTTTGTGAGTAGTTGGGATATGAAATTTTTGTCTAATAATATAAGTAAGCATATGGTCACTAATATTGTCGGGAAGGGTTCCTGGAGTATAACTGCTAGGGTGGTTATTAATAAGGATCTAGTCAAGAGTAGATTCTTTCCTGTTAGGTTTGTGGATTCTAGTAGGAGTGGTTATTAATTGGGAGAATCCATAAAGATTTATGTGGTTAGTGGGGTTCTGAGAACTACAGGTTAACCAGTCTATGTTGAAGTCACCCAGTACAATGGTTTCCTGGGGTAGTTGGGTAGAGAGGAGATTAAGAAAGTTTTCAAGAGTATTAGTATTGTTACCAGGGGGAAGATACAAGCAAATTAGGTTGATAGATTTGGTGTTGTTGATTTGGAGTTTGGTAGACAGTATTTCAGATTTGGTGTCTAGTGATGGAATCTCATTAAAGAGGGATACTTGGAGATTAAATTTATAGATAATGGCTATACCCCCGCCTTTTTTGGTTTTGCGATCACATCTAAGGATGTTATAGCCTGGAGGGGTAATTTCCTGGTCTAGAGTAGATGGTTTTAGCCAGGTTTCTGTAAGACATAGAATATCAAATGAGTGCAAGTCCAGGAGTGCATGCAGATGGGGAATTTTATTGTTAAGACTTCTAATATTAAGGTGAGCAATCAGGAGGGAGTTAGGTGCTTTAGCTAATGTAGAAGGTTTAGGTAAAGTTACATTATCAAGGTTATTCCTATTGTTAGTATTGGGGCCAGGGTTTGGATGAATATCCCCGTCAAGGAGAAGGTAACACTGGGGATAGTGTAGGAATTTAAGGGTCTTGAGGGAATTATTAAAATTCTTTTTGATGGTGAGCTAAGTCACATGGGTTGTTCTGTGATATTTTGGTAGTATATAGTTAGAGGTACAGGTTATGTTACTGTGGTTGAGGGTGTACATAAAGGAAGTAGGTAAAGTATGTTGGAAATGATGGTTTTGTTCAAGTAGAGTAAGATTTTCAAAGAAGGTCAGTGAATAAGGTATGGTCAGAGAGGCTATTGCGGTAGTTAAGAGTAGGATGTATGTGAAAATAGTTTTATGTGTTGGTAACATGGCAGTGAGTAAAATCAGATGAGAGTAGCTTGTTTGTGTAAGTGAGGTAGTTAAATAGATGAGGATGTTTCAAGAGATAAAGCAGGGTATAGAAAAAGAAAAGCAAAGGGAAAGTAATGGAGGTTGAATAGGAGGTAGATATGGGAAGTAGTCAGTGCAGAGGATGGTTAAGATAGGTAATGGAGTAATTAAAGGGAGAGGTAATTTAGACTAGGTAGGAAAGAAAGAGATAGGGGAGTGGCCTAGTGATGAGGAGGTATGTGATAGGTAGAGAAAAAAGGGGAGTGTTTTAGTGAAGTTTAAGTGTAGGACCACTGGGGGTGGGTGGAATTTGGGGGTAGGGTAGGGGAGCAGAGTGAGACCGCAGGGCGAATGGAGCGGGGCAGACCCAAGGAAGGTGAAAGCAGTGTGGAAAAAACAATCAGTAAGGTAGTAGGTTGGAACAGGAGGCAGTAGGTAGAAAGACAGAAGTTGGGAGTCTGAGGAAGGGAGAGTTAAAAGAGAGCGAAACCTGGGAGAGTGAGGGTTAGCCTAGGAGTACTGAAGGTGGAGAAGGAGGGCTAGGGTAAAAGGTTTATAAGGACTATGAGAGGAGATGTGTACAAGGTTTAAAGGGGTTATAGAAGAAGATAGACAAGGAGAAGAGTGCAACAATCATAAAAAGGTTTAAAGTAAGAGGTAGGAAGAGAGACGAAAGTGAAATTAGAGGTGGGTGAAAACTGCCATCTAGTGGCCAAAGTTTGTAATAATCCTGTAGAGAGATCGCAGCAGTAGGATAAAAAATAGAAAAGTAATGGAGAAGGGAGGGTTATTAAAAATAGAAAAGTAATGGAGAAGGGAGGGTTATTACAATAAAGGTAGGGGGCTGCAGTGTCGTAGAGACAGACAGTGGAGTACAACAGTAGTAAAACAGGAGGGGGGAGGTATGGCTGCTGGCAGATCTGGCAGTTTATCTAGTACACCTAGAAGGTGTAGTGGACTATAATATACAGAAAGTAGGTAAAATAAAATCAAAATTACTATGTGACATACAATATTATTTACTGTGGCTTTTAGTCCAAGGGCGTTTAGATTACCCAGGTGAGGAAATACCCAGGCAGGTTTAGGTAGGTGGATATAGCTGCTCCTTGTAGTCCAATAGGGCTTAGTTGCAGTTAGAAAAGGGTCCAATGTGATTCCTACATATTTGAAAAAAAAAACCTCATCTGGTTCAACAGTGGATTGTTGCTAGGGTGGGGTGGGAGGTTGCCTCCAAAGAAAATTATTTTAGTTTTAGTGCAGTGAAATTTTGCAGTTTTCTGTTATAATTTGTCATCAGAGTTTGTCGATATCCTATTGCAACTGACAGTGGATGGTACCGTCAGATACAAATGGGTAGGAGTCAGGAGACTATGATACTGTCAACAAACAGAAGAATGTTCTCATAGTTTGGAGTAATGTGGAGATTATTTTTTTAATAAAGGATAGAGTATAGGAGAGGTCCTAGTGCAAGATTATGCATGTTGAAGATAGAGCTAGTTCCCTCTTGACTGACAAGGCTCTACTGTAATGGTAGTTACTGAAACAGGAAACTGCTGACGTATCACAGAGGAAGTAGTGTTACGGGTGTTTAGCTGGACAGAAAAAGAGAGGATAATAGCATGTAAAAACCTCCAAAGATAGGACTGGTAAGAAGGCCCTGAAGAAACAAGTAGAGAGTCAGCAAGAGAAAGAATGGCTGTTTTATTTTCTTTTCCTCTGATGAAACTGTGCTGGTGGGTTAAGATGATGCTTTACCTATACAGGTAATTGTTTTTATCATAAACTGTGTTCAAGCAACTTATCTAGACTTAGTACAACAAAGACATTTCAGTAAAATAATGGGTTGGCAAGTGGTTTAATTTTTGTAATGAGGATTTCATTGACTGTTTTCAATTGTAAGAGGTGCAACTGTTGTGCATTAGACTGAAACTGTCACACTTGGTGAACAATATAATCCTTGCATATTTTGATAAACCATGAAAATATTCTATCAGTTCCTAAATTCCAATGATATGGCAATGAATACAAATATTATCTTCTGTAGTTTAAAAACAGACAGAGATTCTTTCAAAGTAAAATTTTGGGAGCTGAGGTTAAATGACTGGATGAAAGCAGGGTTGATTGTACCACTGGCTGTCTTGGTGGATAGCGTGGATATATCAGTGTAGGATGTCTAAGCAGATGGTTAGAAGGTTGTTCAGAAGTGGCAGACAGTTTTGTTAATCTTGGTTAATAAAAAGATTTGGACTAGACAGAGTTCTGCACTGTCTTAATCTGCAGTAGTTGTCTAGCTCAAAAAATGGTGTTTTGAGATCATCTCACTGGTCTTGGACAAGGTTAGCTTTTCTTCCAGGTGAACAAGGTAATATCAAGCTATTTCAGTAGGCTATGTAGTTCTTTGGACAACCATGGGTCCTCAGAGGTTCTACTACACTGACAAATCATAAGAAAGTGCTTATGTTGTAACTGTAGTAGTAATGAAGTTGCACATAGTGTCAGGCCTTGTTTCTCTGTAGAAGCAGGCATACCTCCCAACAGTACTGAATTACTAGTTTTTTACCGAGTTTTGGGGTCCAAATAATGGGGTGCCACGATTTACAGATTTATGCCTCATATTTTTCTTCTTTTCCTTATAAAACCTGTGGTTTTCTGGATTTCAGTGAAGGACTGAATTCACTAAATAATGACACGCATTTGAATTTCAGACCTTCAGAAAATACATGGTAACACAACTTTTTCGACTAGCAATTTTTTAAGTTTATAAGAACAGTATTTGAAATTTGTCCCTATTTTTGGGGTTGTATTCCCCCATTATTGGTTTTGTCCAGGTTTTTTTGTGCTAAGAGGTTGAGAGCTATGGTGAGAAGTGAGAACTGAATTCAGTATTCCCCCATTATTGGCTTTGTCCAGGTTTTTTGTGCTAAGAGGTTGAGAACTATAGTGAGAAGTGAGAAATGAATTCACTAAGTGATAGCCATTTAAGTTTCAGTCTTTCAATTGTTCAGGAAACTGCTGACTTGGCATAAGGGTATGTTTCGCTGACTATAGTGCACAGGGTCCTGGGTTCAAGACTTGGCGGTGAAATGCATGGTGGTAACACAACATTTTATTCTAGCAACTTTCCAAAATTATACAAGCAATGTTTAAAATGTGTCCCTGGTTTTTAGGCTTTTGTCCCCCACCCCAACAAAATATTTTGGCTATTTCCAGACTTCTTGTTCTGCAAAGCTGAGAGACACAGCTGAGTGTCAAATGGATTTTACTACTTTACCAGGAGCTGAGAGCTTCAGGGGAAGAGAAGTTTACTGTTGCTTATGCTGAGTCTGCTTGCATTGCTAATAGGATAACAGATTAAATATTTGCTTTTGATGCAGAAGGCTCTGGGTTCTACTCCTACAGTATGCAGATGCATTGCTGATGCTGTACTGTGGTGTTGTACTTTTTAAAGGGGTGGGTGTAACAAGTCAAGGGAGTACAGATATAACAGAAGTGAGAAAATGTCATGCACAAAGGCATATGTGCGTCAGTGGAAAAAATTCAGGAACAGAAAATCATAATTGTGTTCTGTGCTGCATTATAAGATAAATATTTTTAAACAAGTACAGTACATTTTCCAGCATTCAAGATAAAACACATTTTTCCACTGCAGACAATGGAGAAGCAACAGTGGCCAGTTAACAGCACCTGGATTACAATGATATTTTTGATGCTTCAGGATGAATGTAGGAGAGGATCTGTCAGTACTTAGACTAAAAATTGGAAGTCTTAAAACATGCAGTTCACCTAGTTTATTTTGTTGTACATTTACAGCTATTGAGTTGGTCTGATAAAAACAAATCAGAGTAAGTCAAGTAAAAAACTGAAATTGAAAAAAAGTTCGAGAAGCTATGCAAGATGCCCATGGCGTACACTACTGTCATTCTATTATATATATATATATATATATATATATATATATATATATATATATATATATATATATATATAGTTCCCCTTCAAACCATCGAAAGTTTAAAAATTCAAAGTTCAGATCATCGAGACCAGAACATCAAGTTTGAAAACGTTGAAGGTTTGAAGGGGACGAAAAAGGTAAGTGTAGGTGGGAGAATGTTTGCGTTTTCCCAGGGCACCAAGGTGCCCTGCATACTGTGTGTGTCTATGTGCCATCTGTGTGATGGCATTACAGATAGGGTACGGAAAATCTCCCATTTAGCACTTCTGCATATAGCTCCACAGTGTGATTTCGGAGTTGGAATATTAAAGCAAGGGAGGTGCAGATGGGGGCAAAGCCCCCCTGCATACAATTGTTAAAGTTTATTTTTCTTTGTTTTTTTTGGTTACACTTGTAACCTTCGATGTTTCAAAATTCGATGTTCTGGTCTCGATGATCAGAATTTCAATGTTTTGAAATTTCGATGGTTAGAAGTGGAACCATGTGTGTGTGTGTGTGTGTGTGTGTGTGTGTGTGTATATATATATATATATATATATATATATATATATATATATATATATATATATATATATAAAATGCGTGCGGAAGTAGACTTTTATGATGGAAATGTTCTGAATTGGGCAGTTTTGTCATTATTGGTTCATGCATTTTGTTTCATTGCCTACTGGAGAAATATTCAAATAATAGATTTAAAATGTGCTCCAAGTCTAACAAGTGCACTGTATTATACAAGGAATATAATTTAATAAAGTCAGGAAGGTGTATCGAAGAAGACGTGTATTTTTCTTGTTTTGTGTCCAAGGGGCCTATGATTTGAAAACAGCCGAAAGGTAATCTTTATCCACCACTCGCCAGATACATTTTCTTTGGATGTGGTGTGGGTTTCAATGAACATGCGTGCCAAGGGCAGAGAAGTTTTAATGCTAACTCTGTTTTCATTGCGAGAATGGCTGCAGGGGGACTCTGGTGCCATATTTTGGTTGTCTGTTCTTCAGTTTGCGTTTGAAAGTTGGTATCCCACAATTCCAATGGAGTGGGCGGAGTTACCCAATTATGTATGCAAATGTTATGTTAATCAGCGCACATATTTGTACCTATTTTTCATGGGCCTTGTCCAGATTTTTGATGTTTCCAGGTTTTGAGGTATGGAAGTAGGTCAAGTCAATTCTATTACATTCATTGCGGACTACAGCAATGCTTCCTAGTCTTCTGTACTGTAGTGCACAAAGTAGCGACAGTTTTTTCACGAGACCAATGAATGTGATGGTGAAATGACTGCTAAGGTCGGGACAGTGAAAGGTAATGTGCTCAGTTTCTAGCAGGTTAGTTATTAATTTACACCCCCAGTATAAGGTTGTTGCGCAAATATTACTGTTAGTATAGGCAAAGATGCATTAAGTAAAACAGAAGTTATGTACGTACCATAATTTCATATCTGTGTCGTTCAATTTCTTTATGCATCATGAATGGGTTTTTGGATCCATTCTCGGATCCAAGCCAGCCATTTCTCAGGCATACAATCCGAGCCTCTAACTCCTCTCTCTCCCATTATGCCTCACTCCTCCTCAAACCCTCAGATTGAGTATGCTGCCCCTTCCTCAAGATGGTTATCTTAGAGATGATAGAAATACAGAGATAAAAGACCTACTGGAGTCTGAACTAGGAACCAGTGGGTTCCGTAATCCTCTAGATAACTCTCAGCTGTACAAGGAAGGGGGAAAGAGGGTGGGATGTGATACATAATGAAACTGGACAACACAGATACCAAGTTATAGTAAGTACATAACTCCAAATCTGATGTTGTCCATTTCATTATGCATCACAAATGAGTTACCTAAACAAACTCTGGGAGGACCACAAGGAAGGATAAGCCTGAGCACCACGGGACCAAAGGATGCTCTGATTCTGGAAGTAATGTCCAGCTTGTAGTGACATATAAAGGTATGAGCCATGGACCAAGTAGCTGTGGTGCAGATTTCATCAATTGGAGTTCTGGCAGAAAAGGTTGAAGAGGTAGACATTGACCTGGTGGAGTGGGGTCTAACAGGACAGAGAAGTTGCTTGCCTTGCTGAGAATAAACTGTAGAAATAAATTCCATAATCCATTTAGCTAAAGTAATCTTGGAGACAGCCTGGCCCAACCTGTTCTGCGAAAAGGCAATGAACAACTGCTCAGACTTTCTATGAGGCCTTTAACTGCCTGTAAACTTACAAAGAACGTAACATGTATTTGCCTTTATTGGAGTAACTGGGAAAGAACACAGGTAAATGAATGGTCTGATTCATGTTCGTTACTGAAGTGACCTTTGGAATGAAGGAAGTATTCGTCCTAACAGAAATTCTGTCCTTGAAAAGGGTTATGTACATTGGTTGAGAAAATAGAACCTGGAATTCTGACACTCTTCTGGCTGACAACAGCCACAAGAAAGGCCATGTTCCATAACAAATACTTCAGCTCACAAGAACTAGCAGTTTTAAAGGGTTTCTGGATGAGACCTTGGAGTACTAAAGTAAGATCTGAAGGGGAAAATAATCCTTGATTGGAGGTCTTAGGTGAAAAGCCCCTTTTAAGAATGCCTGACAGAGTTTGGAAGAAGAAAGGGTAGAGAGAAAACCAACTCCCTTCCCATGTGGAACTTAGTGATAGCAGCAAATTGTAATTTTATTGTAGAAAAACTAACTCCCTCTTGGAAAAGAGAACTCGAGAACATAAGGACATCCAAAACGAAAAGGGGTCTACATTCTTATGTGAAGCCCAGATGGAAAACTTTTCAATTCACTACAATATACCTTCTTGGTGGAGGGCTTTTGAGAGGCAAGAATAATGTCACAAACAGGAGAAGGAAGCCTGGAGTTGAACAAAATTACTGGAAGTGGAGAATCAAGCAGTTAGTTTGAGGGACCAAAAATTGGTTATCTGTCATTCTGGTGGATGTGAAATGAGATCCTATCTGGGATCCACTATCCATGAAGGATATGTGTTGTGAGACTGCAGAAAGGGGAACTATACCCGACGAGGCCAGTGAGGGGCAATGAGGATAAGATTGGTCTTCAACCTGCTGGCTTTCTGTAGAACTTTGGGTATCAGAGGATAAACATACAGGAGACCCGGGGGCCAATCCTACACTAGTGTGTCCCTGGGTGACTCCCCTGTAGGGGGGATCAGAGCGATGTACCTGCTGCATTTGTTGTTGTAGGGGGAGGCAAATAGATCACAGCAATGTTGGTCCCAACATCTGAAAATCTCGTTCATTACTGACTGGTTCAGGGACCACTCATGAAGACTCAAAATGGACCTGCTCAAATTGTCCGCCAGAACACTGGATTTTCCCGGGATGTGCTTTTAAATGAGAAAGTGGTTCAAAGCAATTGCCCATTTCCAAACCCTCATGGCCTCTCTGCAGAGTGGGCAAGATCTGGTTCCCCCCAATATACCATACCACTGACATGCTGTCCGGCAAGACTGCAATCGTCCCCAGAGGGAGGCAGTCCTAAAAGGCTTGCAATGTGATGAGGACCCACCCTCTCTCAATGACATTTGTGTGCAATTTGGACTCTGTAGGGGACCACGTGCCTTGGACCATCCTTCCCCTGAAAATGCCCCCCCCCCCACCTAACAGGGAAGCATCTGTGGTTACTTTGGCTGAAGGAGGGGGGAGGACAAAAGACCTGCCTAGATGAAGACAGTCTGTGAGCACCCACCATTTCAGGTGCCATCTGCAAACTGGAGTAAGCTTGATCAGGGTTGACTACAGGTGACACCGGCTGGACCACTGAACTGCCACAGTCCACTGGCGAACTTGCATGAAGAACCTGGCTAGGGTACGAGAAGGATGGCAGCTGACATGGACCCCAAAGCAATGAGAACTAGGTGAGCCGAAAGAGATGGAGTTGCCTAGTAGGCATTGTACTTGCTGCCTGACAGATGACATTCTCTGTAAGGGAAGAGCTGCAAATTGTGTTACTGTGTTCAACAGAATTCTGATGAATTTGATGTCCTAGACTGGAACCATC
Organism: Protopterus annectens; assembly: GCF_019279795.1. NCBI lineage: Eukaryota > Metazoa > Chordata > Ceratodontiformes > Protopteridae > Protopterus > Protopterus annectens. The sequence goes on along the minus strand of NC_056747.1, from coordinate 180,926,914 downwards.
TTGGATTTTGCCATGTTCACTGTGATTCCAAGGTGAAGAAACAGGTGCAACATCACCTGAATCGCTCAGAGTAGTTGATGCCTTGTGGGTGCCGTAAGCAGCCAATCATCCAGGTAAGGTAACACCTGGAATCCATGCAGGTGGAGAAGCACTGCAACTACCACCATGCATTTGCTGAACATTGGGGGGGGGTAGAGGTGAGGCCAAAGGGTAGTACTCTGAATTTATAATGATCAGTCCCCAGCTGGAAGAGTAGATATGTCCTGGAGTGCCTGTCTATTTTGATATGACAATACACAACCTGGAGATCCACCGAGTACATCCAGTCGTCCTTGCGCATGAGTGGCAGAATGGACTGTACTGTAACCATGCAGAACTTTGTCTTCTTGACAGACAGATTCAAACTGCTAAGATCCAGGATGGGTTGAGGGTCCCTGGTCTTCTTTGGCACCAAAAAGAAGCATGAGTAAGTTCCATATCCTCGTTGCTCAGTTGGGACCTGCTGGATGACTTCTCTTGTCTAGAAGTGTTTGTACTTCTAGAAGGGCATTCTCCCTCTCACTGCTTGGCATGTCAGGGAGGCGCATTCCGCAGAGTGGGGAGGAGGAAGGGAAAAGGGAATACAGTAGCCTCTGGATATAATGTTTAACATCCAATTTTCATTTATGTATGTCTAGGCTGCTGGGTACAAGGATACTCTGCCTCTGATTGCCTCCATAGTATGTCAGTCGGGTAGTGCTTTAGGAACACTGAAAAGGCTTGTCAGAAAAGGATTCTCTGAAGCCCTGGTTCTGTGAACCCCTCTCCCTCTGGGGCAGCATCTACCATTGAATCCTCTCCCTCTCCCCCTGGAAAAAGTTCATTGTGCGAATCAGGAAAGGTCCCTAGGGATTTACCGATCCACATCTTCATCCCACTCCGTTGGTTCCTGGAAAAGGTCCTTAGGGGAAGAAAACTTGATCCCTATGGCAGACAGAGTCTTGCCCTCCAATTTGCTGTGGGTAAGAGTCTCCTTAACAGATGGACAGAACAAAGAGGAACCATCAAAGGGGGCGTTAATGAATGATGCTTTGAAGGGGTCCACAAACGCGCATAATCTCATCCAGGCATGTTGTCTGAGGGCTATGCCTGAACCAACCGCTCGAAAGGTTCCATCCGCTGCATGGGAGATTAGCCTCATCGAGGAGTTAGCAATTGAGGCCATAGTATTCAGCTGTGTGTAAACCTTTTTGAAGATTTCCTCATACAGTGACTGCACCAGAGATGTGGACAGTTGCTTAACCAGGTCTCTCTGGAGGAGAGTGAAATGTGCCAGATAATTCAATGTTCTCAGTGAAAAGGTGTCTGAGGCATACACCCACTTCCCATGTCTGTCCAAGGCCTGAGACTCTTTGTTTGAGGGGAAAAACACCAGAGCTCTGTTCGGCGAGCTTTTTCTTGGTGGCTGCTAGCACCACAATGGCATCAAATGGGACACCTTTATTCCAGAAAGGACTATCCTGAGGTGGGCTAAGGTACTTATAGGTGCGCTTTGGGATTGGGTCCATGGTCTCAGGCTCCTTTCAAGCCCAGTGGGCGATTAGGTCAACAAATTGGTCCACTGGTGGGGTCACCCAAGATGTAGATGGTCCTATCCTGAACATCTCCAAGAACACTGACTCCTCTGAGGAAGGGGGGTTGTGAGGACCATCCACCCTTCTGTTTCAGGATTTCTAAGACATCTCTGAAGGATGTATCGTCGGGTGGAGATCAGGGGGACCCTTCCTCTTCATCAAAGTCAGTGCCCTCTGTTAAAGACTCCAAGAGGGAGTCAATGTGCTTCTTACACCAATGTTTTTGGGGACCTCCTCCACCGGACACTTGGTAGACAGGGGAACCCCTTGCTGAGGGGTTGGCTGTAGGCTCTTTGGGACGGGCTGACCATGGATCGGATGGATTAAAGCAAAGCTTTGATCCAGAGAGGATTGGGCAAGGGCCTGGTGGAGGAAGGCCCTTGCTGCTACCTGGAATGCTGAGGATGCCGGGGGGACCTGCCCCCTCCCACTCAAAAAGATGAAGCCCTTAAAGGTGAAAGAGATGAGGCCACCCAGGACCAGACATCACCAGAAGACACGGGACATGAGCTAGCAAAAGCCAAGGCCCCCGAGGAAGGGACGGGTCTGAGGAGGACAAGGTCAAAGCCAACACCAACTCTTGCATCTATCCCTTGTATCCGGGACCCGCTCTGCTCTGACAAAATTGGAGCTGAGCCAGTCTGGGACAACGCTGGAGTCACATAAAGTCATCGGATGAACGGGCATCTGACAAATGATTAAGGATTAGGATTACATGCAATATCATGTACTTCAGCCAAAAATATAAGAAATTCTATATACTTAGCATCAACTCCACTTACGGAAGTTAGGCAATATAAAGATTTGGGGATTGTTATGACATTTAATTTATCCTTTGGTATTCATGCTAACTTAGTGAGTATTAAGGCTATGAAGTTAATGGGCTACTTGTCAAGAAACCTTTCGACCAGCAAAAAAGGATGTCTCACATAGGTTTTGTATACAAATATATCAGGCCCACTTTAGAACATAACAATATGTTCTGCATATACACCCAGGGACAACTAACTTCTTAGAATGTATGGGTTGCAAAGAAAATTTACAATAAGAATTTCATTAATAAAGAATCTTGACTATAAGAATAGATGCAAACATTTGCATCTTTTTTTCCATTGTTATAGCACAAAAAACTAGAAAAATTATATAAAATAAAAAAACTTTTCATAATCCAGTACTACAAAATTTTATTTAATATGGAAATATACAGATGCAACAAAATGTACAGCCATGAGAACATGCAATTTCAGATAAAATCTTGTAATACAATATTACAGCATTCATAAATAACACATAAAATGACAACACTTTAGAATAACATACCTATTAAGGTTTATCAATCAGAAAGTTTAGAAATCTTTAAATGTAACAGGTTGGTGGCAAAGTTTACTAAACACACATGAGATAATCAGTATTTCTGCATGGTCACTTTGGCTGAACACTGCTATGAACTTAGGAAATCACAAAAGGTGTGACTGCTGATACTATAAAAGTGGCTAGTTGGGTCAATGATCCAAGTTAGGCTGGAATCATTGAGTATGCTGCTGTCAGATTTATGTGGGAACTGGCATCAATCCCCTTTTCCTCATTTTTGTGTATGGGGTTAGGCTGTCACATCAAAAATTACCATTACCTAGAGCAAATGTTCATGGAGCCTTGTACTGAAGTCACAAAACTAGAGAACGCTGGGTTGTTTATGGATAAAAATGCAGTGTACTTTGAACAGAGTAAGGTAGTAACAGGTGGAGGGTAGTACACAATAACAAAGGTTATAGCTGAATTAAGTTTAAGGTCAGCGATGATAGAGTTAGGGGAAAATTAATCAAAAGTGGATTAGGTTACAATTAAAGAGAAGTTGAGGTGTTGTTTTAACAGAAGTCGGTGTGCAGCTAATCCAAAAGTCAAATTATCCTAACATATGATCTTAAAATCAGGGGACGTGTGAAAATTGTGGCTTAATACATGTTCGGAATAAGCCTGCAACACTAGGGTTATTCTGGAGTAGCAGTGTATGAATCTGGCCTACTTTATTTAGCATGTCATCTACATTTAATAGACTGCATTTTACAGAGCTCAGGGTGTTGGTAGGTACTGTTAGTGGGGAAGTACCAAAGGGAATAACAGTCAATGTGAGTAGGTACCTGCTTAAGGACCAAGGTTCATTTTAATGTCTCCTGACAGAAGTAAGAGAAGCATAACCGCAGGGGGGATATAATTTGGGCAAATTATTTGGCCAGAGATGACTGAGTCACAATTCTTTTCCTCTCTGTAAGGTAAGTACAGTCAGGTAGTGTTTTTGAAGCACCTGGATACGATACATGAGGAAAGATATAGCATAATCTGTCTTCTTGTTGTAACAAGGAATGCTATATAGTAGTGGTGAACATGTACAACAATTGGCTTAGTTTCTGGTATCATTCAAAGGGGATCCAGTATCTGTCATCCTGGGATGACATGGTCGAAAGACCTTGATGCTTTGCCAGAGATGGTCTTTGTCTGTCACCCCTGGGATTTCGGTTACTAGCTAAGGCTCTTGCCACCCCAACAGTGTCTTTTTTACGCAATGTCACAAGAAAAAAATTCCCATTGTAAAAATACCCTCTAAAAACAACCTCAATGTTATGTTGCTACATGCTAGGAGTCTAAAACAGAAACTGCACTCACTGGAAGCAGTCCTTTAAGGCTGCAGAAAGCACAACAGCTATACCAGGTTACATTTCCTTCCACACATTCAGACCACAAACTGAACGTGTGAGAATTAAAGGAGGTGGTGTATCAATATTTGTTAAAGATAAATACACCTCTAGATTGGTTAAACAGCACGATTCCCTTGAATTATTTCAGGTGAAATTGACTGTAGGTAAGACCCCTCTTCAGGTCATTGCCAGCTATAGGAACTCCTCCATGAATCAGGACATCCACTCAGCCTTCTTGGATTTACTTGAGTCAATCAAGATACAACTAAACATCCTGGTTTTGGTTGACTTTAATTACCCATCCATTGACTGGGAAAGTTACATGTGTTCTAACTCACTTGCCCAATGGTTCCTGGACTTCACTAACTCCAGTGCCCTGGACCAGCTGGTTGACACATCCACAAGGGGCACAAACATCCTGGATCTGGTATTCACCAGCATGGAGGACCGCTGCACCACCCACTTTTTGTGACCATCACTAGTGAGATCTGACCACAAATCATTCTCACTAGAGCCAGCTATAACACAAGACATCCCTTAGCAACAACTAGACAAAAAAACTTCTCCAAGGCCAATTACATCCTCTTACATAACAACATAAATAGATTCATAGCCCCTCCACCCACTGATGGAACAGACACCTATGCTTTATAAGAGCACCTGTACAATTGTACTGACTCTTCCATATCTGATAGAACCAAAGCAAGATCTTCAAGGAAAAAAAAAACCTGCCTGGTGGACAACTGCTATTAATAGGCTATACAACAGGAGAAATAAACTGCTGTTTAAGAACAGGAAGAAACGGTCTCAAAACTGGGAACACTCCCTCCCTCAACTTAAACAAGCAAATAAGACTCCTAGTGAAGTCCTCCAAAGCGAACTAGAAATCCAAATTAGCTTCCCTAACTAAGGATAACCACAAGGCGCTCTTTAGTTGCATCCGTAACCTCAAAGGTAAGGCCCATACTTGCACTGAACTAATTAATGGTACAACATATACAGAACCTGTGGCTATAGCAAATCTGCTGACTGACAGGTTCAGTGAAAACTTCACTCCCCTGCCACATACATCCCAAAGCATCCCTAACACCTGTACTCACCTAGAGTATCTCTGAGGAGCAGGTATTAAATGCCCTCTCCAAGGCCAAAAACACACCCTCTGTGGGACCAGACAACATCCTGGGCTATGCTCTATGTGGTTAAAACAGGACTTATCATCATTGGGAATGCTTTTCAATCACATCCTAAGCACTGGCTTCGTCTCAGCGGAATGAAAAACAGCTGCTGTCATCCCTTTGCACAAAAGGGTGCATCCATGGACCCCAGGAACTATAGACCCATTAGCCTGACCAGCCTTATCTCCAAAGCCTTGGAAGAAATCACCAAGGACCTTATTAACAAAGATACAGGAAATCTCCAAATGTTCGACCCCGCACAGTTTGGCTTTGTCAAGGGGAGATTGCATCTGTTAAACTTGGTGGACCTCTTTCAGACAGTCACCAAAGCCCTAGATAAGGGAACATCTGTGTATATGGCCTAGCTAGACTTAGCCAAGGCCTTTGACACAATCCCCCACTCAGGCATCATTGATAAACTCAACTCACCCAGCTGGGTATCAACCCATATTTTCAGGTGGGTTGCAAACTGGCTCAGTGATAGAACTCATATGGTCAAAACAGGAACTCCACCTCCTCTAGCAGACCTGTAACCAGTGGTATTCCACAAGGATCGGTTCTGGGACCCCTGCTGTTCAGAATCTACTTCTCTGAAGTACAGGCTAAAACTAAAGGGCTGTGGCTGACAAAGTTTGCTGATGACTGCAAACTGGAAGTGATCATTGAAACTCCTAGTGATGTCAACATCCTGCAAGGTCTTACGCAGACTAATAACTGGTGTCAAAGTCATGATATTAAACAATGCAAAAACATGCATTATCATCCCCTTCAGCAAAGTTGATGTTCCTGCAAACTACCACATCAATAGCAAGCACACAATTAGTGGTGAGAGATCTGGGCACACAGGTTGACAGCAACCTTTACTTCGATCATAATGTCTCCACAGTGGTAAGAAGGGCATTTTATATTGCTAATCTCATCTCATAAGGGCATTGCCTCCAGAAAAAAAGAAGTTATAACCCCCCTGTACTCTTCCCTCAACAGGCCAATAATAGAGTACAATGCTCTCTTTAGTATGTTCCTATCCAAACACCCGCAGAAATTGGAGAGATCACAAAGGTTCTTTACAAATAAAATTCTGGGTCTTCAAAATCTGTGCTATGTGGACAGACTGAAATCACTGTCACTTTGCTCTACGTGCAAGACGCAGGTCACATCTGAGCAGTCTGTATGACATGCAGCAATCTCTGACCTAGCTTAAATGGAAATGATGTACATTCACAAGGCAAATGGCACAGGGGTCACTCACTCAAAGGACCTACACCTGGTACGTGACATCAACAGAACTTGCTGGAGAGCCAGATTTGTCTCACAGAGGTAGTTCCACCTTTGGAACAAGCTTTCTATTCATGTTAAACAAAGCCCTTCATTGGCCCTATTTAAGTGTAATATGGATGACTGGATGGGTAATCAGAAATTCACCCCGTGGGTTCAACTGCATCCTTCTTGGACAGGGGCAAACAGGTGCTGATTTTACTGTCTGCTTGAACCAGACACCCTTGGGAACACAGGCTGAACTTGACAAGGCTTTAAGGGGCCTTGGGGCTGTGAAGGCTGCCAGCCTAGCCATATAGGATTTTATACATAATTCTGTCATTTGTAAATATGAATGTTGAATTACAGGCTTGTTTTTTTACATGAAAGAATATGCTGTGAAATGTTGAACTCAAAACAATGTAGCGACATTGCCCTCTGCTGTAAAGAAAGCTAAGTCAAGCATTTCTTGTCTGCCCTTTGAAACTGAAATTATTTCATGACTGTCTTTGATGTTTACAATTTGGCTCTGGCCAGGCTAGATGAAGGCTTCCTGCCTATTGTTTTAAGGCTAAAGTTAATGACCAGAATTTACATGTGGAATGTCCTTTATTCCTCTGGTTTCTGCCTAGGTGTAAAAGAATGTAAATGCAGTTTCTGTCAGCCTGGAAACACCAGGAAAGTGTAAAAAATGATGTAACCGGAATCAGGACTGCAATAGCAATTTAAACATTGAGAATCAAAAGGCATTAAGCATTTTTGTCTTGATCATCCCACTCACAGCACTGTCTTGCTCATATGCAAGTTATCTTAAACTTGTGTTTTCTTTTAGAAATAGCTAGAAACTAGAAAGATTAGACTAAGTGTTTTTCTGTGATGTCAGAACTGTACTACCGAATTATTTTAAGTATTTCTGTGTGATCTCTGAACTCTTGACTAGCACTGTGTAGTAGAAAGTATTGTCTTGTGGTTTTAATTATTTATTATTAAATATTCTAAAACCTTTCAACTGTGGCTGTTTTGTGTAGAGATAAGTTAAGCTCTAAGAGTAAATTGCATGTATAAAAGGATCCTGTACCAAGTTACTTTAATAAGCCTTGACTGTTTAGTCACAACTACCAAGTGGATAATAATATTGCACAGTAGTAACTGGACATGCATTTAAGGGTCTTTGACTAGATGATAAATATTAGTGGGTGGTGGCAAGTGGAACTACCGTATAGTCTGGGAGAAAGGGGCACAGCTGGAGAAACTGTGCCAGCCTTCCCCAGGAGTGTCTGTGTGGTTGTATAAACTCTTCTCAAAGCGTGTGTGTGTTACCTACTTGGGCAGGGGCACGAAGCACTGGTTGGATAGAGAGGGTGCTAGAGGTTTTAGCTTGCCCACTAAGCTGAGATCTGGACCCTATAGCTGTGCCAGTGGGGAGTCTCACTGGGGACCTGGAGAGCAAGGGTGCGACCAGCCCCAGACTGACTGTGATCTCTGTGTGCTCTTAAGGGAAATTGCACTTCACTGCGTGTATTTGTTATCCTTTCTTATATATGAGATGCCCTCTCTGGTGTTAGTGGTGAGGATTGAGGCCCCTTGATTGCTAGGCCAGGTCACGGACATCACATATTAATTGTTTGGCAGTGGTGGGATATCCACATCACATATTAATTAGCTGGCAAATACTAATTGACTTGTAGTGGTGTGGGTAGAGTGAATCCTGTAGCTTGTGTACACTGAGCTCTGAAGGTGTTTTGTATTCTAACTAACCCACGCAGTGAATACTCAGAGTTTAGATCACAATTGTTTTATTTCTTTTGTTAGCTTAGTTAGTCAGGGTGAGCAGCCAGCATGTCAGTAGAGGAGTATGGAAAGCTGACAAGGAGCCAGCTGGCAGAGATGTGCCAGGCTACGGGACTGGTGCATGGAAACCTGACTAAGGCAGACCTGATTGCAGCCATGGTTACAGCTGCATCAGAAAACAGCAACCAGGAGGACAATCAGACTAGCAGTGGAGATATAATACCCTTGGAGAATGGACAGCTCAACCTTTCTGCAGTGGACTTAAAAATCCAGCTGGAGCTAAAGAGACTTGAGTTGGAGGGCAGGCGTGTGGAATTAGAAGCAGCTGAGAGACTGAGGCATCTAGAGTGGGAGGAGAATGAGAAACTGCTATGCCTAGAAACTGAGAAAAAGAGAAGCAGAGGCAGAATGAGAAGGAGATGCTGACTCTTCGCCAGAGTCATGGAGGCAATGGGGAAGGGAGTAACTGGACCCCAGAAGCACAAAAGGTCAGTAAATTTCTTCCGCAGTTTAAAGAGGGGGATCATTTTGATAGTTTCATTCATATGTTTGAGAGGGTATGTACACAGTATGAAGTTGACCAAGGGCTCTGGGTATGGTTCCTGACCCCCTTACTCCATGGTAAATCTGTAACTGTTTTATCTAAAATGTCTGACGTTGCATGTTTTGATTATACTGCTGTAAAAAATTGTCTATTAAGAGTTTTTTAAGCTAACACCTGAAATGTATAGGAAAACATTTTGTGAGCATAGAAGCAAGGCAGATGAAAGTGTGTGTAAATATGTTGCTGAACTGAGCACTCATTTCCATAGGTGGGTGAGTGGATGTCAGGTCATCACTTCTGAAGGGCTGGCAGACCTTGTGGTGAGGGAACAAGCCCTTAGCACTTTGCCTGAGGACATGAGGATCTGGTTAGCTGATAGACAATGTGCTAATTCAGATGAGTTGGGGAAGAAGGGAAACCTATACCTGGCAAGCAGGTCAGCCCTGCACAGGAAGGAGACCCCAGTACTGCTCATGGGTAAGGAACCCATAGTGGGCAGCACAGAATCTGCCAGTAGCAGGGGAAGCCACTAGTCTAGGTACACATCCAGGAGCTAGGGTTAAATGTTTTGAATGTAACCAGTGGGGCCATGTGGCAAACAGGTGTCCACAGAGGCAAGGTGGGGAACCAAAAGTGAGGGAGCCAGTAAGTGGGAGAGACAAAATGTCAATAGTAGGTTGTCTTGAGACAACAGGGATATCGTACTACGATCCTGTAGATGTCCTGATAGGGAAGGATTTGGATGAGGCAGTACCATGTACTTATGCAGTTACACGCGGTCAGGCTAGGAGACAAGCATGTGGGTCTGGTAGACTGGGGGAGACCCAGACAGACTGCATACTTGCAGCCCAGACTGGTGAAGTGGTTACTTCAGGGAGGGAGCTACTCTGTAGCAGTGAGACTGAAGGTAAGCCACAGCTGCTTGTGGGTACTGATGGTCCCTTGGACAGAGTGGCTGCAAAGGTAGAGGTGAGTAGTAGTACCCAGGCTGACAGTGAGGCACCACTGTCAGAGGATGCCAGACTTCCTTTGGAAGGGGAGCTGGGAAGGGTTACAAGGAGAGAGATGAGACAGGCTCAGCTCTCAGACCCTACATTGCAAGGCCTGAGGCAGGTAGCTACGAAGGCACCTGATTCTCAAGGAAAGGGGGAATCTGTATACTGGAACAAAGGGTTACTATACAGAGAGTGGACCCCTGAGGGAGAGCTAGAAGGTGAGAGTGTACAGCTGTTGGTAGTGCCTAGAGCCTACCATCTGGCACTTCTAGCCATAGCCCATGATATTCCCTTTGCAGGTCATATGGGCATAAAACGTACAAACAGGCATATTACGCAGAACCTCTATTGGCCTGGAATTTCCTGAGATAACAGGGTACTGCAGGACCTGTAAGCAGTGCCAAAAGGTAGGCAAAGCAGGAGACAAGGTGAGAGCTCCTTTGATACCTGTGTCTGAGGAGCCATTTCAGAGGCTAGCTATGGATATTGTGGGTCCTCTGAGTACTTCAAGTTCCACAGGGAAAATGTATATCCTAGTGGTAGTGGATTATGCTACACGATACCCTGTGGCAGTGGCTTTGTCCTCCATTGAAGCAGAGAAGGTGGCAAATGCTTTGTTAGAGATTTTCAGCAGGGTAGGTTTCCCAAAAGAAATACTGATTGACAGAGGTGCCAATTTCATGCCATACCTGCTGGCTTGTCTGTGGAAGTCCTGTGGGGTGAAGCACATGAAGACCACCTTCTATCACCACCAGACTAATGATCTTGTTGAGAGGTTAAACTCTACACTCAAGTCCATGCTATGGGCATTTGCAGATCAGTTTAAGAGGGAGTGGGACAAATATTTGCCCCATCTGCTGTTTGCTTACAGACAGGTTCCCGAGGAATCGACAGGTTTTTCACCATTTGAGTTGTTGTATGGGCATAGGGTGAGGGGATCTCTAGATTTAATTCGAGATGAGTGGGAAGATGAGTGCGAGTCACACAAGGAATCTGTTGTGGCGTACGTCCTAAACCTTAGGACAAGGCTCAGGAAACTCATGGGCTTGGCCCAGGAGAACCTGGCAGATGCCCAACAATAGAAAAAGGAGTGGTATGACAGGAATGCTCGAGCTAGAGAGTATGCTGTGGGGAAGCAGGTAATGGTTCTCATTCCTGTCACACAACAAACTGCAAGCAGCTTGAGAGGGTCCCTACAAGGTGGTAAGAAAGGTAAGTAATGTTAACTACATGGTGGAACTGCTAGGCAGATGGCAGGGGCACAAACTGTACCATGTTAACATGATGAAACCTTACCATGATAGGGAGGCTCTTGTGCTGAGCATTTGCAGTGGATTGCAGGAGGAGTCTGAGGGAGATCTGGGGACTGATCTCCTCGGCAAGACTTGGGCTGACACCTCAGTGGAAGGGGTAACAATGTCCAAACAGCTATGTCCACCCAGATTCGAGAAATCCGAGCAGTGTTGCAGGAATTTGGGGACATGTTCACTGGGAAACCGGGGTGCACCCACCTGGTACAGCAACAGATGGATACAGGACCCCAAAGGCCTATTAGGCAGGCCCCTTATAGAGTGCCTGAGAGAGTCAGACAGACCCTGAGGGAGGAGGTACAGGAGATGTTGGAACTAGGGGTGATTCAAGAGTCCAACAGTCCCTGGGCCTCCACAGTGGTGCTGGTGCCAAAGAAGGATGGCAGCACCAGGTTCTGTGTGGACTACAGGAAATTAAACAGTCACACAGAGTTGGATGCTTACCCCATGCCTAGGACAGATGAGGCCCTAGAGCAGCTGGGTGGGGCTAAGTATCTTACAATCATTGATCTTATCAAGGGTTACTGGCAAGTGCCCTTGACTCCCAGTGCTAGACAGAAGTCAGCCTTTGTGACTCCTTTTGGCTTGTATGAGATCACAAAGATGTCCTTTGGGATGAAGAATGCCCCAGCGACTTTCCAGAGGCTGGTACAGCATATCCTAGCAGGAGCAGGAGGGTTTGCCCTTGCTTACCTAGATGATATTGCCATCAACAGCCATTCCTGGCCAGAGCACATTCAGCATGTCAGGGAGGTGCTGGGCAGACTACAGAGGGCAGGGTTGACCATTAAGCTGAGGAAATGTCAGGTAGGGATGGTGGAGATCTTCTACAGAGGACATAGAGTGGGGAGTGGTAAGATAAGGCCAGAACCTGCCAAAGTGGAAGCCATTCAGGCATGGCCTGCACCTGTTACCAAAAAGCAGGTGAGGGCATTTTTAGGGACAGCCGGGTACTACAGAAAGTTCGTCCCCAGTTATAGTACCATAGCTGCTCCCCTCACAGACCTGACAAGGAAGAACAGGCCAGATAAGGTAGTGTGGACCCCAAGCATAGGAGCAGGCATTCCAGAGGCTTAAAGAAGCTTTGTGAGGACCTCCTGTGTTAGCCAGTCCAGATTACAGCAAAGAATTTGTTGTGCAGGTGGATGCTTCAAACCATGGGGTGGGGGCTGTACTTAGCCAGATTTCTTCAGAGGGAGAATAGCACCCAGTGGTTTATCTCAATCATAGGCTCCAACCCAGGTAGGAATGCTATGTAGCTGTAGAAAAGGAATGTCTAGCCATAGTGTGGGCACTGCAGAAACTTCAGCCTTATCTGTATGGAAGGAAATTCACTGTTATGACAGATCACAACCCCCTAACATGGTTAAACAGAGCCAGCCAGCAAAATGCCAAGTTGCTAAGATGGAGCCTGGGGTTGCAAGCATATGATATGTCAGTGCAGCACCGCAGTGGGAGTAGCAATGACAATGCAGATGGGCTCTCAAGACAGGGAATGGGGTAGGTATACTCTGATACACCTGATCCTCTCAAGCAGCATTTCTCAAGGGTCACTTGAAAAACTAGCTCAAGTTCCCTCGGAGGGTGAAATGTGAAGGCTGCCAGCCTAGCCAGATAGGATTTTATACATAATTCTGTCATTTGTAAATATGAATGTTGAATTACAGGCTTATTTTCTTAAATGAAAGAATATGCTGTGAAATGTTGAACTCAAAACAATGTAGCAACATTGCCCTCTGCTGTAAAGAAAGCTAAGTCAAGCACTTCTTGTCTGTCCTTTGAAACTGAAATTATTTCATGACTGTCTTTGATGTTTACAATTTGGCTCCAGTTGGGCTAGACGAAGGCTTCCTGCCTATTTTTTTAAGGCTAAAGTTAATGACCAGAATTTACATGTTGAATGTCCTTTATTCCTCTGGTTTCTGCCTAGTTGTAAAAGAATGTAAATGCAGTTTCTGTCAACCTGGGAACACCAGGAAAGTGTAAAAAATGATGTAATGGGAATCAAGACTGCAACAGCAATTTAAACAGAGAGAATCAGAAGGCATTAAGCATTTTTGTCTTGATCATCCAACTCACAGCACAGGCTTGCTCACACGTAAGTTATCTTAAACTTGTGTTTTCTTTTAGAAATAGCTAGAAACTAGAAAGATTAGACTGTGTTTTTCTGTGATGTCAGAATTGTGCTACTGAATTATTTTAAGTATTTATGTGTGATCTCTGAATTCTTGACTAGCACTGTGTAGTAGAAAGTATTGTCTTGTGGTTTTAATTATTTAATATTAAATATTTTAAAACCTTTCAACTGTGGCTGTTTGGTGTAGAGATAAGTTAAGGTCTAAGAGTACATTGGATGTACATAAGGATCCTGTACCAAGTCACTCGAATAAGCCTTGACTGTTTAGTCACAACTACCAATTGGATAATAATATTGCACAGTAGTAATTGGACACCCTTTTAAGGGCCTTTGAGTAGCTGATAAATAATAGTGGGTGGTGGCAAGTGAAACTACCATATAGTCTAGGAGAAAGGAGCACAGCTGGAGAAACTGTGCCAGCCTTCCCCAGGAGTGTCTGTGTGGTTATATAAACTCTTCTTAAAGTGCATGTGTGTGTGTGTGTGTGTCAGCTACTTGGGCAGTGACACGAAACACTGGTTGGACAGAGAGGGTGATAGAGGTTTTAGCTTGCCCACTAAGCTGAGATCTGGACCCTATAGCTGTGCAAGTGGGGAGTTGCATTGGGGACCTGGAGAGCAAGGGAGCGACCAGCCCTGGACTGACTGTGATTCTCTGTGTGCTCTTAAGGGAAATTGCACTTTACTGTGTGCATTTGTTATCCTTTCCTCATATATGAGACGCCCTCTCTGGTATTGGAGGTGAGGATTGAGGCTCCTTGATTGCTGGGCTAGGGCATGGGCGTCACAGGGGCCATTAACATAGTAATCTCCTATAATCCTATGAGCTTTTGACAATACTTGAGATGGTTGTCCATAGGTGTTATCAGGCTGGTTAGTAAGAAGAGGACAAGCAGTTTTATAAAAGTACTAACCCACTAAACAAACTTAAATAAATTAAAAAAAATAAAATGTCTGTGAATAAGGAAGACATAACATGACTTTGAGATGTAGTCTGTGTTATACTGTTTATGTTCCTAAGGCAGGATAAAACAGGAATTATTGAACGAACAGTATCAGATTTTAATGTAAGGTTAGTAATGACAATTTGGCTGAGTTGATTAGTAACCGCTGTGAGGGGTTTGGAATTTAGGAGACAGCTGTTGCAATGTTAACTGAAGGTGTTTCTGCTTTTCAAAGGGTAAATATTTATAGGGGTTTCCAGGAAGTAAGAAAAGAATAGTTGTGTAAGAAGTTACTATAACCTTAGATGTCCCTCTCTTCCACGTTGCAGTATTCATAACAGTAGGGAGGTGGCTACCTGTAGCACCGAACATCCGTCCAGTATACCGAAGTCCTAGGATAAGGGGTACATGTGATACTGCATGTCAGAGCCGAGCCATAAACCGAGGTCGGCTATAAAAATGACGTCTGCACGCACCCAACCCAGAACTGGCTGCCGCAAACAGTAGTACCCCTGGGATACAAGTAGAAAGGGAAGCTTTTCAGACACACATATACCACCAGTCAAGGAGGTAAGTATATTCTACAGGTATGTAGCAGCTGTTGTTGTGCTCTGTTTAGGTGTAAGGAAGCAAGGGAAACCCCACACAAGAAAGGATAAACCAATGAAAAGAGGGGGTAGGAAGCGGTACTGAATACTGCAACATGGAAGAGAAGGACATCTAAGCTTATGGTAAGTTCTTACACAACTATTCTATGTCCTTTTATTCTCATGTTGCAATATTCATAACAGTAGGGAGAGTATCAAAGCTTTAGGTAGGAGCCTGGGAGATAGGTTGGGATGCAGCGTCGATGAGACCCTGTAAAACTGACCTTGCAAACCTAGCTCTGGCTCTAGAAACCAAATCTAGTTTGTAATGCTTGGTAAAATTATGCAAAAGACCAAGTGGCCGCCTCTAGAATGGAAGTGTAGTCAGCACCCTTAAAAAAGGCTATTGAAGAAGCAGCTGCCCTAGTGTGGACTGAGCTCTCACATTGGAATTCAATTCCTTTCCATGAAAGAAACAGCTAAATGAGATTGCCTTAGAAAGCCATGAGTCCAGTGCCTTCCCCAAGGCCCTAGGGTGAAAGGAGACAAAAAGCTGGTCAGACTTTCTAATGGATTTGGTCTTGTCCAGGTAATACCTTAGTTATCTATGAAGATCTAGGGAATGCAAAGTTCTTTCTGAGGAGTTTTGAGGTTGAGGGAAGAAAACAGGTAGATTAATGGTCTGATTCAAGGAGAACTCATTAACCACCTTAGGCATGAAAGAAGGATTGGTCCTGAGGGAGACCCTGTTTCTATGGAAGATAAGCTAAGAAGGGGTAGCCATAAGGGCTTGGATTTCTGAGACTCTCCTGGTGGATGTAAGGGCCACCAGCAGTACTGTTTTTCAAGTACATAGTTTAAGTGATGCTGAGTGCGCTGGCTCAAATGGAGGCAGTGTGAGCTTTTCAAGCACAAAATTAAGATCCCATGATGGGGGTAGAACCCCTTTTAAGAAGAGTTTGACGTCTAACCTGGACGCCAAAGGAGGTACCAAAGGAAGGCAGGCAGAGATGGCTGAGAAATGCACCTTTACAGAAGAGTGCATCAGTCCTGAATGCAGACATTCATAAAAGTAAGAAAGGACCAGGGGTACTGGAACAAGAGAAGGGTCCTGGTTGTTCTTGAGACACCACCTGGAGAATCTTTTCCATTCTGATACATAATTTCCTCCTTGTACTAGGTTTCTTGGCCTCCTGCAGGACCACTGAGTACGTCCTCTGAATGCAGGTGTCTGCAGGGAATCAAAATTCTATTACCCATAGGGTCAGTTTGAGGTTGTGCACTTGAGGGTGGATGAGGGACCCTCCTGTCTTGTGTGAGTAGGTCGAATCGGTGAGGTAACCTGTGGTGATTGCCCTTGGCTAATAGACGTAGTAGGGGAAACCAATGCTGTCTTGGCCAAAAGGGAGTCACCAGCAGGATTTTTGGTTTGTCTCTCTGGATCTTCAGATGGACATTTTGAATCAGTGTGAAGGGGGGGGGGCATAAAGAGACATCCCTGCCCAAAAAAAGGAGAAGGCATCCACTTTCCAAGCCTGTGGATGTGGGTTTCTGGTGCAAAACAGAGGCATCTGACTGTTCTGGGAGGAGGCAAACAGATCTGCCTGAGGAATGCCCCACTTGTGAAAAAGATCCAAGAACACCTCCCTGTGAAACATCCATTTGTGAGAGGGTTTTGTGGGTGTCTGCCATCACATTCTCTGCTGAGGGAATGTACACAGATTGAAATGAATGTGTAGTTTTGCTGCTAGGGGCCAAATCTGAATTGCCAAGGTGCAAAGTGGATAAGACCTTGTGACTCCCTACTTGCTGATATAACATCAGGACAGTAATATTGTCTGTGACTACCTTCAAGGTGCCTGGTAAGAGAATTTGTTGGAATGTTTGAAGTGCCACAAAAAGGGCCCAGAGTTCTTTGATACTGATGTGATCCCTTTGTCTCTGTGTGGACCACTCTCCCTGAACTTTGTTCTGGTTGTTGTTGATTTCCAGAACTGCTCCCCAACCCAGATCTGATGCATCTGTGTAGAAGTATTGTGAGGGTGGAGGGATCTGCAAGGGTATTCCCTGATTGAGGTTGATGGATGAAACCCACCATTTCAGCTCTTTTTTCAAGCATGGAAGAAGAGGGAGGGAAGCATCCAAAGGATGAGAACATTGGTTCCGCAGATTCTTCAAGACCCATTGGAACTTTCTCATATGCAGCCTTGCAAAGGGAAACATGGGAATCAAGGATGCCATGTGGCCTAGGGCCCTCAGAAATTCCCTGGCTGAGATGGTTTGGAGGGAAAGAAGAGTTTGAAAGTAATGAGTGAGGGCTTCCACCCTCTGTCAGGGGATGAAGGCTGTCATCTTGTCTGTTCTTATTCTGCACCCTAAGAAGACAAGATCTTGGGTAGGTATCATTTGTGATTTTTGTTGGTTCACTGTGAACCCTAGGTCTGCCAAGGTTTTGCACACCATGTATAGGTGATGGTAGAGGGAGTGGCAGCTCTGGTGTAGTATTAACAGGTCATCTAGGTAGGGATATATTTGTATGCCCTGCATCCTGCAGTGGTCAATAACATAAGCTAGACACTTTGTGAATACTCTTGGAGCTGCAGAGAGCCCAAATAGCAATGCAGAAAACTGAAAATGTAAGGAACCTACTAAGATGTGTAGGGATTTTCTATAGCTATAGAGGTGAATGGGGATATGAAGGTAGGCATCTAGCAGATCCACGGATACCATGAAGGCTTGGTTGGAGATAAGAGATGATGCAAGGTGGGCATCTTGAAGGTAGGCACCTTGAGAAACAGATTGAGGATAGACAAATCAAGAATTGCTCTCCAATGACCATCCTTTCTTGGGACCAAAAACATCCTAGACCAAAATCCCTTGTTTGCCTTATCTGGAGGGACTTTCTTTTATTGTTCCCTGAGCTAGGAGCTGATCCAAAGGTGGAGCCGGGTTGAGGTGTCCCCTGGAAGGGAGGAACTGTCCACCAAGTCATACAGCAACCTTTTTGGATGATGGAGAGGACCCAGCCCTCTGAGGTGATTTTTTGCCAGGAGGGTAAGGAAAGGGTGAGGAAGTGAGAAAGGGGGGTGGATGTGGGTAAGGAGTTTGAGTCACAGTGGAAGAGCTCTGTCAGGGTCAGGCTGCCTCCGAGAGGGAGCAGGGGTTGAGGTGTAGGAGTGGTTTGCTTCCTAGGGTGTCTCTGTCCTTTAGATTGTGAAGCAGTAGAGTGAGAAGACTGCCTCCTAACAAAACTGGTCCTTTGTGGGTAGTTTCTGTGGCATCTAATAATGGGCGAGACTAACAAATGTTTTAAATTTTGCAACTCCTTGCCCTTTTCTTGGAGAGATTTAAGGAGCTCTGCTGAAGCAGTGCCAAAAAGAGGCTTATTATCAAGTGGTGCATCCAGTAATTTGGGCTTGCACATCCATGGGTAGGTGCTGGAGTTTCATCCAGGAGTACCTTCTCAGGACAGAATCTGATGCTGCAGATTTGGATGATGCTTCTACAGCATCATAACCGCACTTGGAGTGCCTGATCACCTGAGAAGTGGTAGACAGCAGGACGGAAAGCTGAGACTTAGTTGGAAAATTTGGCATTAACGTAGAGGCCTTAGACAGAGTATCTAGAACAAACCTAGCCATGTGGGTTTGATAATCACTAGCTATAATGGCTAGTTTGGAAGAAGTATAAATATTCTTCCCGAGTCTATCCATGAATTTGCTATCCTTATCGGTAGGGAATAGAGAAGTAGAAAGCAGCTATCTGGAGGATTTGTCTGCTGACACAGTAATGACTGCTGGGTCTTGCAGGGGGGGGGGGGGTTCTTGAACAAGAACTGTGGATCCTCGGGAACCTTATAAAACCTATCAGTACATGTAGAAGCTCGGGGCTGAGAATCTGAGGTCTGAGATGCAGCCTGAAAGGCATCATGAAAGGCTGGAAGCAGAGAAGGAACTGCAGATGGAGATGGCTGGTCCATCTGCAGGAGTTCAAAATACCTCTTTTTAGTCTCAGAAACATCCGAGACCTGCAATTTAAAAATACTCTCTCATAAGGGTTGTGGCGTCCCAAAAGGAGAATTCTTACTCAGGAGAATCAGAACTAATGGTGTCTTCCTCCTCAGAAGTAGCAAAGTTCTTGGGAAACTCAATTTGGGAACAGCAAGTAAGGGATTCATCAGAAGAAGAAAGTTCTTTCTCTGACTCCTCCAAGGCCTGCACAGGCGGTAGGGCTGGTTGGGGCACTTGAGACGGAAGAGCTGGGAAGGTTCTGAGCAAGTTCTGGGAAAAGGCTTCCCATCCAGGTGCTGGTTCTGTAACTCTGTTTTTCTTTTTGTTTCCTTAAGAGGAATAGTAGTAGTAGTCAGTTTTATAGCAGATGCTGGGGTGGATGGTAAGGCGATAGTAGTCCCCTCTGACGCCACAAGCAGTGGTTCCCCCTTGCCATCAGGGCCTGATGGCTGATCAACCTCAATGGATGTACTCTGGGTTTCAGGTAAACCGGCTTCCACCATGGTACCCAGTTCCGGCAGTGAAACCAATGTCCGATGGGACCCTGGGCTAACAAGTGCCTCGAGAGGCTCACCGGACTCCTGAGGTGCAACATGGGCATTGGACCTACCTTTTTTGGCCTTCTTCTGAGGCAGCTCCTTGAAGATACCTACCCCACCCTCCATACCTAATGCGAAATGTCGGAGTCTTTGGTATCCTAAGCATAACTTTAAAGCAGCCAAGTGGCTATGCAAAGTTTTAGGTACAAAGGACTGGCAGATATCATAAGACTTAATAGTCGGGGCCTTCCCCTAAACAAAAGAAACACTGATTGTGCATGTCCTTATGTATAATCTGTTTTCCACAAGCACACCTTCCCTTCCTAGCTGACATGTACATCTGCAAACAAGAAGGAATATAATCAAAAACCCCAAAAAGGTACTTATGTGGAGCAGACAGCAGAAGTCAAACGAACAAACGGATTCCCGGAACTGGTGATCAGAGGTCCGTAGATCACTGCAGCAGAAAATTTCTGGGTTGAGTATGTGCAGACGTCACTTTGGTTTATGGCTCTGACATGCAATGTCGCATGTACCCCTTATCCTACGACTCTGGTATACTGATCGGGTGTCAGGTGCTGCAGGCAGCCACCTCCCTACTGTTATGAATACTGCAACATAAGAATAGAAGGAGATCACAGTGTTTTAAAAGGAGCTGGGTGCTATACAACATCAAAGTGGTGAAACCTTTTGTGCATGACCTGCAAATTACTTATTTGTGCATATTTTTATTTGCTAGCTAGGAATCAGATTTATAACTGACACTAGTAAGTAGAAGTTTTGTCAGTATGAGGCAGGGAGAACTTACTTTGTCAAAATTATTATATGTTATCTAGGTGCTGGACCTGAAGAAGAAAAAACCAAGGAAGGTGTGAGGAGATTTCATCACTACAAGCTGAAGAATACCTATTTTGACAAGACACCCATCTGTCACCTAGGAAATGGATGTGAAGAATCTAGAGAACACAAACAGCAGAGTCAGGAAACTAACTGATGAAGCTTTTGGTCAATCATTTTGTTTAGACAGTTGTTCCAGTTGGAGATAAAACTTACTGGAGTTGAGGCTCTGCATGCTGGCTGCACAAGTCTTTGCTAAACTTTTTGTTTAGAGAATGCATTCAGTGAGTGGCATGCATTTGTTATATAATGGAGGTGAGACTTTGCATGCTGGCAGAAGAAGCCTTAGGTGGGGAGCCTTTGCCCACAACAAAGGCTTTAATGAAGGTAGGACTGGATGAAAAGTTTAGTAGGAAGCCTTTGCTACCACCAAAGGCTCAAGATGCTGGGTGAAGGATAGAAGCAGAGAATAGGCTACAGTAGTGTAGAATGTCCTTAGCTGCCACCAAATGCAAAGAAAGCTAAAGCGGCAAGGCAAAGTGCAGGAATGAAAGTCCAATGTCAACAAATATGTGAGAAATACTGTAGCAGTTAATTAGCTTTACTAGTGTTGTACGGACTTGGCTCCTACCAAAGGCAACAGTTAATGTGGTGCGAGGACAGTATGTGATAGTTCTCTGAATACGGGAAGTTCTGGACAGGTATATGACAGCAAGTCTTTGCTACCAGCAAATGACTTAAGAGGAAAAGTAAGGTGTGTGTGTGGGGGGGGGGGGGCAGATGAATAAAAAGGAAGACACAGTACACAAATCAAAACCCTTGAGTGAAGAGTTTGAAAGTTGGCATGACAGTGCACTTAAGAGTAGTACAAACCAATTCTGCTACATATGGCTTGAGTAGACTAGTTTAGAGCAGCTTAGAGGCTAAAGGCCATGACAGGAAGTGGCAGGTAATACATTTATTGCTGATTAGTATAAAAAAAATAAAATAAAAAGTTCTGTGCGTTACTGTTGGTGATTTAGGAGGTGGCAGTGGTTTTCAGGGGAATAAAAGAAATGGTACAAGAGGTGACAATGGACTACAGTGTGGAGAAAGGTGAAGCATAGCAGGCTGAACCCATCATGTTAAACAGAGACAGAAGTGAGGTATCATTTTAAGCTGTTAACGCTGCAGACAGGGAACATATACCCAGGGTTCTATACTTGCATATAACTGCAGATTTATAATTTGGTAAACACATTCATTAGTTTAGGCTTTTCCCTTTTATGTTAAGAAAATTAAGCTATTTCCAACCAGCCAGCACAGCTTTATCACACATTGTCAACGTCAACAACTGTTAGCGTACAGTTTCCCCAACAAAATGTGAACTATCAAATAGAAAGTGATTCTGCTTCTTATTCTTCTGATAATAAATCTCATATACAGAGCATACCAGGGAAACATTTTCCAATGTTTCACGGAAAATGCTTGAGAGAGAGAAATGCACAGGAGTTGAGTAGAAGAACTAGCAGTGTATTAGAAATGAACCAGAGACTATAGCTGGGAGATGGAGATCAACAGGGAAGAAAAACTGCAACTTGGAAACTAATGAACAAATGTGCGATTACAAAGCATAAATCACATTTCTGAAATTTGGCAGAACAAGAAAACCTTGAAATATTGGACTTTTTTACTGTGTTATACTTGCAGGGGACTGCAAAGCATATCCCTACTTCATGTCACTAAAGTCTGGAAAAGCATTAAGGAGAGGGGAAAAGAAAGGATAGAGGTAACTGTACTTAAAAGTTTTGTTTTTAACAGTATTTTTATAAACCATGACATGTACTGCATGTTATATAGAAAAGCATTTTCAGTTGTGTGTGTGTGTGTGTTATAGGGAAACTAGAGTAAACATGTGCCCTTTTCTTCCTTCTTTCTTTCCTTCTTTCTTATTGTTTAGTTTTAAGAAAAAAGGTATTGCAATGTAAAAAGAGAAAAACAAAGCCTGGGCAAAGGTATGTTTAAGATAACAGGCTGTAATGATAGGTTGTTGAGGTGAGGGATTGGTTGTAAAGGTATAGAGAGCATAATAAAAGTAAAACTGATATGCTTTTTCTTACTTTTTCATAGGGTAATGACAGGAATAAGGCCATTGGCTTGATCTAACAAAAAGTTAAAATGGAAGAAAGTAAATAAAGGAACTCTGAATGTAATGGAACGTTTTCCTTTAGCAAATAAATGTTGACAGTGCAACATAAGAAGCCTGTAGCTGAAGGCAACTGTGTGTCTGGGTCTCATGTTTCTATGGAGACAAACTGATAAGGAACAATAAAAACAGAATACTTTTTTCCAATGGCTAAAAGAGAATGTTTTCTGAAGTCATTCAAGTTGTTTTCTATATTCTGGAGAGAAATAAAAACACAATAAAAACAGACAGCACAATGTACACAGAAACACATGCTGTATCATGCGCCTTAGCAAGGATAATCTTCATTCTAAGTTAATTAAAGCCTGTGAGTAAAGCTGTCAGACTAGGACAACTCTTCCTATTAGGAGGGTCAAACTTCATTACTTGAAGATGTACATAATTTTCTGTGTTTGTACCAAGTTAATAGGTTATGCGTGAGCTCTGGGGGCGTTTTTTTTATTTGAGGCTTTTCATTAAAATAAAACGTCTTGTACACGTGACAAATTCAAAGGGATATGGCAAGAAACAACTGTATAAAAGATCACTCTGCCAAACATTAGTGTACGCATGTAACACAAAAGTTGAAACTAGACCTTAAAAAAGCTGTTTTGTGTAACAGGTGGGAATAATAACTTATTATAATGGCAAAACTTTCCATATTATCTCTGAATGTGAATGGTCTCACATGTATACAAAAAAAAAGAAAAAGCAGTG
The DNA here is from genome assembly GCF_019279795.1 of Protopterus annectens. Classification (NCBI taxonomy): domain Eukaryota; kingdom Metazoa; phylum Chordata; order Ceratodontiformes; family Protopteridae; genus Protopterus; species Protopterus annectens. Next base: position 180,903,605 of record NC_056747.1, on the reverse strand, counting down.
ATGTCTACAAATGCAGAGTGCAAACAGCTGTGCCATAGGAAACACAAATGTAAAGAAATGAGCACGTGAATTTGATAAAGAAAGGATTTCAGGATGATTATTCACTGGAACATCTGAGACAAAGGAAAAGGAAGTACTTATATTAATTTCCAGAGGAGCACCAATAGTGATAAAAGACAAAAGAAATTATGGTAGATTTGTAGCAGTAAGGGGTATGGAAGATGTGACTTCAATAGCAGGAGCTCGGACAAAATTTACTTATTATTTCCCAAAGTAAACAAAAACTGTGCTAGTCTAGACAGAAATTATATTTCATGGGAACATGTGCATTTAATTGAAGGCTTTGATAATCATCCAATTAATTATATCAGATCACACACCAATGATAAAAATAAAAATGGACATAAAATAGAAATGACACACTGATGCTTCCTCATCTATCTGTTAAACAGAGGAATTTAAGGAATGGGTAGTGGAAATTATTCGGGAGTTAGTAGGGAAGATAGAAATTTCTTCAGAAAATATAGCTAGGGAGTGGGATAAAATGAAAATGGAATTTAAAAATAGGGTATAAATAAAAGAAAAAGAGATATGGTTAAGAAGTAACAAGAATTATTTAGGACTGACCATGGTTAAAGTATTGCAGAGTAGGGGGAATCTCACAGAACAAGAACAGGCGCAAGTGCAGAGTGCTAAAGAGAAAATAAGGGACTTCCTGGATAATATGCATGAGTTTAAAAAGACTGCTGTTAAACAACTGCTTTTGATAAGAACTCCAGAGCACAAAAGCTTTTAGCACAATGGCTCAGGCAACAGAAAGTAGAAAGGGCTGTTGCCAACCTTAGAGAGCCTATATGAATAAAAATAACTAAAAGAGATATTAAAATATTTTGGAAATTTTAGATCTATATAAAGCAGAGAAATGTGGAAATCAAGAAAAAGTACAAAGGAAATGTTTATGTAAGAATTAAATGTGCCAGTGTTAGAGGTAGATGAGGCTCAATAACTAACAGGATAGGAGGAGATAAAATAAAAATGGTGATGTATAACCAATCTACTGGAAAGTATCCAGGAATAGATGGTATTGTGAGGGAAGTTTGGAAGGTAGGAGGGAAGAAAGGGATAAAGATCTGGAAGGTTTTAACAGTATTTTAAAAGGAGAAGAAGCACCAACATCCTGGAAGAAAGCTGCGGTGGCTGTAACACCTAAAGATGGTAAAAACTCATCAGATTCAGCTTCATATAGGCCTATTTCCATTCTAAAAATTATTATAAAATGTTTATGTCTATAATGGCTAAAGATATGTAGTTCTGTGGAGTACAGGCAAACATCTGAAAACAATATCAAGCCAGTGATGATCCAGAGGAAAGCAGAATGTTAGAAAATACCACTGTTGTTATTGGGTCTTGATGTTGAAAGCATTTGACATGGGGCAATGATGCATTTGCATCACCTGACAACAAGGTTAATTAGGAGATTACATGAGGGGTTAGAGGTGAAAATTAAACTGAAAGGTTCCTCTTTGATAAGTTCTGTTTGAACAGAGGAATCAAGACAGACGTGTCCTCTTTCCCCATTTGTTATCTGCATTATATTTAGAACCACTGGCAAAGAAAATAAAGGACTCTGAAACTCAGATATAATTGGCACTGCAATTAAGAAAAGTTAGCTTTATTTGCAGATTACATAACTTTGTACCTGACAAAACCAGAAAAGGACATTTCAGTGTTGCAGATCATTCTGAGACAGTTTCAAGTCTTTTTGGGATGCAACATTAATTAAGATAAAAAAAGGCAAAAGCTGTAGACTACATACCCATATGGTTACGGATAGCAAGACAAGCGTGAACATGTTTTAGTCCCTTTAGTTTTATACAGTGGTCAGCCATATTTTTAGCAACTACAGAAGAAGTTGTGAATAGCAATAAAGAGTTGAAGAGTTTAATCTGGGAAGGGAAGACGGCAAGTGTCAAGTGGGATAAGTTGATACTTCCAATAGAACAAGGTGGTTTGGGATTACCTGATTTGAAGGGGTATTTCAGATGTACACAGTTAAGGCTCCTATACACAGCACAAGAAAAAAGATATAATTCAAAGTGGAAAGAGATGATGATGAAATGGGGAGGGAAGCTTAAGAAATAATGACAGACAGGGACTTTGGATGCAGATCCTTAAGGAGAATAATAATAACCATACAGAATATTACATTCATAAAGTAGCAGAAAGTACTCTAAGAACTAAGCCAACATGGGGAATGGAGAAAGGAGATTCTGCCGATAGGGATGACTGCAATCAGGGGTAGAGAGAATAGGTAAGAGAGGGCTGAAATTTACTGGAGAAAAATTGGCAAAGGAACCGAGATACTGGGAGTTAATAATTAGGGAAGAAAAGGTAAGAGAATGGAAAGAGGCCAAGAGTACATTTGGACTGCAGGCTAGAGATTTCCTTTCCTATCAAGGATTGATATCCAAGTATAGGCAAAGAGAAAGTAACAGAGGGATCCTAAGTGAAAAGAAAAAAAGTAGCCAGCACCAAACATCAGTGTAAAAAACAGCAAAAATAAGCATAAAGTTACCACATAAGACTTATTGAATAAATAAATCCCAGACCGGTTTCAGCCCAAAGGCTTTAATCCGTGGGAAAAATTTTCCTGCGAAAAACAAAAAGACAGCTTGGAAACACCAAAGCAAATTCTCTCTCAATTTAATTCTCTTTCAGTTTAATGAAGCGCTTTTCCCACTGATGAAAGCCTTTGGGCTGAAACCAGTCTGGGATTTATTTATTCAATAAATCTTATGTGGTAACTTTATGGCTTATTTGTGCTGTTTTTTACACTGATGTTTGGTGTTGGCTACTTTTTTTCTTGTAATGCATGTTTTTTGCCTTGCACCGGTTGTACTTGCAGAAGATTTTGTTCTTATCCTAAGTGAAAAGATCAGCACTGATAAGAGTTTTAACAGAATCTAGAACAGAAGCTGCTGTGAAGAAAAGGATAATTGGTAGGGCATATAGAATATTGCATGATAACTATAGGAATTAATCAAAGGAGGTTGGAAAGGATTGGGAAGACAAATTGGATAAGCAATTCAAAAAGAAATGGGAGGATATGTGTATGGCTCCCAAAACATGCAACAACGTCTAGAAGACTTAGGATTTTTGCTTCAAAGTGTTCGCTTAGGTATTTTTATACTACAAGTAGACTCAGAAGAATTTTTCCTCAGGTACATTGCAAATGTTGGAGGTGTGATGGGGAAGGAACAGGTACATGGGAACATATTTTTTTTGAGTGTAATGAGTTGCAGACTTAAAAAAAATCCCTGCCAACTACTCTGTCAGACATACTGGGTGAGCAAATTGGTGCAATTAAGGAAATTATTTATTTATTAATTTATTTATTTTTTTAGTTGTGATACAGAACTGGAATTGCCTAGGCACACAGTAAGGCCTTGGTGAGTTTAATTCTGGTGACTGCCAACAAAAGCAATTACTAGAAAACAGAAACCAATGTCTAAACCATACATACTAGAAGCAGTGAACAGTTACAGTGATGGAAGTGGGATCTTTAGAAAAGGGTAGGAGCAAATTATAGAGAAAAAAATGGGAATTGTGTTAACAATACATGCAGAATAATGTTTCGGAGGAGGAATGAGGTTTAACAGAAGGCAGGAATTGAATTTGTTATGAAATGTTTGATTGACAATGACTGTTTAGAAGATCACATGTGATGTATAATGTTTGCAACTGAAAGTATGTCAGTATGGTTTGTTTTCATTTATATAAATGTATGACTGCCTACGTCATAAGTGATAATTCAATAAAGATATTTTTTGTTTAAAGAAAATTACGATAAGAAGATATGAACCTTAACATTTTAAAGGCCTTGATTTCTGCCCATTGTAATTATGTAGTATGATTCAACTTTGGCCTGATCATAAACTGCACAGATACTACTGCTGTACTATTAGAAAATGCTGTTGTGTTAATGTACTCATCACAATCGCACAGGATCTGTGAAACATTGCACTCATAACTGAACATAATTCAGCCAAAGGAAGATGCAAGTCTTCCGCCAGATTTCTGGAGCAATGTGATATTCTCCTAAACAAAGCACACAGTTGCTGTTAAACTATATGGGTAGATCAACTGCAATGAGCAGCATATCAATCAGAATGCAAACTGTCTACAGAAGTCAGTTGGAATACGGATCTCACAAAGGTTAGATCACATCTTCTGTCTCACTCTGTGAAATATTAAGCCTCCTGGCATGACATAGTGTCACAGAATGGTGAAATACCTGCCAAAACTAAAGACATACAACTGCAGTAGTGAAGAAACAACAAGGAACTTTAGATCCATAAAACTGATTAAGTGCAAGGGGGTTAACTCTACAGTGTGTAATAGTACAAAGTGGGACTTTCTTGCATTTGACTGAAGAAGAAACAATAAAAAAATACTTACCTCTTTCAATTTTTGCATAATAAGAAGGGAGACAAAACAGCAGTACCCAGAGGGGGAAAAAAACTCAGTAACAATTGTCAGTTGAGAAAGCACCTGCCGTGTATTAGTCGTTTGTTTTTCACAACAGCACAGTCTTACAAAAGCAACAGATGCATTTGCTACTGAGATAAAGAACTGAGACAGGGACTATAAATCTGGTGAAATACATGATCCTCTAGTAAAATACAAATAATTTGTGGCATAAAAACAATGAAATGAAGACTATGCTTTTAATGGAAACAAATCTGATTTGCATCATTTTAGCTGAAGTTTGCAGCAGGTGTTCCTGCATGTATGACAGGAAGAGATGTCCAGCTTTTAATCAAGCTTGCTAAAATTGGTGCTAGAAAAGGAAATTTCTTTAACAATGTCTGAAAGCAAAAACAGGTGTTTTCAAACAATCTGCACGTTAATGGACATAAATATGAAAATAAACTTTACTGATACTCTGTGAAAGAAGACTTGAAACTACGAAGTTTGAAAATGCATTTAAAACAACCAGACAGAAACCATGTCAGATTGCTGGAAAGAAATATCAAAAATTAAGGGGAAAAACCTGGAATTTATTTATTTAATTAATTAATTTATTTAACATTTGTTTACCGGAATGGTCTGACTGGGACAGTACCCATTTTCAGTAGAGTGCCCGGGAGAAAAGCTCCAGCCTAAACTTACATACAAAGTCATCACATCAAGTAATAGAAATTATAAACAAAAGAGTGTTAACACATTTACAAGATAACAATTTTAAAAACCAAAATATATACATAGTATCGAATAGAACAAGACTTTAAACACTGGAATCTAGACAAATATATGGTTGAACTTATATATGTGGAGGAACAAAGTACAGTTGTGTACACTTGTAGATGTTCAAGTGTATTCACTGTTGCAGTCATTACATTTGGGTTATCTGCTTGCAGGTAGCACTCAGCCGGCACTGTTGCAGTCATTACATTTGGGTTATCTGCTTGCAGGTAGCACTCAGCCGGCCTGATTATCGAAGTCTTGGGTCCTGCGTCGGTTGCAGTCTCATCTTCCATGGCATCAAGTAGTCAAGGGTATAAAGCATGCAGCCGATGCCATTACATCAGTTTTTCTTGCCTCAGATGTCAGGTGCCTCCATAATGGGAAGCAATTATATACAAGGTTACACCTACAACAAAAAGCAAATACACCAGAAAGCTTAAATACAGTAAACAAGAAGAGAGGTATAGTCACTAGAAGTCAGGGGGCTGGAGGGAGGGTAACCCGGACTGCAACAGTGAATACACTCGAACATCTACATTTATGGTAAGTGTACATAACTGTACTATGTTCTTCATGTTTCACTGTTGCAGTCATTACATTTGGGTAGATTCCCAAAGCTAAGGAAGGGAGGAGGTCATTAGAGAGCATTAGGACCAGCTAATAGGCCCTGCAAGACTGCAGTGGCAAAACCAGCTCTGGATTTAAAAAAAATTGGCAAGTGGTAATGCTTGGTGAAGGTATGTACAGAACTCCAGGTAGCAGCTTCTAGGATGTCCCTGGTAGGAACACCTCTGAGAAAGGCTGTAGAAGTAGATGAAGCCCTGGTGGAATGGGATCTTATCTTCTGTGGGGTAGGTTTTCCATGGTGCTTATAGCAGAAATGAATGCAATGGCCTATCCACTTAGAAATGGTTTGATTTGAAATGGCCTTCCCCTCTGCCCCTGCAGCAAAGGCAACTAGCAGCTGTTCAGTTTTCCTGAGAGGCTAGTCCTGTCCAAATAAAATCTAAGTTGTCTGTGCATATCCAAAGAGTGCAGCATTCGTTCTCCTTTGTTCTGTGGATTAGGAAAGAAGGTTGGCAAATGAATGGACTTATTAAGGGCCACACTGGATACCACCTTGGGCATAAAGGAAGGATTGGTCCTGAGGGTCACCCTGTCCGCATGGAAGATGATGAAGGGCTCCACTGCCATGACGGCCTGCAATTCAGACACTCTTCTTGCTGAAGTGATGGCTAGAAGGAAGGCTGTTTTCCAAGAAAGGAATTTCAACTCTGCAGTTGCAGCTGGCTCAAAAGGAGGTAGAGTGAGCTTTTCCAAAACAAAGTCAAGGTCTCAGGCTGGAGTAGGGGATCTCCTGGGTGATCTTAAATTTTGGCCCATCTGAGGAACTGTTTCAGCAGGGGGTGAGAGAAGAGGGGTGGCTCAGTATTATAATGTGCTGAAATTGCTGAGGCATGCATTTTAATAGAAGAGAAGGAAGGGCCCTTGTGAAGCATCTCTGTTAAGTATTGAAGAATATGCGGTAAACTGGGCACTGTTGTGCCCATCCCCTGAGTTTGGCTCCATGAACAGACTCTTTTCCACTTTTCAGCATAGGATTCTCTAGTACTAGGCCTCCTTGCCTCCAGAATGACATCCAGCACTTGCTTGCTGAGTGATGGTATTGGAGAACTCAGGTAATTAGCCAGGCTGCAAGGTTCAGGGTTTAAAGCTGGAGGTGCAGTATCTGGCCCTCCTGCTGGGACAGCAGGGAAGGGATCTGAGGCAGGTGCCATGGTTCCAGCAGTGACATACTGCACAAAAGGGGGGGTACCAGTGTTGGCGTGGCCAGTCTGGTGCAATGAGTACTGTCCTTGGTTTGTCCTGTTTGATCTTTAGTACAACTTTTGAGAGGAGGGGCAGAGGGGGAAAGGCATAAACTGAGAGGCTTTCCCAGGTGAAGGACAGGGCATCCACTTTCCAAGCTTGTCTGTGGGGAGTCCTTGAGCAGAATTTGTCCAATTGGTAGTTCTGAGAGGAGGCAAACAGGTCTATCTTTGGGCTCCCCCATTTGATTCTCAAAATGTTGAATATCTTTGGTTCCAGTTTCCACTTGTGTGGGTCCATGAGATTTCTGCTTAGGTCACCTGCCAGTGAATTTAGCATGCCTGGCAAGAATTGACCTTGTAGGTGCACTTGGTAGCTCAAGGCTGTGTTCCACAGAGCCATGGCTAGTCTGCAGAGAGGGTATGAGTGGGTTCTCCCCTGCTTGTTTATGTACCACATCACAGTGGTGTTGTCTGTCTTTATCAATAATTGCCCTGGAAGAATGTGGTCCTTGAAGGCTGACAGAGAATTCTGTACAGCTAACATTTCTTTTTGATTGATATGCAGGTGCATTTAACTCTGGTTCCATTTGCCCTGAATGCAATGCCCTGCCAAATGAGCCCCCCCATGCATAGTCTGATGCATCTGTTGTTAGGGTTTGGGCAGCAGGGGGTAGAGTGAATGGCAGTCCCTTGTTGCAGTAGCAGGCCTCTACCCACCAAAGGAACTCTGTCTTTATACAAGGAATGATAGGAATCATTGATTCCAGGTCCTGAGAATGTTGACACCATAGACTTTTTAGATACCATTGTAGTTTCCTCATATGCAGTCTTGCATATGGAATTAGTAGGATGCAAGAGGCAAGAACCACAGGGCTTGCAGTATTTTCCTTGCAGATAGCTGGGTCTTTGTGGTCAGTAGTTTGAAGTAGGCTGTCAGATAAACTTGTTTCTCTGGCATGAAGAATACAATTTGTTGGCAGGGTACTAGGTGGGATTTCTTTTCGTTTATGGTGTACCCCAGTGAGGTTAGCAGTTTCTCTACAAATGCCAGATGATTTAATAGAATGTGCTGGCTTTCTGCCTGAATAAGACAATCGTCCAGGTATGGGTATATTTGAATATTTCTTTGCCTGCAGAATGCAATGACTGGAGCTAGGCACTTTGTGAATACCCTGGGCACAGTAGATAAGCCAAAGGGCAGTGCAGACAACTGATAGTGCATGCAGCCTGCTCTGAAGTGTAGGTATTTTCTGCAAGATTCCCTTATTGGGATGTGCAGGTAAGCTTCCTTTAAGTCCAATGTTGCCAACCAGGCATTTTTGCCTAGCATGGGAAGCAGCTGATAAAGAGTTAGCATTTTGAATTTTGGGATTAACAAAAAGGTGTTTAGGATAGACAGGTCCAAGACAGGATGCCAGGAGTGGTCTTTTCTGGGTACCAGGAAATGTCTTGAGTAAAAACCTTGTCCCCATTCCTCTTCTGGGATAGGTTGAATAACCCTGATACATAGAAGAGAGAGACTGCTGTTGAGCCTCTGCCCACTGATTTGGGAATAGGTCTGGCCAACTGTTTGGGGTTGGTAAGGTGTGGAAGTGGAATCTGTATCCTTGGGAAACTATATTTAAAACCCATTAGTCTTGGGTAATGAATTGCCAGTTTTTTGCATGCAGGGCGATCTTTCCCCCTAAAGGAGCAGTCAGCTGAGCAGGGCTTGGAAGGTTTGAGGTTAAGTCATTGTGACAGTTTACCATAGGGGGGGTGTCTTACTACTTCCAGCTTTGGAAGTGGGAGCGCCCCACTGCTTAGGCCTGTGAGTACCTTGAGACTGTAGCCTAGGTGGTCTGCTGTTCCCGGGTTTGGACTGAGAAGGCCTGGAAGAGGCAGGAAAGGACCAATTCTTAGAGGGCCAATGCCTACTAAATCATGGAGGTTGTACTTGTAAGAAATCTTTAAAATTTTGCATAGATTTAGCTTTTTCCTCCATCTTTTTAAGAACTTCTTCTGCCTTGTTGCTAAACAGGCGGTCCTGATTTAAGGGAGCATCCAGTAATTTAGCTTTAACATGATCTGGCAATGTTTGCTCCTTAAGCCAAGCATGCCTTCTAAGCACAGACCCAGTGACAGCAGCCCTGCAAGATGCCTCTAAGGAGTCAAAACCACATTGCAAAGTATGTTTTCCAACCTGTCCAGCAGAATGCATTAAATCCTGTAAATCCTTATTTTCAGCACAGTCAGGAGTCAACATCATTTTCTGTTTAAGCAATCCAATAATATGCTGCTGATACTTTAACATATGAAACTGGCAGTTTAAGGCCCTAATGGCCAAGGTTGCACAAGTGTATACCTTCTTACCCCATCTATCCAGCGCCCTGGAGTCTCTATCAGAGGGGGTAGGATTTTTGGCAGTAGTAGCTTTAATGCCGTTGGGTCCCTGTAAAATGGTCTCAGGATCTGCAGTAGGATTTTTGAAAAGGAACTTGTGAGAGTCAGGAACCTTGTAATATTTATCAGGTTTTCTGGGAGCAGGAGGTAAAGAGTGAGGGGCCAAGCTCGATTCCGAAAAGGCATCATCAACAATGTCTAGTACAGGAGGGATAACTAAAGGCCTGTGGTGGGGCAGGAGTAAGAAATCCCTAAGCCTCTTTTTAGAATCAGAGAAATCCTGACTTTCCCAACGAAAATGCTCCCTAAGAGTGTGCAATGTTTCACCAAAAGAGAAATCCTCTGGGGGGGGGGGGGCAGAGGGAATAGAGTCCTCAGCATCAGAATCCTCATAGGTAGATAAGGGTAAATCCTGGTCATCAGAGGAAACAGAAATTTCAGAATCCTGGTCAGACGTATCATAAGCAAACTCAGTCCTAGGTCTCTTAGAGGGGGAAGGTTGGCTTCCCCTGATTAAAGTAATAAGGTCTTCAGCCATTCTTATCATTTGTTTTTTAGGCATAGAGGTCTGACCATGCAGTCTGTCCGTCGGTTTTCTAGGCATGGTTCGAGTTTTAGGCCTTGAAGAAGAAGATGGTGTCAGTTTAATATGCAAGTCAGTAGGCCTGAATACACCCTCAGAAGCCAGTGCCTGCACAGCGGCTCTGGACCCATCCAAGGTAGAGACATCCATAGGTTCTACAGTTGAAGCATCTCGCAGCATACCAGACTCCAAATGGGTCTCGGTAGTAAGAGGCCTGCAAATCTGAAGTAGAGGGTATCAGGGGCTGCGAAAGCGCCTCACTAAGTACTGGCAAACTGGCGACTGGCTTAGGAGAAGCGTTGTTGGCAGCTTTGGACCTAGGCGGCCTGTCTCTGTCTTTATCTTTGCATTTTTTCGGAATGTTGGTAGTTGGATGGCTTACCGAAGACATATCTGGATAATTGAACAGAGCACCAAAATATTTAGAAGCGAAAATATACCGACGACGGATGGTTCGCTGTTTAAATAAGGCACAAAACCAACAGTGAGGTACGTTGTGGTCAGGGCCTAGGCAAGGAATACAGTACGAATGAAAATCTTTATGAGGTATTTGCTTTCCACAAGAAATGCAATTATTTACTTTTACTGACATCGGTTTAGAGCAAGAAAAAGTTTCCCCAACAGGGTACTTAGCTTTAAGTTTAAGACTTTGCTTCTGAAACTCGAAAATGAAAATTTTAGGAGTCGGCCGACCGGCACTTGCGAATTGCTTTTGCTTCAGTCACTGCACAGCAAGAAAGACTGATTAATGGCGTTGGCTGCATGTTTTATACCCCTGACTACCTGATGTCACGGAAGAAGAGACAGCAACCGACGCAGGACCCAAGACTTTGTTAATCAGGCCGACTGAGGGCTACTGCAAGCAGATAACCCCAAATGTGATGACTGCAACAGTGAAACACGAAGAAAATCTGTATCGAAATGCTTCAGACATGTCCAAAAAGACTAAACACTATTTTGCTATCATCTCTGAATTTATTTATAGTATTAGTGAAGTTTAGAAGAGCTGGAGTATTTAAACATAACACAGGTGTAGAGTACAATGCTTTTCGGAAAATAATTTATAAGTTCTGATTCTGTGTGTCACTTAAGAACATGTACCTGGGTGCACGGTGTTAACCTCTTCTTGTCACTGCGTAGAACTAATATGTCAAAAATTGCTGATGTCAGACATTTGCAAAGTAATGCCTACACAGGTACTTTTATACTCCAAGAAGACAACAGATGATTTTCTCTCAAGCAGAGAGACAGATGTTGAAGATGTGAAGGGAATGAGAGCAGAAATTTGGAACACATTTTCTGGGAATGTGTGGAGCTAATGGAGATTATGGACTCCATACTTAATGCCATATCACAGATGGTGGAGAAAGCATATAAAGGAGATGATGTTACATTTAGAAATGTCGAGACAAAGTGAAGCCTTACTCAGTTTAATATTAGCAACTAAAAAAGCAATTACATGAGAGTAGAAATCAAAGATTAAACTGGTTGTAAATGAAGTGCAGAATATCATACAGGAAATAAGGCCTAGAGATGTAATCAATAAAACATGAAGTCATTTTCATAAGAATAAATGGTACATTTAGGAGCAATATACACAAACAATGCTAAAATAAATGACTAAAATAATTTGGCTAGTGGGAACTGAAAAGTATACAAACATATTATAATGCACTAGAAAAAAGACGAGAGCTTTGATGTAAATTGTATGTATAATCCATGTTTACAACAATGGAAAGTGTTACTGTGACCTTTTTATTGTTATTAAAGTATGCAAATACATGCTACAAATCAACAATGTGATGAATAAACAAACTTGTTTAAAATGCTGAGGAAAAAATGTTCAGGCTTCTTTAAAACAATACTTAAGCAACTGAATTCTAATATTCTGGATCACTGATCTTGTAAAAATCTAGGAAAGATATAAGACATTAGCATGTGTGAAAGCAAAGAATGTATGTGTAGACAACCATTTACAGTCACAGAAACAGCTCAGACATTCTACAAAGCCTTGTCAATTTTATTCTGTATGACTATGCCAAATGATTTATTTATAGAATAAGACAGAATAAGAAAGGTCATCAGGAGAATATCATGTACAAATAAAATTTGATGATAGAACAGTGATTTATTCTTCCAGAAAATACTTGTTGCACTAAGAGCTAAAGGAAAACAGGAACTGATCAGAATGGTAACCTTTGAAGACATTAAGAAACTTTAAAAGAAGGAATGGGTGAATAATATAGAAAGTGCTGTGAAGAAAGACAAGATTTGCATATGGAGTGATACACAAAGTCCTGAAGAAAGTGGTTAAAAGAAAGCATTAGTCAGTACTTTATTTATTTTACATTTGTTGACTGGGATTGTCTGACTGAGCTGAAGAGCCCTTTTTCAGCGGAGACCCGGGGAGAAAAGCTCTAACATACTATAACATTTTCATTATAAAATTAGCATTAAACAGCAATGTTACAGGATTATTACAAGGCATTAAGTAGCAATACAATGTTAAACAGTGTCAATAATCAGGAGTATAGCAAAACTATTTCAAGATGCATAAATATGTCATTAAGATTACAAAAACCCAGTTTTATCATAATGTAGTTGCAAGAAGGTAAGACAATTATAATAGAATGCTTCTCTGACGCAATTTGCTTAATAGATTTTAGAAGACAGTAGAAAGAGTAGTCAAGGAAGATTACAGAGAGATAGTGAGAAGAGTGAGTTAAAGGCTGAAAGTAGATTAAGGTACGAGAAGTAGGGGATGTTTAAGGAGGGACAGTGCAGTGGCAGGACCAGTGACTTTTAAAGTGCTCTTTGGTGGCTGTCAAATTGTTTAGGATGTTTAAGGGTCCTATTTCTAGTGGGAGCCTACTCCAGGCAATAGTGGGGTGAGAGCTGTACATGTTGCGTCCAAATTTAGACTTTGGTTTGTAGATGTGTAGTAGGTCTTGGTTACAGCTTCAGAGAGGTCTGGAGGGAGAATATTGGGAGATGAGAGGGGATAGTGCTGGGCAGTAGGAAGGCTGGTATAGGATATAATGGATGATCTGGAGCTGAGAGAGAAGCTGGTGGGGTAATTCAAGCCAGTTTAGGTGTTTTAGAGAGAGACAGTCATGGGATTTGTAGGTTTGTTGGGCAACAAATCTAGCTACCTTGTTGTAGGTAGATTCTAGTTTGGTCAGGAGTGCTGAGTTAAGATTTGTGAGAATTTCAGAATTGTACATTAGACTGAGTAGAAGGTAGGTAAGAAAGGGAGTAACCTTGGCTTCAGAGGTAAGGAATTTCTTGTTACAGTAAAGGAGCCCTAGTTTTGAATGAGTCTTTTTGATACAGTTATTAACATGCAAGTCGAATTTAAGCTGATCGTCGATGGTTACGCCTAAGAGCTTAGTGCTGGATTCTACCTGAATGAGAGTGTTGCTAAGGGACTGTATGGAGAAGGAGGGTTTAATATTGTTGAACATTTTAGGTAGGAAGAGTAACAGCTTTATTTTTTAGGGTTAAGGATGAGCTGGTTGTTGGAGAGCCATGTTTCAACTAAGCTAAAAGATGCCTGAGTAGCTGAGAAGAGCTTAGAGAGAGAGTTGGCTGTGGTAATGACTGTAGAGTCATCTGTGTATTGCACTAAAGATGACTGAGGACAGGAAGTATAGAGCGGATTAGTAAAGATATTAAAAAGTAAAGGCCCTAGGACAGACCCTTGAAGTACACCCATTTTTACAGGGAGAGGAGGGGAGAGTGCTGAGTGCCATCTCACTGATTGAGATCCATCAGTGAGGTGGCTGGATAACCATGCAACAGTATCAGAAGAGAAGTTGAGTGTGAGAGTGTCGAAAGCTTTTGAGAGGTCCAAAAATAGGCAAGAAATAAGTTTATGGTCATCCATGGCTATAAAGACAGTGTTGAGGAAGGCTAATAGAGCTGTAGTGGTGCTATGTTTAGGTCTGAAGCCATGCTGAGTGGGTGTAAGCAGATTTTCCTTTATTAGATACTGGAAAACTTGTTTATAAATACATTTTTCTAGTACTTTAGAGAGAGGGGAGAGGATAGCGATAGGTCTAAAGTTGGAGATATCAGAGGAGTTACCGCTTTGTGTATAGGTAGAGTGTAGCATTGGTTCCAGATGGAAGGGACTTTAAATTCAGAGATAGTGTGATTGATTAGGATAGATACAGGGAGAGCAAGCGAGTCAACTGCTAGAAGAAAAGTGGAAGGAATATTGTCAGCTGATACTGAGCATGGTTTTAATTTAGAGAGCAGAGTTTTGATGTAGCTAGTAGGTACATGTTTGAGGGAGAAGGTATTTGAGGAAATATTATTGAGTAGGTTCAGGAAACTTGGAGATGTTAGTAGTAGAGGAGTTTGGGTTAGGGTTCAGTAGCTTAGATAGTGAATCGATAAAATAGGTATTGAAGATAGTGGCAGTTTCTTCAAATGTCTTGTCTGGGCATGGATTGGGGGAGCTAAGATTACCGGGATGTAATAATTGGTTAATAGAGTTCCAGCATCTTTTAGGATTAGATTTTAGGGCTGTGAGACGTTTGTTAAAGAAGTCCTTTTTATCTTTATGTGTTTTTTTTTGTCAGATTTCTGAGTTCTTTATATTTTTGCAAGTCTGCAGGGAGCTTAGTTTGTGACCATTTTTTCCATAGTTTGTCTCTAGTTATCATAAGGGTATGAGTGACTTTTGAAAGCCAAGGAGATATGGTGGACTTAATTCAGACTTTGTGTGTGTGTGTGTGGGGGGGGGGGGGGGGGGCAAGTGATTCTAAGATGCTAAGGAAGGTGGAGTTGAAAGCTAGGACAGCTTCTTCTAGTGGGAGTTGGGTAAAGAATTTCCAGTTTACTTTAGAGAGGAGGGCATTAAACGTTTCCAGATGAAAGTTAGAGAGTTTGCAACAAGTGATAAATCTATGAGGTTTTGAGAAGTGGGGAGTGAACCTAAGCACTTTTATAGGGGAGTGATCACTCAGGGAGATTGGTAGGGTTTCAGGGTTATGACATTTGGAAGGATTAGATACAAGTACCCAGTCAATAAGACTAATAGATGTGTGAGAGTTATTTGTATGAGTAGGTTGGGAGAGTAGCTGTATAAAGCCATATAAATTAATATGAGTATTAGAGTTTGGATTACTGAGAGTTAACCAGTTAATGTTGAGATCTACAAGGAGGATTGTTTCATTGGGGATGTGTTGAAAAAAGTATGAAAGAATATTTTCAAGCAGAGGAATGTTGTCTCCCGTAGGAATATAGATAGCTGGTACTGTGATAGTGGTGTGGTCAATAATTTTAAGGATAGCTGTAAGTAGTTCAGCAGGAGAAAAGGATGGGATAGGTTTCATAATACTTGTAATGGTGAGGTGGTTAGAGTAGAGGATGGCTACGCCACTCCCATTTTTGTTTTGGTGATCTATATGGAGTATATTATAACCAGGGGGGGGATAATGTCTTTATCAGAGGTTTGGGGTTTTAGCCAAGTCTCTGTTAGGGTGATGACATCAGAGGGTGTGGAAGGCTAGCCAGACATGGATTTCACTAACTTTGTTTAGAATACTATGGGCATTCAGAGAGTAAAAGGAAATATGTTTGAAGAGGATTTGTTTGTTAAGTAGGGAGAGGTAGAGTTATGCATGGTGGGCGATGGATGGGCCCAGGATTTGGATGTATGTCTCCTGATAGAAGCAGGGCTACATGAAGTTGGTAAAGTTTGAATTTAAATGGGTTGTAAGTCAAGTACTTAAGTCTTGGGTTTTAGATGCTAGAGAGTGAGGGGGGAGGAAGTTTGATTTTTAGGCAGGGGATGTTCATGGAAAAGATAGAGGAGTAGATTGTAATACAGTACTGCAGAGATGAGAAGCAGTTAGTATGGGGATTAGTGGGATCTCTATGGACAGGTGGTAATGGAGTAGTACAAGATGTAAGAATGAAAAGGAGAAGTAATGGAGGCAAGAGGAAATTAAAGAGGGTTGCAACAGCCATGGACTGGGATGGAGTAAGGAGTGGGTAAGGGACTAGGAAAAGTAAGTTGTTGGACCTGTTAAGAGAGTTGAAGTAAAATTTAAGTGAAACAACCTGTAGGGGGAGTAGGAGATATGTAGGAAGGAGGAGAATGTGCAGCAGACTAAACTATGAAGTGATAAGTTGGGGAGGGTAACGTGTTTAGAATGTTTTAGCAGACAGGAAGGGGTGGAGTTAGGGGTGGAAGGGATTAAGTGGTTAGGTATAAAGGAAATGATATGGGGCGGGTGGGAATGAGGGTGCGACAGGAGCGAAGTGAGCCCAAGCATAGCAAGGGCGAATGGAGTGGGATGTGCCAGGAAACAGCAGTCACCACAAGAAACAATCAGCAGGCCAGGAGGGAAAAAGTAAGGATCACATAGTGAGAGTCAGCATGTAAGTAGAAGACATGGGGAGCTGTACACAGAGAATGAAGAGATGTTATAGCGAGGTATACACAAGTATTTGTAGTAAGACAAAAACAGTTAAAAGGAAGCCACAAAACAGAAAAAAAAAAGAGTATAGCTAATGTAGAGTCATTTGACACTTGGGTAGTGACTAACTTATAGATGGCAAAGAGAGACAGAGGCAAGTTAAATGCTTACAGTTGAAGTTGGCTCAAAATGCTTAACAATACCAAACAGAAATTTCTTTTACTTTCATATCTAGATGCAAATCAGTGTTTTGGGCAAAGAAACTAGATGAAGCAAGCTTCAGACTGCATACATTTAATGAGCTACTAGGCTGGTACAGTTCCTTAAACTTCTCTTTGGTGTTTCAACAGCATCAAAAGCATTCCAAAGAGCTGTTGCCCAAGTATCTGTAGGTCTGGAAGGTATTGTGAACACAACTGATGATTTCTAAGTATGGGTTGAAACACTAGCCAAGTTACAAAATTGATACAGCTGCTAAACAGATTAGGACTGTTCAAACTGAAACTAAGAGCAAATGTAAAATCAGAGTTATAAATCTGAAACATGTGAGGTACACTCTAACATCAGACTGTCTGAAACCTGATCCAGAAAAAAGTGACTATGAAAGTACCAGAAGACAAACAAACATCACTGATTTTTCTTGAAGTAATTTAATATATTGTAAACTTTGAATCTAATATGTCTGAGACAGCTCTCTAACAAAAATGATGGAAGAAGATGCAGTCCGGGAATGGTGCTACGAATAGGAAGACACTTTTAAAAACACTCAGGAAACTAAATGGGAACATACTAGTTAAGTGATCACAGGGACCACAAGATGCCTAGAATTATAAAACTTTAAGCAGTCAAACATAAATGTTCTTGCTACTCTTTTCAAACACTTAATAGTGCTCACCTCGCAAACTGAGCAAGGCAGTATGTAACTCTGGTAAAAATTTGTGTTTACTTAGTCAATAAGACTAGCCTTAAAAGTAGGCAAAGTAGTACTTTGACATGAAGTTGTAACTTATTCCATAGGCTAGAACTATGCTGAGATAGGAACCTAACTCTCCAGAGTCTTGTTTATTTGCTGATGCAGATTTAACTCCTTAGTGTGGGTAGAGACACTGTTTTTTGTGAAGAAATAGGTCAAACAGGACTTGGTCTTTCAGAGTGAAATTTGACTGTTTTCCTTATTTTTATTTTATTTTTGAAGTATTTCAAATGTCTGCTTAGGCAGTAAAGAATTATTTCCTCATTTTTATTTTGGGTGCTTATCGCAGTGCAGTACACTGGAAGGGTGACCACGGTGGTGCAGTGGTTAGTGTTGTCACCTCACAGCAAGAGGTTCCCTGGTTCAATCCTTGGCTGGGGTGCCTTCTGTGCGGAGTCTGCATGTCCTCCATGTGGTCGTGTGGGCTTCCTCCGGGTGCTCCAGTTTCCTCCCACACCCCAAAGACACGCTGTAGGTGGACTGGACACTCTAAATTGTCCCTAGGTGTGAGTGTGTGTGTGTGTGTGTGTGTGTGTGTGTGTGTGTGTGTGTGTGTGTGTGTGTGTGTGTGCCTTCTGTGGAAGGTTGGGTGCCGGGCTGGCAACTCGACACTGTAAAACTCCACTGTCAATCATGAGCAAACAGGTGATCTGCTGTGGCGACCCCCAACAGGGAAAAGCCGAAAGAAGAAGAAGAAGATCACAGTGCACTGGAATTTGCTTAAATGAAATTAATGTACAGACTACACCTCATGCTCTCAAAAAAAAAAAAAAAAAAAAAAGGCATCAGCAGCAGTTACTTTCCTATTGAGTATCCTGCTCTCCAGTAAAAAAAAACAAAAAAAGAATTGAAAATCGTGCAAACTGCACTTACGTTTCTACTGAGCATAGTGCTGATATCCTCAGCAAAGGAAGGAAACTAGCTCCAGACTACAGATGTCTAAAAATTTGGAAGTTAGGCAGGATGAACACATGTCCAATCTGTGGCTAATCTACAATCATGAATGATACTGCAGCAGTGAACCTTACGATGAACATCAAATGTCCCACCTTTTCTAAACTCATTCATATACTTGTGGCAAAATGTGAAATGACTGAACACCCAAGGTGTGAAAGTGTTCCCTCTGCCCTAGTTTCTGGCCTGTTGAACAAAACAAGTAAGCGGTCATTATCTCTCTCTACTCTTCCCTTATTAGGCCAATCTACCTCAATAGATACATGCAACAGCTGGAAAGGCCACAAAAGTACCTCACGAAGAGGATCCTAGGCCCTAAACACTTGACCTACATGGGCAGACTCAAAAAAACTCCAGCTATTATCTGTCTCATATAGTCTACTAAAAGGCAATCTCTGCTTGACTTACAAAGCTGACCCAGCTCTGTTAGAAATGCTACATCTAAAGAAATCCCAATTCTCCACACCACATACTCCAGAGACCTCAACCTCATTACCACAATCAACAGAACACTCTGAAGGGACAGGTTCATAACCCAGAGATAGCCCATGCTGTGGAACAGACTTCCCATACATGTCAAGCAGAGCACCTCACTGGACCTCTTCAAGAGAAACCTTGATGAGTGGATGAGAAATAGAAAGTTCACCCTGGGGATCACTCCAGTTGCTGTACTTGACAGAGGCACTGGGAATGATCATTGGGTGGCCCGATGCTAGGGCACGTCTATGGTCTAGGCTTGCAAAGGCTCCAGGGCCATTAGCCTAGTACACACCTATGAACCTATAAACGAATGGAACAGTACAGGTACAATTCAGAAAACTCCTTCTAGAGGAAGAGAGGCTTTATCTTATGGGGTACCTTATATCTGTAAAGGACGGATAAAGTTCTCTACACAAAAGACTTCAGCTCTAATATTCTGCAAAAGCACATGTGATGGCAATCAGCAACAGCATTTTCCAAGGTATGAATTTCAAATTAGCTGAATCAATGTGCTTGAACAAAGGAAAAACAAGCTTTTCAATCATGAAGTTCAAATCCCGTGAAGGATTTCAAATGTGGGCAGAAATGCAAAAAACAATCTGTGAAAAGCCAGTGGTCAGCCACAATTCATCCCAGTTCAAAGGATATGACAAGCTGAAACAGTTGACATGTAGACCCAGATCACAGAATAACTGAGGAACAATCATAAGGGTGCCTGTGACAGGTCAGGATAACATACAAACTAACTAACTAGGGAAGTAATGACTACTGCTCTAGTGAAGCTTTGCAATATTACAGGAGTACAAGAAGGCTTTCTGGTACCAACAGTCACTTTTGATTATCCTGGCAGAAGGCCCATTGGGATCAGAAGATCTACAAGCAGAAGCCATGCCCTGAGGTAATGTTGCTGTGCTAGTCATTAATGAGGTCTCCTTTGACTAGGAAAGAAAAGGTTCCTGTACTGCCTAGTACCTGATGCCCCCAAACCTCTCCCTTTTCAGCACCTGTGGAGAAAAGGCAAGTTTTAAGCTTTCTTTTTTGAATTTTGTGATTTAGCATGGAATCAAAGGAAATAGCAGGTGTTTTAAAGGATGGAAAATGCATCCACCCCCCTACTCTTCTCCACTGAAGAGAAGGTTGGGGGCACATTATCCTGGGGGGATAAACATGCTGATCTCCAGAGTTCCCCAATTTTGGAAGAGGTGGACCAAACATTGGTCCCACATGACTCACTGAGTTACAATAAAGCAAAGCACCAACTCATTGAGAAGACATGGACAGCATACCAAACCAATGAAAGAACTTAATGTACCACCCATATGGGAGGGTAGCCTCCTGCCCCAAACTTACATATACCAACAACACTGTCAACCAAACATGAGGAAGGAAGACATCTCTGAAAAGAAGTGAATCACCACTGGTGCAGTTTGAGTGAGATGACAAATCAAACAGCAACATTATGTACAAAAGTGATGTCCACCCAAAATGAATCAAAGAAAACTTTGAGAAGAAGCCAGACACTTATGTGCTAAAAGGCATTCAGCATGGTTGGCAAAACTATCCAGGTGTCCTGCATCACAAAGAACTAGGCAATCCCCACCAAGTACCTGAAAAACTTGATGTGCTTCCTGATGTCCTTGAGCTCTAGAATGGGTCTTCTGTTCCCCTCACAACTAGAAACAGGTAAATAATTCATTCTAAGGGAGTCTGAGCCTGTCCCAAGAGCTCTACAGAGAAGGCTTGATCTTTGAGTGACATCTTGATTAGAGGGGAAATCCCAAATACTTGAACATGCAGCCAACTATGACTAGATTTATACCTCAATGGTCCTTGGTGATGGCATTCGATGCTGGGACAAATCTGAAGAAAGTACATAAATGTAGATGTTCAAGTGTATTCACTGCTGCAGTCATCACTTGTGGATTATCCCTGCTGTGTAGCCCTTGGTCGGTCCAAACATCAAGATTTCCCCTGCACTGGCTGCTGTCGCCTCTGGACGGATGTCTTGTCAGTGGTATAAAGAAGAGCAGCCAGCACCATTACATCACTTTTTCTTGCCCTAACCTGTAGGAGCTCCTTGAAGGAAATGTTTAGAGAGCCCCTGGTGGCCCAAGGCCACATGAATGACAGTTAATCTCCAAAAAGGATAAGATTAAGGGGGAAGGTGGGAGGGTAAATAGGACTGCAACAGTGAATACACTCAAACATCTACATTTATGGTAAGTGTACACAACTGTACTATGTTCTTCGTGTTTCACTGCTGCAGTCATCACTTGTGGGAGGATTTCCAAAGCTAAGGACGGGGAAGATGGAAGTATGAAATACCTAGGATTGAGCTAGCATGCCTTGCAGGACTGCAGAGGTAAAGCCTGCCCGAGACCTGGAGAACAGAGGCAGGTGGTAGTGTTTGGTGAAGGTGTGGACCGAGGTCCAAGTGGCTGCTTCCAGGATGTCCCTTGTGGGTACTCCTCTAAGGAAGGCAGTGGAAGTAGAGACTGCCCTAGTGGAATGTGTTCTGATAAATTTAGGAGGAGCTTTCCTACGAAAGGTGTAGCAGAATTGTATGCACTAAGATATCCATTCTGAAATGGTCTGCTTGGAGATAGGCTTCCCCTCTTTCCCTTTGGCAAAGCCAACCAACAGTTGATCAGTCTTCCTAATGGACTTTGTTCTGTCCAGGTAGTATCTTAACTGCCTGTGCACATCCAGTGTGTGCAGAATTCTCGCTCCTTTATTCTGAGGGTTTGGAAAAAAGGTGGGGAGATGTATAGCCTGGTTTAGGGTCACATCTGATACTACCTTTGGCATGAAAGAGGGATTAGTCCTGAGAGACACCCTGTCTGCATGGAAGATAATGAAGGGTTCAGTGGCCATGAGTGCTTGAAGTTCTGACACCCTTCTAGATGAAGTAATAGACAAGAGGAAGGCAGTCTTCCAGGAAAGGTTTTTTAGGTCTTATGATGCAGCTGGTTCGAAGGGAGGCAAAGTCAGCTTTTCTAAGACATACATAGTTCAGGTCCCAGGCTGGAGTGGGTACCCTTCTAGGGGGCCTAATTTTAGATACACCTCTGAGGAATTGTTTAATAAAAGGGTGAGGAAGACAGGCTGTCCAGCATGAAAATGTGCTAAAATGGCTGAGGTGTGGATTTTAATGGAGGAAAAAGAGAGGCCCTTGTTAAGTAGCTCCGCTAGGTAGTCCAAAATAAGTGGGAGGGATGGCTGGAAGCTGTTGTGCCCTTTTGATTGGCATCAGGAGTTCAATCTTTTCCATTTCTCAGAGTAAGATTTCCTGGTGCTGGGCCTTCTGGCTTCCTTAATAATGTCCAGGACCTGCTTGCTCAACTGTGGGTTATTCCCAGTCCCTGGGGGATAAAGCCATGCAAAATATTTGTGTGTGTGCAGGTTTGGATGCAGAATCTACCCTCTGGCTTGTGTCAGGAGGTCTGCGGTTAAAGGCAGGGGCCTGTAAGGCTCCTTGGTCAGGTTGAGCAGCAGGGGGTATCAATTTTGCCTGGGCCAGTCTGGTACTGTAAGGATGGCTTTTGGTCTTTCCTGCCTTATTTTGAGCAGTACCCTTGGGAGTAAGGGCAGGGGGGAATGCATAAATGAAGAGATTGGTCCATTGGAATGAGACAGCATCCACTTTCCAAGCCAGGGGGTGGAATTCCCTGGTGCAGAATTTGTGCAGCTGATTGTTGTGTTGTGAGGCAAAGAGGTCCACCTCTTGTGTCCCACAAGCCTTGGTGATTTGGAGGAATGTCCCCTTTTGGATTTTCCACTTGTGGGGGTCTAAGTAGCTTCTGCTTAGATGGTCTGCTTGGGTATTGTTCACTCCTGGGCTGTACTGGGCTATCAGGTGTAGGCCCACGGAGGAGGCTGTCTGCCAGAGGCTCATGGCTGGTCAGCAGAGAGGGTGGGAGTATCCCCCCCACTTGTTGATGTACTACATGACTGTTGTGTTGTCTGTTTTTATGAGGACCACCCCTGGTTTTAGGTGGTCTTGGAAGGATTTGATAGCCTTGCGAACTGCCATCATTTCCTTTAGGTTGATGTGCCAGTGAAGGTGCCTGAGGTCCCAAGAGCCTTGGCTGCACCGGGTGTCTAAATGAGCACCTCAAGCTAGGTCCGAGGCATCTGTGGTGACATTCTGGCTTTAAGGAAGGTAGATGAAGGAAAGGCCCTTGTTCTGAGTGCATGCCTCTGCCCACCAAAGAAACTTATTCCTTATGCAATAAATGGGGGAGAGTGGTCTCCATAGATTGAGAGTGTTGTCACCAAAGGTTCTTTAGGTACCACTGGAGTTTCTTCATGTGCAACCTGGCCAGGGGAATGATGAGAATGCAGGATGACATGTAACCCAGTGCTTGCAGAATTTTCCTTGCTGTGAGTTTTTTCTGAGAGCTAGGTGGAAGAAGTAAATTGGCAGAAAGCATTGCTTTTCTGGTGAGAGGAAGGCTGTTTAGGAGAAGGTGATCTGCCTGGGGGGGGGGGGGGTTGATTTTTTTCCTGCTGATAGTGAACCCTAGAGAGGTTAGGGTTGTTTGTACAAAGAGCAGGTCCTGTAGTAACTTCTCTTTGTTGTTTGCCTGGATCAGGCAGTCGTCCAAATAAGGGAAAATCTGGATGTTTTGCTGTCTGCAGAAAGCAACCACTGGGAGCCAAGCATTTTGTGAAGACCCTGGGAGCCACAGATAAGCCAAAGGGTAGTGCAGAGAACTGAAAGTGTTGTGAACCGCCTCTGAAGTGTTGGTATTTTCTGCAAGACTCCCTTATGGGTATATGAAGGTAGGCATCCTTTAGGTCTAGGGTGGCTAGCCATGCATTTTTTCCCAGCATTGGTAGAAGTGTTTGAAGAATTAGCATTTTGAATTTTGGGACCTCTGGGAAGGTGTTTAGAGTGAACAGGTCGAGGATGGGTCACCAAGTGCCATCTTTTCTTGGCACTAGGAACAGTCTGGAGTAAAAACCTTTTCCTGCTTGCTCCTGTGTCACAGGCTCTACTGCCCGTTGAGCATAGAGTATGTGCACTTGTTTTAATGCTTCTGCCCACTGATTTGGAGGTAGATTTTGGTAACCTGTTGAAGTTGGGACTTGTTGGACGGTAAATTTGTAACCCTGAAAAATGATTTTTAATACCTATTGGTCCTTTGTTACAGACAGCCAATTTTGTTAGTGAAGGGATAGCTTTCCTCCTAACCTCTGATGGGAAGGGGAGTGGTAGTCACTGCATGTTCTTAGTGTAGGGAGTGGACTTAGAACTCCCTTGCTGTGGGAGTGGTGGAGGTCCACTGCTTAGTCCTTTGCTGGCCTTGGTTTTGTGGTCTAACTGGTTTGTCCCTGTGAGGCCTCCCTTGAACCTGTCTATTGGGGGCTGGGAAAGGCCAGTGCTTACAGGGAAAGTTTCTGCTGAATCTAGGAGGTTGAACTTGGAGGAAGTCCCTTGCTGTTTACATAGATTTAGCTTTATCCTCCATCTTTTTGATGGCCTCCTCTGCTTCTGATCCAAACAAGCGGTCTTTATCCAGGGAGACATCAAGTAGTTTTGATTTTACATGATCAGGCAGTGGCTGTTCTTTTAGCCATGCATGCCTCCTAATGACTGAACCTGCCACAGTGGCCCTACTGGAGGCTTCTAGGGCACTGAATCCGCAGTGCAGGGAGTGTTTAGCTACTTGAGAAGTAGATTGCAGAAGATCTGCTAACTCTTTGGAAGTATTAGTGTCAGGTAAAGTTTAAATTTTTGTTTCATAAGTTCCAAGGTGTGCTGTTGATATTTTAGCATATGTAACTAGCAGTTAAGAGCTCTAACAGCTAAGGTTGTGGAGGTGTACACTTTCTTACCCCATCTGTCCAGAGCTCTAGAGTCCTTGTCAGAGGGAATTTTTTTTTGATGAGCTAGCCTTGGCCCCTTTGGGCCCCTGTGTGGTGACCTCTGGGTCTGCTGCAGGGTTTTTAAACAAGTACTTACGTGAATCAGGCATCCTGTAGTACCCTGTCATGTTTTCTAGGAGCAAGGGGGGTAGGGCATCAGGGGTGAAGCTACATTCATTGAATACATCATCCACCACGTCCAAAACAGGAGGGATGGCCAAGGGTCTGTGCTGAGGAAGATCTAGAAACTCTCTGTCTTTTCTTAGACGGAGGGTAATCTTGGGCTTCCCAGAAGAAATGCTCTCAGAGTATGCAGGGTTTCCCCAAATGAAAGATCCTCAGGGGGGGAGGCAGAAGGAACAGATTCCTCTGCATCAGAATCCTCAGAGGAGGTGAGAGGTTGTTGTTCCTCATCTGAATCAAGGTAGTCTGAAAGTTCAGAATCCGGCTCTGTGTGAACTTCAGGGGAAGTATCCCTATTTCTTTTAGAAGGAGTGGTATTGGCTACTCCTGATGAAAGTGAGATGGTGACTAGAGACTTTTTCTTTTGGCGTGGTCTTGCTTTTAGACCTTGGTAAATCCATTTGTCATTGGGATGCGGTAGTCGGATGCGAAGACATCAGTTTTTGCCTTGAATCGGTTGTGCAAAGAACCTCCTTGGAAGCCGGTGCCTGCATAGCAGCTCCGGACCCAACTGACGCAGAGACAACCAAGGGATCGGATGATGAAGCATTCCCCGGCAGCATACCAGACTCCAAAAGGGTCTTGGTAGAGGCCTGCGAAGGAAACAAGTCAGGCATCAGGGGCTGCGAATGCACCTCACTGAATTCCTGAGAACTGATGACTTGCTTCTGGGATGGGTCATTTTAAGGTTTAAGTTTGTGTTGTCTGTCCCTTTCTTTATCTTTTTGTTTTTTTGGAATATCCACAGACTGCTGGCTGACTGATACCATTTTGTAATGCGAGGAACTACTACAGAAAAGCCTGGCTACAAAATCAGCTCTACGGCAAATAGTCCTAGAATTGAAAAGTGCGCAGAACAGGCAAGGGGGTACACTGTGGTCTGGGTCTAGACAAGTAACGCACAAAGTATGGAAGTCTCGGTGTGGTATTTGTTTTCCACAGCGGAGACAATTATTGATTTTTTCGGACATCGGTTAGTTCAAGAAAAAGGTCTTCAATGTGGTACTTAGCTTTAGTTGTTTTCTGATTCAACTTCCAACTCTGGTAACGACCAACCGCCACACACGCAAACTGCTTTTGCTTCGGGCTCCACGGCAAGAAAGAGTGATGTAATGGTGTTGGCTGCTCTCCTTTATACCACTGATGACCTGACGTCAGTCCAGAGGTGACAGCAGCCGGTGGAGGGGAAAAGCTTAACTCTGGTATTCGGGCTGACCGAGGGCTACCCAGCAGGGATAACCCACAAGTGATGACTAAGACAGTGAAATACAAGAACATCTACCAGGAACTTCTCTTCTCATACATGCACATAATATGGGCAGCCCTAGACTGTTCTCAGTTTAAGTTGTTTGTAACCAAGCACCATTTACAACAAACAAGTAAAGCAATTAAACACAGCAAAATGATAAAACTACAAAATGCATACAGCAAAATGAGAAAACTACAAAATGCATGGAGGTGATTATATATATATATATATATATATACACACACACACACACATGTATATGTATGTATGTATATATATATATATATATATATATATATATATATATATATATATATATATGTATGTGTGCTGATATGTATATTTGTGTGTATATGTGTAACTATGAACCACAAAAAATCATATGTTGCTGTAAACAGGCATGTTTTCTGGAGATTTGTTTTTGAATGCCAGGCATTATGGAATACTCCCCAAGGGAGAAGGCTTTAGGGGTGTGATTCCTACTCTCGCGCGCGCACACGCACACACACACACACACACACACACACACACACACAAGGAGCAGCAACCCCAATCTTGGAACCTATAACAACCCCAGGGATGAACAGGGATGAAGGACTCAGGGTCCTAGCTGGACAGTAAGGAACAATACAATACAATAATGTAAGCAACTTACTATAATAGTAGATGAGCGAATAGATCACTGATGCAGTATTACTTGCCACTGACTCGTTGCCCCAGGGTTCTCCCCATCCATCCAGCCAGTATTAAAGAACATGGATTCCTTCCTTACAGTGAATGGTATATGTCCAAACCTGAATGTGCTAGTATAAGCCAGACATACGCCTGCACCATTTTAGAGCTTTCTTGTCCCTAAGCAGTACTAATCCACAGGCAAGGCCCTAGTTAAGTATTCCTAAGTGATAGGGAGACTCTTGGGATGGACAGGTAACATTTCCCTCATATAGGGAAAAACAGATCTGGAGTTTTTCTCCTCGTTCCCTGCCCAGAAGCAGTCAGTCTTATGCCTAAAACAAAGGAGGCGAGGGGGAAGGAATGAGATAAGGTAGACAAAGGAAAGGGGGAGCACACTCTAACCATAAAGGAAAGATCTAGAAGTGAAGGAGAAATGGAAACAGTGCTGCAAAAATCATCCATCTGAACATCTACCATTACTGGTAAGGTACTTGCACAACTGTACTCTGTTTTTATTAGATCACTGTTGTCGTATTTCTTGCTACTGGAACATTTACAAAAAATGTTTAATGCCTGATCATAGTAGCTCTACTGCACTGTAAGATGCATCTGGAAGAAACATTCCAGATCCTAGCACAAAATATACACAAGTTTTGGTTATTAAACATGAAGATTTAAGCCCAACTGTACAGATTTCTGTATGAAGTGATAAAACAAATGAAAGTCTGCAGGCATGTAAAAAAAAAAGTTATGTTATGCACTCACCGTAATGTTCCATGTGAGTTGTTCACCTCGCCTTCAATTTTACAGATGGGTTCGGAGCCGATCCTCGGCTCTGAGTCGGCGTACCACAAAGCTCGACGTCTTTAGACAACTTGAGGCCAAGTCCCTATTCCATGATGCACCTTGAGTTACCTCAGATCTTGTTTGCTGCCTCTAACAATACCATATGCCATTCTATCACTTTTTTGGGGGGGTAAAACGATAGAAAGATAGAGCAACCATGATAAAACTAGTATGTCAGTCCTCGAAAAACCCTGGGGGAGGTAGGAGGGTGGGAAGTAAGAATGAAGGCGAGATGAACAACTCACATGGAATGTTACGGTGAGTACATAACTTCTTTATGTGAAGTTGTTCTATCTCGCTGTTCATTCTTACAGATGGGTAGCGTCCCGAGCACCATCTTTCTCGGGTGGCTCATGGGAGTAAATTTTTCAGGACAGTAGAACCAAAGGAGGCCCTGTCAACTTTGTAATGAGTGATAAAGGTATGAGGTCTTGACCAAGTGGCTGCTGCACAAATATTGTCTATTCGAAGCCTAGCAGAAAAGGCAGAGGATGTGGACACTGCTCTGGTAGAATGAGCCTTAATTTTGTGTTGTAAAAGTAAATTGGCAGCTGAATAAGTGGAAGTAATGCAATCAGATAACCATTTAGATAGTGTTGTTTTTGCCACTGGCATACCTTTCCTAGAATCTGAAAAGGAAACAAAAAGTTGTTCTGATCTTCTGAACTCTCAGGATGTGGACACTACTCTGGTAGAATGAGCCTTAATTTTGTGTTGTAAAGGTAAATTGGCAGCTGAATAAGTGGAAGTAATGCAATCAGATAACCAT
This sequence comes from Protopterus annectens, assembly GCF_019279795.1. Classification (NCBI taxonomy): domain Eukaryota; kingdom Metazoa; phylum Chordata; order Ceratodontiformes; family Protopteridae; genus Protopterus; species Protopterus annectens. Next base: position 180,875,151 of record NC_056747.1, on the reverse strand, counting down.
TTAGATAGTGTTGTTTTTGCCACTGGCATACCTTTCCTAGAATCTGAAACGGAAACAAACAGTTGTTCTGATCTTCTGAACTCTCTGGTTCTATCCAGGTAAAATCTAAGCTGTATGAACATCAGGCTTGTGCAGCATATACTCTAAATTGTTGGACTGTTTGGGGAAAAAAACTGGTAAATCTATAATTTGGTTAAGATTAGCTTCAGTACAAACTTTAGGTAAAAATGAAGGATTTGTTCTCAGGGACAGTCTGTCAGCATGGAAAACCAAATACGGAGGTTTTATGGACAAGGCCTGTATCTCTGATACTCTTCGGATAGATGTGTTGGCTACTAAAACGATGGTCTTCCAAGACAAAAATTTCAAATCGCATGAGGAAGCTGGCTTGAAAGGTGGGAGAATAATGCATGAAAGCATAACATTTAGGTTCCATGGGGTATAAGGGGATTTCACTGGTGGTCTAAGGTGGAAGGTCCCTCTGAAAAAGGCTTTGGATAGCTTGTGTGACATTATGTTCAATCCTTCAAAGCCAAGATGAAAATTAGATATGGCAGCAAGCTGTACTCGAACTGTAGCTGCTGCAGCTCCTTTGTTGAAAAGCATAGTCAAAAATTCTAATATAGAGGAAATGGGGGCTTGGTAGGGATCGATGTTATTCTGAGAAGCCCATACAGAAAAACTCCTCCATTTGCTAAGGTACAACTTCCTAGTAGAGGATTTATGAGAAGATATTAAAATATGCTGCGTTTTTGTTTGTGAGGTTATGGAACCTGGCTATGTTGGGAACTGGAGCAGTCAAGCTGTCAATTTTAGGGATGAAGAGCCCCCGACGAGTGTGTCAGAAGGTCTGGAACTGGGTCTAGAAACCAAGGCTCTTGCAACAGATGAAGTCGAAGGAAGGGGAACCAAATCTGACGAGGCCAATGAGGGACTATTAGAATGATGGTCCTTCCCAGGGCTTTTGCTTTCTGTAGTACTTTGGGTATCAGGGGAATTGGTGGGAATGCATAGAGGAGACTCGGAAGGCCAATCGTGTACGAGTGTGTCCCTTGGGGAATCTCCCGGAGGGGGAATCAGGGCAAAGTAGCTTCTGCATTTTGTGTTCATGTGGGAAGCAAAAAGATCGCAGCAAGGTTGGCCCCATCTGTGGAATATTTTCTCCGCTATCTTCTTTTTGAGGAACTACTACTGAGGCAACAAAATTGCCCTGCGCAGTTTGTCTGCAATTACGTTGGATTTCCCCGGGATGTGCGTTGCTATCAGAAATTGCTGGGTCGATGTAGCCCACCTGCCATACTATTAGGGCCTCTCAACAAAGGGGATAGGACCTGGTTCCTCCTTGTTTGTTCAAGTACCAGACCACTAACATGCTGTCTATCTGAACTGCAATTGTCTCCAGAGGGAGAGAGTCCTGAAAGTACTGCAACACCAAAAGTACCGCTCTCATCTCCAGGATATTGAGATGCAGATGTGTCTCTTGATCGGTCCATGTGCCCTGGGCTGTTCTTCCCTGAAAATGTGCCCCCCACCTGACCAGGGAAGCGTCCGTAATCACTGTGTCCGACGGTGAGGGTAGGATAAAATGACGACCTATCGTTACCTGAAGAGAGGTCAACCACCACCGAAGATCCTTTTTGCATGTGTTTGTTACGATAATGAGATGAGACATTAGGAGCTCTTGAAAAGACCATTGAGTGAACAGCAGCCATTGCAGAATCCGCATGCGACCCAACGGTATTGCTATTATTGCAGCTGCCATCATCCCTAACAACTTTAGTACTTCTGATGCTGAAGCCTTGTCTCTGGATATGATGTTCTGGATTTGATGACAAAGTAGTAATATCCTTTCTGCTGAAAGTTTTAAAGTGGTGGTAGTGGTGTCCAATTCTGCTCCAATAAAAATGATATGTTGTGATGGCGACAAGGCAGATTTTTCTGAATTTATGGTAATGCCCCGTTGATTGCAAAGAGTAAAAGTGGTGTCCCTGGCTTGTAATAGCTGATGCCTGGTGGTGGCAGTGAGGAGCCAATCGTCTAAGTATGGAAACACCTGGAATCCTAAACGCCTCAGGTGAGCTGTGACCACTGCCGTACAGTTGGTGAACACTCTGGGGGCAATAGTGAGACCAAAGGGCAGGGCTCAAAACTGGTAATGATTGGCTCCCAGCTGGAAGCACAGATGATCCCTGGATGGTCTGGCCATTTTTATATGGTAGTACGCATCCTGTAGATCTATCGAGGACATCCACTTGTCTTTCCCTAAGAAGGGAAGTATCGACTGAAGCATGACCATCCGGAACTTCTCTTTCTTAACAGAACTGTTTAGTCTGCAGAGGTCCATAATAGGTCTCCAGTCTCTTGAGTAAGTTCTGGATCCTGCTGGGAGTAGTTGGATGACTCTTTTTCTTATCAACGTTTGGACCTCTACTGTTGGCTTGTTCCCTGTAACTGGGTGGAATGTCTGGGATTTTTGTTGTCAATGGAGGGGGAATGGCGAAGGTAATGAAATATCCTCTGGAAACTATACTTTGTATCCAGTTGTCGTTTATTTTGAGCCAGGCGTCTGGATACAAAGATAAGCGACCCCCAACTGCCTCCAGAGTAGGACAGTCAAGCCTCCTTTCAGGAACGCTGGTAGGGCTTCCCATAGAATTGGTCTCTGCCACCCTGGTTTTGTGGACCACCTCTGCCACGAGGGTGGTATTTTCCATTATTGCCTCCTCCTCTGCCCTGGAGGGAGGTTTACCACGTGTGTCCAGAAAAGCTCCTTGGGCTTTTCAGAACCACATCTTTCTTCCTTTTTGACCCTTGGGGTAGGGTCTAGTAGGGGTGGAAAAATAGACTCCAACAGCAGACAGTGTCTTTCCTTCCTGCTCACACCTGGTCAAAGTTTCCTTAACTTTGGGCCCAAAAAGGGACGAGCCATCAAAAGGGGTGTTGACAAAGGATGACTTAAAGGGCTCTGCAAAGGAACACAAGCGGATCCAGGAGTGTCTCCCGAGAGCAATTCCTGTACCTGCTTCCCTATTCGTTCCATCAGCTGCATATGAGATGAGATGCATGGACGAGTTCACTATGGAATTGAGGGTAGCAAGTTGGGAGGCAACTTTGTATCTCCAAGCTCTTTTAGGAGGTCTCTTTGCAGTCTTGTGAACTGTGTGAGATAGTTTAGTGAACGCATGGCAAAAGTCACTGAACTGTACATGTGCTTTCCATATCTATCCATGATCCTAGAGTCTCTGTTAGGAGGAAGGATAGAGGAAGATGTTTCTGGCATCTCCTTTTTCGTGGCTGCCGCCACCACCATGGCATCAACCGACACTCCCTTAGTGAGAAAGCGCTTATCCAGAGGGGCAGAAATAAATTTTATTGGGCCTCCTAGGAACAGGACTCATGGCGTCTGGAGACTCACATGCCCTTCGTGAGACCAGCAACAAGAGCTCATAGAAGGGCGAAGACACCAAAGAGGTGGAGGGTTGAGACCTGAAAGCCTTTAGGAGAACTGACTCATCATCAGTAGGGTTGGTAGACTTCCAGCCACCCCCCTGCTTAAGGATTTCTAATATATCTGCAAATGAGATATCTTCAGAGGGAGACCGTGGGGACCCTTCTGATTCATCTAAGTCGGTGTCAGACGTAAGAGACTCCTGCGTGGAGTCTAGGTGCTTCCTCGTGCCAATTCTCTTCCTGGGAAACTCATCAGTGGGAACTTCTGGTGATGTCTTGGAAGAGCAGGGGCCATCCAGTGGGGCTTACTGAGGCTCGGGGTCTCTATGCTTCAAAGGAATCTGTAAGCAGAAGTGGACACAGGCGCTTTTGGGGAGGAGGTAGTTGGACCTGAAGTTGTAGATGTCCTGGGAGACATTACTCTCCTCATGGCTTCAAAGGCACCTTTGCTCCGATGAGAAGGAACAGCTGGATCCGTAGAATGAACCGACCACCTCGGCACCAAAACAGTGGGCTTCGAACCAGAGGTAGGAGCAGTGCACATATGAGCTGAGACTCCGAGAGGTAAAGTCAGAACAGACAGGTCAGTCCTACTATCTTCCCCAGACCGGACCAGAGAGTGTCAGCTCCTAGACCCCACAATGGGTGCCGATGAAGTCTGAGTAAACAGAACTGATGGCACTGGAGCAGGCGTCAGCTCCGAAGGCTCGACAATCATCAGGTCCAAATCCTCCAGCTCCGATGGACCGGTACGGCACAAGGAAAAGAAGTCGATGGCATAACAGTCTTCAGTTCCGAAACCATTTATGCTGGAGCCAATAATTTAGCAAATGCCGGTGGCCTGTAGCAGCTTCTACACCACACGATCCGCATCCAAATCGCATAGGCTAATCAAGGATTGAGATGAATGTATGGAGGGTGGTACCGACTGGAGAATAGGAGACTTTAGTACTTTGGAGACCGGTTCCAAGACTGGGGACCGGCTCCAGAAAGACAGGATGCTTGGCTCCGAAGGCTGTGGAGCTGACGTCGACGTTATTTCAGATTTTTGTCACATTAGAAGAAGCCTTAGAAGACTTTGAAGACTTGGGAGATTGGCTAGATTTATCCTGGTCACTCAAAGCTTCCTGAAAGGAAGATTTTAAAAGTCATCTATCACTGAGTTTTCTTTCTCTCTCATGTAATACTCTGCTAGAAAAAGAAAGGCAAATGGAGCAGCTCTCTTGCAAGTGCAAGGCTCCTAGAGAATAAACACAATTTATGTGACTGTCATTGACATCTTTTGTCCACACTTTGGACATTTTTTAAACCCAGACTTGGGATGTTTTTCTTTATCCTGGTCAGCCATGACACCACCTACTATACCAAAAAAACTTGAATTATTCAACAATGTACACACACACAAACTTTAACAATTTTTAAAGTACACTATAATATAAGCTGTAAGTAGCCCCTAAAAAAAGAACAAATGGCCTGTATATGGATAACTGCATAAATGTACAAGCACACACACATTAACTATCTATAAATGCTTGTAAAACACTATACTAAGCTATTCTAATCATCTATACAAGGCACATCAAGAAGGGAAGGGATACTACAGGCCTATAAAAAAATGAAGGCCAAAGGGAGGAAGAGAACTATCAAACTTTTAAGCTATAAAAGATCTAAGTTATAACTAGCAATGACTATCAATAACTTCTTCTTCTTTCAGCTTTTTCCCAGTTAGGGGTCGCCACAGCGGATCACCTGTCCGCTCATGATTGGCAGTGGAGTTTTATGGTGTCGAGTTGCCAGCCCGGAGCCCAACCTTCCACAGAAGGCACACACACGCACACACTCACACCTAGGGACAATTTAGAGTGTCCAATCCACCTACAGCATGTCTTTGGGATGTGGGAGGAAACTGGAGCACCCGGAGGAAACCCACACGACCACAGGGAGGACATGCAGACTCCGCACAGAAGGCACCCCAGCTGAGGATCAAACCTGAGAACCTCTTGCTGTGACGCAGCAACGCTAACCGCTACACCACCGTGGCTGCCCCAATGACTATCAATAACGATTAATATAAAAGACAAAATTTAGAATTTTTATAGAAAAAGCTATACTGGCCCAGGCTGTGCTTGGAAACCTCCAATCTGTTGCAGTGGCAAACTAGATGTGAGGTAACTCAAGGTGCATGATGGGATAGGGACTTGGCCACGAGCTGTCTGAAGACCTCTAGCTTTGTAGCAGGCCGACTCGGAGCAGAGGATCGGCTCTGAACCCATCTATAAGAATGAACAGCGAGATAGAACAACTTCACATAATGAGTTTAATTGAGAAAGCAGGAATCATGGAACAAAATTTGGGCTAAATAAACCACACTTGCTTTGTAATATCATGTACTAAAATGTACAAAAGAGGAAGTAAGGGAAATCAAAAAAGGAGACCTGAGGCCCACGGCCTCACAAGTGCATCCCCCTAAAATGTACTGTTAAGACAAGTTACTCTAATATTAAGTACAGTATAAAGCTCTTAAACATATGCTCTGTCAGGGAGCAAAAAATATCATTCACTAGTAACATCTTTTTTAACATCTTTATCAATGAACTCCACAAATCCTGCCACCAGTCATTCATCATACAGTACGCTAACGATTCTACCATTATATCCATAGCTGACAACCCAACTGAACTACTAACCCTCACACAAACATTTAACTTGGCTAACAAAACATAAAAACTCTTACTCTTTCTCCCAAAATCTCACTCTCATCTTAAATCCTCTTTCTCCATCTCCTCACTCAACACCATAATAGCTCCAGAAACCCATACGAAGTTCCTTGGAGTAATCATAGATGACCAGCTGAAATGTGATCTTCACATTCATCACTGCATTAAGAAAACCCACCAAAAGCTTGGTCTTTACAGAAACAAAATTCCTCACCCCTGAATCCAGAATAACACTAGCCAATGCTTACCTCCTTCTCAACCTCTTCTATAGCTCACAAATCTTTACTAACCTCCAGTCTACACTACTCTCCAAACTTGAATCTACCTATAACAAAGTGGCCAGATTTGCTGCTAACATGCCATCCAAATCTCACCATGTCTGGCCCTCAAGTTGCTTCACTGGCTAGAGTTTCCGAACCACCTCGAACTTACCCAACTTCTCATTATCCACCTCGAACTACCCAACTCCTCATTATCCATTCCATTCTCAAACCCTCCTCCTGTCCAAGTCTGCCCTCACTAGTCTCACTCTGAAACCCCACCCGATCTCTTAGGAGCTCTGATCAATGTCTGCTGCAAATTTACAAACCAAACAAATCTGAAGGACAGAACTTAGATTGCTACTCTCCAGCCATCCTCTGGAACAAGCTTCCCTTAACTTTAAGAAGCATTCCCCAGATCCACTCATTCAAGATCTCTCTCAAACATTACTTAACCCACCTCGCTATATGCCCCTATAACCTCCCCTTTGAACCTTGCATAAATCTGGGTTGATACACACCTCCCTCACCCTCCCTTTTTCATCCTCTTCCTCACACCTTACTCCAGCCACCCACCTCCTGCCTTAATACCTCAGGCCTTCTCTCTCCAACCTATCTCCTGTCAGTAAGCTAATAATTTTTTCCGTCTCTCTACAGGCTACCCAACTATCCATATTTGGACCCACATTATGCTAACTATATATCCTAACATCTCACATCATCTCTCAACACTAACTCCTTCTACCACCCTCCCTAAAACTCTTGTAGCTAATCCTATCACCTACTGCTACCCATCTAGAATGTGATAATCTTATAACATTATCTCTTGCTTTGAGTGCATGTTCACTTTCACAAGAATCTGACTAGCTTTATTTGTGATTAACTCTTGCTTGCCTCCACTTTTGTAAATGCATCTGACAATCGATTCTCATTGTACTGCATATTTATTGAACTTTGTAATCATCTATTTTTTTGTACACTGGAGCTTTTCTACCTGGGCCTCCGCTGAAAAAGGACTCTGTCCCAGTTGGACTATCCCGGTCAACAAATGCCAAATAAAATAAATAAAATAAAATAAAATATTTTAAGTCTTCTAATGTGGAAGATCCCCCCACCTGAACCTACACACACATTACATAATGTAATATATAAAATGTAAAATACCTTCAGTCTTTTGAGTTACAGCTACTTCCTTGCTCTAACACTAGTCCGTCATATAATTTTCTCTGTTATCTTCAGCTATTGATCTTTTTTCCCCAATAACTTAATTTAGATGTTGTTTCCAGACTGTCCTACTCCTTTACTCTACTTATGATCTCTCATTACTTACTCTATTCCCTTCTTCCATGAACTTTATTACTATTTCTGCAGACACCCAAAATACTGACTACTCCCACCCACATATCAGTGAAACTGATACACTTCTCTTTCAAATCTTCTCTTCATTACTATACCAATCTGCAGTCTCAGTGTGAAAACTGAGACTGTCCTTTTTATCCATTTTTTGCCCGCTTTTTAATGCGCTTACTGGTACCCACACAGTCATTCCAAAAATCAATTATATCGCTACTATAATGCTCTACACTTATGCTAAGCTCAACAACTGCAGATGATACATCAGAAAGTAAACTTCTAATAAGCAGGGCTCGTCAGAACTCAGTACTGGATCCTTTTCTATATGGCATTTAATTTTGCAATCTATAAGATACCCATGTCTCTGGTCAACAAAATTCACTAACGACTATAAACGAGGGGCTGTTACTCAAGCATCCATCAATATGAAGGTACTCCAGGAGTGGCTGGACTGTGCAAATAACTGATGCTGGTGCAATGATCTTTCAAACATAATGCCACAAAATGCAGTAGCCTTTTTTGGCAAAAGAAACAATTTCCTATCATACCACACAGACACGCACCCTTTACACTGATACTGTTATTAGAGATCTAAACAGCCTTGTAGATGACTCCCTATTCTTTGCTCATCATGACTCACTGTACTTAGAAAATCCACCTGACCCAACTAATAACCAAAGGGCATCTCATCACTAAATATAATACCCTTTTGGTATGAACCTAGTGAAATATGTTACTCATCTGGAGAGACCCTACAACTTCCTAACCAAAAACATTCAAGGTCTTCTAGTCAGTCAGTCATCCAGAATAACTGATCACTGTCTCTCTATTTCGTTTCCTACAGGCTCCTCTTTGGCAGTCTGTTTCATGTCATGAAAGACTCTTTCCTTGTGGACCTTGCACATCTTTGTAGAACTAATGGCTTGTCAAACAGATGTATAAAGAATATTAATCCATATAAAAAAATTAAAAGGACATATTGATGGGACAGACTCTTATTCCAGTGCATTCCCCACCTATGGAATAAACTACCACGTCATACTAAGCAGAGCAAAACCATAGCTACATTTAAGGCTAACCTAGACAACTGGATGGGCACTCACAAATTCTTCCCAGGCCTGCTCTGTGTGCTCCTTCTTGAGACAGGAGGTAACACTTTATGCTGGATACGCTGGCTAGACTAGAATGGTTTTGATGACTGACTGCAAAGCAACTACCTATAAATCAGTGTCTGATGTCTCCACAAAAATCACTGCTTTAATGTTAAGTGCATTGCATGCACAGATTTTTAATGTTTATCTTCTGCTTACTTGTACTGTTATGAACAACAGAATGGTAACCAAACTGATACTTCTCCTGTTGAGTTTCAATGTAAACTAGACATAGAACCATCTATGCAAAGCATTATCTGAACATTTTTACCCTGTACCTGGGTCATAAGACCATCCCCTACACAATAAACAAATGTCTGAAAAAAGCCCAAGTGCAACATTGGACATGTGCATCTTTACACACTTCGGTAATGAAAGGTAGGCTACAGGCTCAGATTCACTGACCAGAATTGTTATTTTCCACATACGAGAGAGACACACCTCCCTTATCCAATAAAAAAAGACATCCGTTTAATAGTAGGCTGGCATTCCCTAAATTAGTTGGATCCATAGTGGCTTGGCTGATTCTTAAATAGCTTTTTTAAACAAAACTCTTCTACAATCAGGGCAAAACAATAGTATTCCGATTTTCTTTGTGTGATCATTTATCAAATATTTTTTTTCTTTATCACTGCTCATTGAAACATAATACTCTTTAATGAGGCTCGTTATTTGTGTGGGACCACTTTGTGATTTCCAGATTCCCACAGCTTTCACATTCTCCCACTGTTGCTCAAATGTCGAGTTTGTGTATTTAAAGAAGGGGAGGGGGTTCCCTTCATGAGCTGCTGCAGGAAGCTTTGTTCTCCCATGCAAAACTATTCAGGGATTTTTTTCTGCACTTCTATGGCAAATACTTTCTTCGATGTACAAAACTGACCAAACATTCATCAAAGAAATGCTTTTCTATACAGAAAGCCAAAACAGAACATTTTACTTTTACTACTTCCTTACAAAAGTGCAGAAATATGAATATACGAAAGTCATGCTTGCCTGCTTCTACACTTTGAGAATGTTCAGTACTCAAATACACTCAGGTCTAATCCCATCTTGGCATACGATTCAGGAAATATGGCCATCCTGAACTGGTCATGGTCAGCCCTTGTATGTGCCTCGTCAGACTTAAATCAGAGGATGCATCCACTTTATCTTGCTCTACACTAGTAACTGCAAGGTTTTCAACAAAGGCGATAAGCCCTAATAAATGTACTCACTTCATTTGATACCAGGGATCAGGGACCAAGGGACCAAAAAGAAAAAAGAAAAAAAGGTCTTTCATGTGGAACAGCAGGTAGCTCAGTATTAAACAGAAGTAGCTCCGCTTTGCAATTTTTGATTGGCTCGTATGCCGGTATACAAGCCAACCAAAAAAATAGCACAGCAGAGCTTCTTCTGTTTCACACTGAACAAAAGTGGCTCCACTTTGCAATTTATGATTGGCCCTTATGCTGATAAACAAGCCAATCAAAAATTTCACAGAGGAGCCTCCGTTCCACACTGAACAGAAGTGTTTCTGCTTTGCGATTTATGATTGGTCCATATGCTGGTATACGAGCCAATCAAAAATCACAAAGTGGAGGCTCTTTCTCTGGGATTTTAACAGGCAGAGTGGGACTTGGGATTGGGCTGCTGATCTCAGGACAGCCCCGCTCAAATAAGGACATCTGGCAACCCTTAAAGCAGTTTACTGTAGATCTGTTAGGTACAACATGCCACCAATGGAATTTGTGAATTACAACTTCATCCTGATTCTTTTACTCAATGTTTTAAGCATGGACTGTGATATGTTTAATGTTTGTAATGCAGAGAAGCTTTTGTCAAACACATACTGACTACAAACAACTGCATAAAACTGATCTTTTCTATGCAGTACATTTTTAATTGAGACTTGAAAGTTAGCACTGGTCTTGTGATAAATAATTACTCCACGTTTCATAGCAGGGTTGCCAGATTTGTAAAGCAGGTAGGGACCAGAAAAAAAAAGGTCTTTAATGCGGAACATCAGCAGATCTGCGTTAAACAAAAATAGCTCTGTTTTGAATTTTAATGGCCTATATGCCGGTATACGAACAAATCAAAGAATTGCACAGTGGAGCCTCTGCGTGATGTTTTGCATTGAACAGAAGTGGCTTTGCTTTGCGATTTTTTGATTGGTTTGTATACAGGCAATAAAAAAAACAAAAAACAAAAAACGAAGCGGCATACAGGCCAATAAAAAAAAAAAAAAAAAAAAAAACAAGCGGAGGCTGTTTCACCGGGATTTTAACCAGCAGTGAGAGTCTCGGGATTGGGCTGCTGATCCCAGGACAATCCCTCTCAAATAAGGGTGTCTAGCAACCCTGTTTCATAGACACATAGCAAAAAAGATCTACATACTTTTGCATATGTGACGACTTGAAATTGCTCAAGGTTTACTGTTTGAGGTTGTACTTACTTGTTTACTACTCACTTAATACACAAGAGAGCGGTTTGTGCTTATCTGCCCTGATGTAAAGACTGCAGGTTGTCTGCAATTATATGCATCAATGTTCTCAGACACTGCGGCCTGCCCAGAGAAAACAGCTTTTCATTGTCTTTTGTTGAGCACTTCGCCCCTGATATGCATTGATCTTGGATGAGAATAATAAAGTAGGGAGTGTGTAGGTGTGAAGTTCCCAACATGTCAGGCGCAAAGGAAGGGGCTTGCCAGAAGAAAAGATGTTTTTCATTTCTTTTCTGTGCGTTTCTGCTTAATTTGCTCATAAACTTAAAGTCTTCAATACCTATTTTATCAACGGTCTGTTTCAGCTTTCTTTTTTGTTACACCACAGTCAGATTAACATTAACCCCCCTTCTATGCACACCACAGACAGGCAACCAGCCCACTCATTCCCAGACCCATGGCAACTGCACTATGTCCCATTTGTTACAGGAGTCAGATGGAAAATGACTGCCCCTTTGTTCCCTGATGAGTCAAGAGTAAAGCATGGAGGCAGACCATTAGTGTGACTGAGGCAGCCCTCTGTCCCTAGAACCGCATCCACTCCCATGGCAGTCAGTAGCTGTGGTTATGCACAAGGGAGGGAGTGTGATATCACATACAAGCCTGCCCTGCCTACATACAGCAGACAGTTACTACATCCATATGAGCTGTATCCCTAACATATCCCAGTCTTCCAGCTGGAGCAGGACTAGCTGCTTCCCTTCATCTAAGATAGATGAGCTAGAATTGGCTGCTCACCTGCATTCTCATCACCTAATATCTCCAGCACCATATCTGCTAACTGAACTTAGGTCACCTGGACACAGAGAGCTTCATCCCTCTATGTCACAGGACTGGTCAGTGTCAACTAATCTTTGACTACATTTGTGAAATGAGCAGAGCTCTTTCAAGGACTTGTAATGGATCCACACAGAAAAAAATATAAATCTCCACTAGAACATCCGGACAGCCAAAGCAAAGTGTAATCAACTTCTTCCCAGGCATACTGAGCAAGCACATGTGAACCCAAGAATGATGCTATCTCCTGTAAAGAGTTAGACAGTAGTGCCCAGCTCAAAGGCAGCTGCAGAAACTGATTTAAAACCAAGGCTGATTGGTCAACTGCATTTAAAAAGGAAATAAGTAGTTGAATCCAAAGTGTCAGCTGACAGGCAAACAGTAAACCAAATATGCAGACTGTGAAACCTACACTAATTTGTACCACTAACCAGGTTACACTTAACTGACAGCCACATTAATGCAAACAGCCCTTATCGTCTTCATTTAGGCATGTGAGGCTAAAGTCACCAAGTCAGTGCCAGTTAAATTATTGGTATTAATCATCCTAAACATTAATAGAATAGACAAAAAAACTTGTAATGACATGCTATTGCTGAACAACAGAGGCAACTCTAATGTGTTATGTCACTAGGTCTCTGTAATCTTTACTATTTTGTCACAAAGTTACATTTTATGAAAGACAAAGCAATAGTTTAAAGTGAAGCCGTTCCAGGATCAGCTGAAGAGACTGCTGCTACTAGAAAGAGATAAGAGGTATGCGGCTGAATCCAAATAATGCAAGCTGTGGGGTTGGTAAAATAAATGGTGGTCTCTGTTTTGCTCAAAGCACAGCATGCAAACAAAATGCTTTTCACAGGTAGTCTGTGACAGAAATAGAAAGAATCAAACTACTTAAAATAATGAAGCCTTCGAAACACGATAGCATGCATACGGCAAGGGAGATCATTCAGGTAGACCGGAGTGTTCAGAAGCTAACTTACTGGTTTACTTTAGCCAGATACTACAGAATGCAATAAAGAAAAGTAAATACATCAGCAGTGTTTTGAGCCAGGCTTGGTGTAGACAGCTTCCACTACAGAGACTGGGCTCTCCATCTACATGTGCATGTGCATCACTTCACTTAGTATATAGCTCCCTTTGTACAACTTACTCTCTATCAGAATTGCTTTTGTTGTTGCAATGTACATATCTCAATGTACAATAGTGTTCCTTTGCTAGATTTCAAAGTGTAACAGAAGATTCATTATGCAATATAAATACTCTGATTACTTCACGTTCTCCTTCTCTAGTAAGTTTAGCAAGAAAATGCTCAATTGTGCACTGCTTAATTCTATGTTTACTCAATCCCTGATTGCATTTCTATTTTCTCACTGTAAATTATTGGGTAACCCACTTCTTATAGCACTGTTTATTATTATTTTTTTAAAATCTGGTTGCAAACCCTTTTATGCACCTGGAAATATTCCACTTGGAGCGGTGCTCTACCCTGGTTAACAAACAAATAAATGTGCTTTCATTTAAACGCTATGTGCCTCTTCCTGTCGGACTCAAGTTTTCACGTTTGTAATCTCATCGGTGACGATGGAGAAAGTGGCAGTAACTGGCAGTCTTTTGCGCCAGTATGCTTAATCCTGCCATCTTGGTGTGAACTTAACTCAGTGCTATGTTAGTGCAGCTGGACTCAAGCAGAGAGAACAGCATGCGTGGCCATGGCACATACTCCATGAGGTGGGACACTGTCCATTTATGTGACTGATGGTCTTAGCTCAAGGGGGTAGGGAGCCTCAGAAAGGGATGGGGTTAAATAAATAGGGAAGTGTTTCTCTTTTTCCAGCATGGTATTAGCAAAGCAGCAAACAGGAAGATGATGGAACATACTACTAATTATAAGACAAAAAACTAACACTAGCCTGGATGAGCATGTATTTTTATAGCCAAGTTGCATTTTTTTTAAGTTTCCATTTTCCAGCAACTGCAGAAGTCTGCAACTTCAGCACCAAGCATTATTACTTGTTTGAGAATATGACCCTATTTCAGGCAAGAGTTGTTGTTTTTCTTTCAGCTTTTCCCGGTTAGGGGTCGCCACAGCGGAACTCTGGTCTGCTAATGATTGGCAGTTGATTTTTACAGTGCCGAGGTGCCAGCCCAACGCGCAACCTTCAACGAAGGCACGCCCATTCATGCATGTCTTGCGACCACCACTCGACCGCGGGGAGGACATACAGACTCCACACAGAAGGCGCTCCAGTCGTGAATCGAACAGGAGAACCTCTTGCTGTGAAGTGACAATGCTACCGCTGAACCACCGCGGTTGTACCCTATTTCAGGCAAGAGTCTGCAAGTTAATTGTCTGCTAGCTAATTATGTTCCCTGGTCATATGATCAGCTGTAATGTATGTACCTCCATACGCACACCCTGGTTCAGTAACATCTAGTCTACGGGATCGGCTACCTTAACTACTATAACACACATTTGCACAAAGAGGTCATGTTCAAAGCAAGATGAGTCGCATCTTTGCATATCTCCTGAAAAGTGTTGTACTTCAAAATTTAAATACTTAATATTATCAGACATGTCTAACAAGCACAAACGTCTGCAAAGCAGTGCAGCTAAACCCTATAATACCACTAAAAAAGAAAGAAGAGTTTGCAGAAAACAATCATTTGTCTGTTTTAGGGAATAAAAAGAATTCTATCTTCAAGGCTGCACTTACCTGAGGTAATGATAAGAGACAGTGCAGAGACAGATGCAGATTTTGGCACTTTGTTCCCTGGAGATGTCCTTTGTTTTTCAGTAGTAGTGTCTGTCTGACTTCCAAGTCTGCGAAACACGCCAAAGTCTGATGCCCTATGGGATGAGTGCTTGGTGCCTGTGCTATTACTTCGTAAACGAACTCGACTAAGGCTGGTTACAAGAACATCAGCTACAGAAGACAATAAAATATAACTGTAATATACTATGAGTTTTAGTTATGTCCATTTCACTCAGCAGCATGCATGTCTATCACTAAGTGTGGAATATACTTGAAGGCTGTCAATTACATACACTGTTTTACTCTAACCTTCTTACCTGTAGCTCTGTATTCCTTCACTACTGCCCTGTTCACTCTTTCTTTCTCTGCCTCCATCCCTAATATAAAATGTATAGCAGCAGTAAAGCCATTTACATTACTTTATGCAAAGTTTGGAATGCTATTTCTAGCTCAGTTGTGTCAGCAACTTCACTCTCTGCCTGCAGTCTGGTTCACAGCATGGAGATAAATTCCCCAGTTTAACTCAGACAACTCAAGATCGGTTAATGATCCAAGTACTGGAGAAGTGGTAGTGAAAAACTAATGTCAACTCATCCATCTTGTGGGAAGTTGGCTGGGTAACCCTGCCATGCTAGTGGCAACAAGCAGAAGTTAGAAAGTCTACTGCAGGAGCAACAGGTGCCAAGCCACATAGAAGGATTGCTCAACAATGATGTGCCATACTGCAGTACTGGGAGAGTAAAGCATGCATGGAGGAACATCTGCACTGAATCAAGCTTCATCAAAGCGCATGAAGACAGCTACAGGAGTATTAGGGGCAGGACAAACTTGACTTAGGCCTGGGTGATGCCCCCAAAATTCTGTTCTTTGAAGGGCTTAATGGTCATCAGGCAATTGGGAGGGATGATGATGACTTCATCCTCGGTCTTAACATTCTACCTTAGTAAAGTATTTCGGCTTTTCCCGGTTAGGGGTTGCCACAGTGGAACTCTGCTCCGCTAATGATTGGCAGTGGATTTTTACGGTGCCGAGTTGCCATCCTGATGCCCAACCTTCAAAGAAGGCACACCCATTCATGCACACACCTACCTGCATGTCTTTATACGTCACTCAACCGCGGGGAGGACATGCAGACTCCACATAGAAGGCGCTCCAGCCGTGAATCGAACAGGAGAACCTCTTGCTGTGAGACGACAATGCTAACCGCTACACCACTGCGGCCTACTAATATTCTACCTTAGTAATAAAACTAAATGTATTCATCCACTGGCATCACCTAATCTCATAAATGATAATTAATGTGTTATCATTTGCTTGATTTACATGCTATTTATGAGTCTGACATTATAGGATTACTATTTATGACTACAATCCTGATTATTGTAATTGTACATAATGTACCTTCCTATGTCAAAGATGAAAAATGCCAAGTTTCTGTGATGTCCACCTTACTAGTTACCACAGTAAGTAAATATTAAATGAATCAGCCGCTACATTTCTTTCCTTTGAGGGTAAGGGAGAATCTCAACTCTTAGTACTGCGGCATGTGATTACTGATGTCATTTTTTGATTCTGTTTGCAAAAAAAGAAAAAATACATCTGATCTTTTGTAAAGAAGTCTTCACATTATAAGTAAAGCCAATAATACTAAATGTTACAACAAAAAATACACAACCTTCTCTAATGCAATGAAAATGGTATGATTACTGAACAAATCAATGTTCAACTACTCATTCCATCAACAACGGAGACTTTCAAGGACTGTATAACCGCTCCTCACTCACTTGTCATCTTAACAAGCTGTGATGCAAACCTCTTTGTTTAAATTCAGACACATACTGCAGTCTGACTCAGGAATGATAGCTGTATAAGAAAGTTTCTTGTTTTAATTGGTGAACTTCATTTCCTGTTCAAAAGCTGGCACAAGTTCTTTCATTCCTTCTCTAACAGCTCATCAGTAATATCTCACAGCACACCTATGCCTTACTCCTTGCTCCTGTAGGGATTAATTGATCTTATAATAGGCTGTGTGGCATGGAGGCAGCCCCATGTCAAAACTCATCTGCTGCATGTAAATATGTCTACCTGTACCTGCATATAACAAAATGTCTAGTCTATGTTCATCAAGGATACATACCTTACCCAGCAGTTAGGTCAGTATTCATGCAACCTTCCTTTCCCATCTAAATTACCAGCTAGGTGCCAGTAATAACACAGCTCATGCATGTACACTAAAATGTTCACTGCAGGTTTAAGATGCCCTAAATGCATCCTATTCCATTATTTGAGAACTAAATTTCCAAAACCTGGTAATGAACAACTCTGACCCTGCATCTTGCTGACCTCGGCATACAGTCTAGACAGCATTTTAACTTATTTTCCTAACAGTGTATGTACATGCATGTCCACACACACCTGTAGGGAGGAGGAAATACATCTACAGCTCACCCACAAGAACTCGTGAGACATTACACCAAAGTGGTCACTACAACTCTAAACACTGCTTTTGCAGTAGTAATATACTCTTCTAGGAGACTATTTTTTCTTTATTTTTTAACACACCAAAAAAAATGAATTTACCAAGACGTGCGACTTTAATAAAGAAAATAGCAAAAGCAAACCCTGAAATAAATATGGTGATATTTTACAAACCACATTTACTGATGTTTACACAGTTCATGGAAAAATATTCTTTCTTCAGATGAGAAGACGAAATTAACCTGAAGCTAGTCGTGCAGAGATGGTGACAAGTACTTTGTCTCTATATCACACTAAGGCACACTGACACTCCAACAGCATCAATGACAACATGGCCTGAACAGCCTTCCACTTTAGGCATCAACAGTACTTTGGCTGGCTCTGTAAATATATGAGACTTTTGTTACGTGGGCAGAGTTGCAATTCTCCACCCTCCAGCAACTCCTTCACTAGTTTCACAGGATTATGGACTTGCACCCCCAAGTTTTTAAACAGTTTATGTCAAGGCGCTACGGTGATGCTAGGATGAGCAGCACACATGTAACCACATTATTTTAGTCTGCTTCTAATACTGATGTCTCAGCTAAACAAAAGAAAGCTGATATGATTCAAAACTGGCCACAAAGAATCTTGTCACAATTTTAATACCTGTAAACTATAGCTATGCTTTTCAGAACTAGCAACACTGGCCCCAGCAAAAATGGTGTTTCAGTAAACTCTCTGAGGCTGTAAACTATGCAAAACTGCTTTATCCAATTCAGGGTGATGGGGAAGCTCAACACTATCCCTGCACTGAATGAGCACGGGGCACACTAACTCATCCTGACTATAACAGCAGTCTTTCACAGGAAACATTTACATGCAATCTGGAGGATCACAGATTCATCTACATGGTGCCGTTGGGATGCAGCAGGAAAATGGAGCACCCAGCAGAACTCCACACAGACAAACAAAGGACATGCTGACTTCACATAGAAGGCACCTTACTGGGAAGTGAATTGAAGACCCAAGGGCTATGAGGCAGCCATTTTAAACACCGTGGATGCCCATAGAATTAAAACTTGATCGATACATCCAGCCTGTTGCACTGAGTACCCACTTGAATTTGGGACATCTATGCACAGACAGGAACAGTCCCAAATATACCCATCTTTTAACAGCCAGTGCAGGTAATTTATGCCTCCAACATTTTAAATATTCACTTGCCTCTATCATGCACACACACAGATACAGACTACAGCTCCCTGACTCCCATCAAATTATTCAAAATAAGTCACACCTCACCATTTTTTTTTTTTAGTATCAATAAGTGTAACTTAAAAACCTATAAAAAAAAATTCTTTTTTTGCAGGGCAGCAATCTTTCCAGTTAATGCCTTAACTTTACACACACGTGTATGTACGTGTGTGTATGCGAATATCCTCCGAATACTAGCCAGAGACCAGCCAAGGAAAGGATAATGTAAGTACAAAAAGCTAAATTACACTGCATGAATAAGTGAAAGTTCCAGTAAAACTAACTATAGCACAGAAATAAGAATGAAAGTGATATACATACAGTGAGCACAGTAAGAAATGCATATAAAACATGTACGGGAAAGTCAAAATGTGAAAGGAGAGAGTAAACATGAAAATGAACATATGTGTGCGCATCACAAAGTAAAACCACAATGCCAGAAGTAACAGCAAAGATAATGAAGCTTGCAATAAGAATGTTAATAAGCTGTGGTGCCCCTGTGAATACTTAACAACCAGAAATTTACAAAATGTTCTACAACTTGTAATACCTCTTTCAATGAAAACTTGCTAATATGCATAAGGGACATCAGAGATTAACAATTTTCCATACACTGGAAAAAAATAGATTTTCCATAATAGGCTATTACACAGGTTGGTCACACAAACTACAAAGATAATGAATTCTAAAAAAAAAAAACACTCTGCTAGACTAACACCCAACAAAACATCTGTCCACATGTTTAAATTTATCAACAACTGCCTGGATGAATAGTAGTGTAGATTGTTATGGAATCTACAACAGAGACTTATTAGTTCTGACCCCTGCCATAGTTAGATCACTCAATGTTAATTCTAGTCTTGTTGAAAAGATTTTTGCAAATTTAGAATACCAGAAACAACAATAACCAGATATGATAGGCAGCAGTATGGGCCTTGATTCCTGGACCCATGTTAAAAATTTACATGATGGATGGAAGAGATCTGAATCCTCCTCTTGTCACCAAATATGTACGTAAGAAGTGATTAGCCTTAAGAACTTGTAAAATACACATTACTGCTTTAGGCTACGACTAACTGTCACACCCAGTAAGCTTCACCCTATTAGACATAAAACACATTCATAATTTCTGACTCCTCAGGATTTCATCCATCACCATCCCAGTTGAACACCTTCTACTACAATTTAACAAAACTGAAATACAACCAAACTCAGAGAGACACACACACACACACACACTCACACAATTTTCCAGTAAGGGTTACCAATTCCTTGACAGTGACAGTACCTTTTTTTTCCTGTGTTCACTAACTAGATACCAAGATCTCAGCTAATGATCACTCTTCCAATGGGACAGACATTACTACACTATAACAGCTGATGGCCAATCTCCTTTCAGTAGGGCGGACACCATCAGTCACAGCAATTTTGTAAGGGTGCCCTTTACTATTTGCAGAAATTTGTTATGGATGAACAAATGAAAATTGTTTTACTTTAAAAAGATGCAATTATACATAAATGACAATACTGCATTTTCACAGGGAAAATGTTTTACACAGACTGATGTATGCTAGAAAACATCAACTGTATCTAATTTTTATTTTTAATTACTTGTGCTGGACATCCAAAGTTTAAGGATGAAAATAAAAGTTCAAATCTATGATTTAAGAATACTTATTTAACTTTGTTCCACTCAGTTTAACACATCTAAAAAGCAGTCCCAGACAAAAAGAAGAAAACAAACGGACATCAGCAGCAAGAGATTTCAAACACAAATAGAATCTGTCTTTACAGTTGCTAGAAAGCCCATACGGTGCTGACATACAATGAAGAAGTGTTTCCTGTGAAGAAAACAGTGAGCACAACAACTGTAAACTATTTGGCCTTGGCATCACAGAACTCCCCTAGGATGCCTATACAGCTGTGTCAGACAGAGTTTGAATCCTACTGTCTGTCTTTCTCTGGTGGGGTAAAGACAACCATGAGGTAAAGTCATCCCCAAAGCTGATTCTGGCAGGCCTCTGAGGGACTGAAAGGACTCCTTGCTCTCTGGCCACTAAATTCTTATTGATAAATCTTCCAAGATCACACTATTTTCCTTGCTTCCCTTGTCTATCTCTGTTGGAGGCCATATAAAAGGCTCACATGGGGGAGAGCTAGCCTACACCAAGGCAGCCATATAAAAGACTCACATGGGGGAGAGCTAGCCTACACCAAGGCAGCCATATAAAAGGCTCACATGGGGGAGAGCTAGCCTACACCAAGGCATCAAACTTTTTCTGACCTACGTAGGCACAAAGGCTCTAGACCCTACTAGACAGCCTCTTCTTTTAAAGGTAGCATGGTCGTTACAGGTGGAAACCTGAAACAAACACACAAGATACTGTGTGAATGTCTTCTTGAGCCGGCAATCAGTGTACAGGACTAAAGTTCTGATTTGTTAATGAGCTGCTTCCTGTGCCAAGGGTGCAGGGTTTGAATCGTTCCACCTTAATCTGTCTACTATGTGACCTTGAGCAAGTCACTTAACCAGACAGTGCTTTGAGGCAATTGGGAATACGAGATGGGCATCTTAATGGTATCCTGTACTGTATTCCTTGTAACTACCTATGAACATATACATAATTTGTTTTCAGTATGTACATTTATTACCTTGCTATTGTAGGGAGAGCATGGACCTTTGAAAATTCTGAAAAGCTAATTTCTAAATTCAACAATTATTATACAAATCAGTAATAGTAAACAGCAATAATAAAGCAACAACTGTACATCAAGTCCAAATTGGGTACTTATTCTCTCAATGTAACTGAAAGGGATTGAATAGACAGTGGTGTGAGAACTCTGTGACTGTGTAAGCCTCACCTCCTTGTAAGCCATATTTCAGACTGATACCAGAAGAGGAGGCTATCCACAAAGGGTCTGGAAGTCAGTCCAGAAGGATGGACAAACATCTTCTGCAAAGTCCATAGATAGGTAATACTACTACTACAGCAGTGATCCTCTCAGTGTAGATCTGACATTTCTAAAAGTTCAAAAGCATTTACTGGGTACATTACAAAATGAGGAGTTTCACATCAAACTATGAAATGTCTACTAAAATGCTTCAACAGACAGAGTAACAATGAAATGGTAAAATATAAATGAACCCAACTTAACATATGCTACCCTGCATCTCTTCCACCCCAGCTAGTTATATATACTAACTCTGAGGTAACAATGCATTGGAGATGGACATTATGTTTGGTTTTCCACAATTTCCTTCACTCCAAGTTACTGTGTCCTCAGATATGGTTATTTAATTAGTGAAGGAGTGCAAGACAGAGAAGAACCCCTGCAGAAATAATTTACCTAGTTTCTTCTTTAGTTCATTGTGCTTTTCTATAATTAAATTTTTATCAAATTTTCAGAGACATCCTATGCTGTGGACATACTGATGCACTCTAGAATTACACATCCAAACGTCCAGTATTTCAGAAAGCACTGTCCTACAAAACATTTATTTAAAATGGATAAATATGACACTATTGAACAAAATCAGATAGCTAAAGTGGTAAGATTTAATTAAAAAGAAAGCAAGATGCAATATTCAATATGTTCACCATTGTGCTATGTCAATATGAACTGCTTCAGATAAATGTGTAAAAAAAACAGAACTTGGTAGTACTTTATATTAAAGTTTTGAAGGAAACAGCTTAACTGCTCAACATTCTGGATTCAAAATGCTGTAGCTAACTGCTATACTGCTGAACATACTATACTGCCCTGTACTCTATTAAGAGTTTAAAGCTGTAAAGATATTTTTAATAGGTTTGCAGGGTAATAACATTAGAAAAATTTACAAACATATAAAGGATCAGCTCGGAGCCCTTTCTTATTTGCAATGGTGATGGGACAGGTTGACAGACGAGATCAGACAGGAGTCCCCATGGACTATGATGTTTGCAGAGGACATTGTGATCTGTAGTGAGAGTAGGGAACAGGTGGAGATGACCCTGGAGAGATGGAGATATGCTCTAGAGAGAAGAGGAATGAAGGTCAGCAGGACTAAAACAGAGTAAATGTGTGTGAATGAGAGGGAGGATAGAGGAATGGTGAGGACACAAAGAGTACAGGTGGCGAAGGTGGATGAGTTTAAATACTTGGGTTCAATAGTTCAGAGTAACAGTGAGTATGGAAGAGAGGTGAAGAAGAGAGTACAGGCAGGATGGAGTGGGTGGAGAAGAGTGTCTGGAGTGATTTGTGACAGACAAGTACCAGTAAGAGTGAAAGGGATGGTCTACAAGAGGGTAGTGAGACCAGCTATGTTATATGGGTTGGAGACAGTGGCACTGACAAAAAGGCAAAAGTTTGAGCTGGATGTGACAGAGTTAAAGATTTTAAGATTTGCACTGAGTGTGATGAGGGTGGACAGGATTAGGAATAAGTATATTAGAGGGTCAGCCCAGGTTGGAAGGTTTGGAGACAAAGCCAGAGAGGCAAGATTACGTTGGTTTGGACATGTGCTGAGGAGGGATGCTGAGTACATTGGGAAAAAGATGTTAAGGATGAAACTACCAGGTAACAGGAAAAGAGAAAGGCCTAAGATAAGGTTTATGGATGTGGTGAGAGAGGACATGCAGGTGGTTGGTGTGACAGAGCAAGATGCAGAGGACAGGAAAAAATGGAAACAGATGATCTGCTGTGGCAACCCCTAACGGGAACAGCCGAAAGAGGATGATGATGGAGGTGATGTGATGGTACAAAAAAAAAAAAACTACTTTCTCCAAATGTCACAGAAGATCTGGTTACAAACTTAGTTTTGCAGTATGAAGCCATAATTACTACAGGACAGCACCAAAACTGTGACTGGCACTATCTTGTAGATTTGCCTGGGGTTGAACTCCCACAGGTGATTGCTAGTTGAAGGGCCTTTCAGTACAGCTCTTGGAAATCTGATATTCTGCAACAGAATGACTTAACGGTGATGCACATTTTCAATTTTATGAGCAAAAGCCACTGACCATATTGGAAGTTTCAGGAAGTAAAACACTTTGCAGGAACCTATAAATTATGGTTGTTCATTCCTGCAGTATTCTATACTAAAATTCAGATCCTGGTTTGAAAAGATTAATTCTAATTTGACACACACTGTCTTCAACTGCTACAATCAGTTACCTAGCTTTGTGTTAACTAAAAGTTTAGACACCACATTGTTAGCCTATCATAAAAATTTAATTTCAAAATTAAAAGGCATTTAATGTGGTTCTTCAGTCCAGTTTCTTAGCTGCTCAATACCTCTGTGCCCATACCTCCTGCAAATACATTTCTTTTGTTTTCACTTTGCAGTCTAGACAGACTCCCTTTCAGAACAATAATTAGTAGAAAAACAAAAATAATGACTGCGACTTTACTGGAAATTAAATAATCCAGCAAACTTCAAATGTCATACAATGCCTTTTGAGTGTGTCCAAAATGGCATAAAAGAAAGTCCAGTGTTGCAGTAGTTTAAACTGTATGGATCATATCCTGCAAAGGCGAGACCACTGGCCAGCTTTCTAAGCTTCAGGGTACCTTCCACATGTCCTAACTGCTGCGGGGCATGAGGAGAGCCATACAAAGACAGTAGCTAGGGAGTTAAAAGCCTCTGCTCTGTCTTGCCTCAAGAAGGGAGGCTACAGCCCTGAAAGGTAATGGTAGGAAAGGAAAAATTCAACATATAAACAAAAAATCTATACATCCACACCCTGACAATACACCTAAAACAGAAAAAGGAGGCAGGAGGGAGGGGACAGCTACTGCAGCAGTGATCTGTTAGAACATGCACTGTTACAGTAAGTTTATCTCCACAGCTGTATTATGTTCAACATGAGATCACTGTTGCAGTAGTCTACACTATAAGGGTAGGCTGCCAAAGTTTAGGATTGTATAGGGAGGTAGAACGAATTTAGTGATCCAGGAGCCCTGGGAAATGGTCCTAGTAAAGCCTCTACTGGACCTGGAAAAGGAACCCAGTTTGTAATACATTGTGAAAGTATGTAGAGAAGATCAAAATGCTGCCTTTAGAATACTTCTATAGTCCATCATTTCCAAAAAGACGCAGAACAAGCCAAAGCCCTGGCAGAATGGGGCCTAACCTGCTGGAATTCGCATGATATGATGAGCAAAGCAGAAAAAATTAGCATGGGACAAAAATCTGGAAATTGCCTGCTTTGACACAGATTGTCCTTTTTTCTTAAATTCATAGGAAACAAAAAAACTGATTGGCCTGCTTGAAGGATTTTGCTCTCTCCAAGTAGTATATGAGCCGCTTGTGGACATACAGCATATGCAAGATTCTTTCTCTCTTGTTTATATTTTTTGGTTCTGGGAAAAATACAGAGAGAGATTAACAGAATGGTTCATGGTAAATTCTGAAACCACTTTAGGCATAAAAGGAATATATGTTCTCAAAGAAACACTGTCTTTGTGGAAAATGAGATTGGATTGACTCACCACAACAGCTTGTAACTCAAGACACTCTTCTTGCACAAGTCAGAGCACATAGTTTTCCAAGTCAAGAACCTCAAATTGGCCTGTTGAGTTGGTTCAAAATGAAGAAGTGCTAGTTCTTCAAGCACAAAGGTAAGATGCCAAGGTGAAGCCACCCATTTCCTAGGTGGACGGGTATAGGTTCGTAGGTTGCTACTAGGCTATCGGTCCTAGGGCCTATATAAGTCTAGCCATAAGAATTCCCTGGTTATTTCTTCCCACAATATTTACTTCCCTGGACCCCTGTCTAGCACGGTGACTGATGTGATCCCCGGGGTGAACTTCCTATTTCCCATCCAATCATCAAGGTTCTTTTTGAAGAGGGTCAAAGAGGTGCTCTGCTTGACATGTATGGGCAGTCTATTTCAGAGTCTAGAGAGTGTCTGGGTCAGGAACCTATCCCTCCAGCATGTTTTATTCATTGTGAAGACAAGGTTTAGATCCCTGAAGCGTGTGGCTCTGAGGGATTGGGATTTCTTTAAGTGTAGCATGTCCAACAGCCCTGGGTTTGACATGGCCTTGTATGTTAAGCAGAGATTGCCTCTGAGTAGACGATATGCGACAGAGTACAGCTGGAGTTTTTTTAGATGGTCAGTATAGAGCATCTGCTTTAGGTCTGTGACTCTTTTAGTGAGGTATTTTAGTGAGGTATTTCTGCGGCTTTTCTGGTTGTTGAAGGTATCTTGAGAGGTACATACCAAACGGGGTGTTGTATTCTATAATGGGTCTAATGAGGGATGAGTGCAGTGGGACAATGACCACGTTTATTCTGGATGAAAAGCCCTTAGTGATGAGGTGTGCCACATAGAAGGATTTCCTGACTGTTGTGGCGATGTGGTTATCAAAGGTGAGACCACTGTCCACCTGTGTCCCTAAATCTCTTATCACACTTTTGGTGTTTAGTGTACTGCCACCTATGTGGTAATTCACGGGTACATGTTTTTTCCTAAAGGGGATAATTATACATTTCTTGGCATTGAGCTTGAGCCCATGGCTCTGGTACCAAGCATCTGTTTCTGTAAGGCCCTTTTGTAGAATATCCACATCATTTGGAGATTCAATAATGGCTCCCAGTTTGCAGTCATCTGCAAATTTTGTTAGCCAGAGTCCCTTAGTGTTGGACTGTACTTCAGAGAAGTAGATACCAAACAAGAGCGGTCCCAGGAATGAACCCTGAGGCACTCCACTTGTCACTTGTCTGGAGCTGGATTTGGAGTCGGCTACTTTTACAGTGTGGGTTCTGTCAGTAAGCCAGTTGGCAACCCATTGAGTGACGTAGGGATTAATGCCCAGCTTACTAAATTTATCTATGATTCCAGAGTGGGGGATGGTGTTGAAGGCCTTGGCGAGGTCCAGATAGGCTGTGTGGACCCTCTTACCCTCGTCCACAGCTCTGGAGATTGATTCAAAGAAGTCAGTCAGGTTCAGGAGTCAAGATCGGCCCTTCACAAACCCAAACACGGTGGGGTCTAGTGTTTGAAGGTTGCCAATGTCTTTGTTTATAAGTTCCATGATAATACGTTCCATGGCCTTGCAGATCAGGCTCGTCAGACTGATGGGGAGGTAGTTCCCTGGAACCAAGGTTGATCCCCTTTGTGGAGTGAGATAACTGTAGCTCTGCGCCACTTAGTGGGCACGAAGCCTGAGGTGAGGCTACAAATAAACATGACACTTAGGTGAGGTGCCAGTTCATTTTGTAGCTCATGTAGTACACAGCCCGGGATGTTGTCTGGTCCCATGGATGCTGTATTCTTAGCTTTGGAGAGTGCATTTTTTACCTGTGTGGCCGTTATTACCAGAATTTGGCAATCTTTCAGTACTGAGATAGGCCCTTTAGAGGATGAGAGGGGGGTGAAGTTGGCACTGAATCGATCTGCCAGGATATTGGCAATATCCTTGGGATCAGTATATTTAATGCCATTCTGTTGTAGCTCAGAGCAGATCTGAGCATTGCCATTTAGATTCTTGACATAGCTATAGAATGCCCTGAGGCTGTCTTTGGAATCTTTGGCAATTTTATTTTCGTAACTAGCTTTGGAGGATTTTATGAGGAATCTAGGCTTCTTACTGAGGCTAGTAAGGGAGATTCTTTGCATCCTGGGATTTTCCTCTTTTCTGCAACAGTTTCTTCCTTTTGTTGTAAAGTTTGTTTATGGCAGGGGACCACCAAATTGGCTTCCTTTTTTTGGAGAAGAGTGTGTTGGTTCTATTTGGGATGGCACAATTCATGCACAAGTGGATGTACTCGTACAGTGCCTTAATGTAGGATTCTGCAGTCAAACTTTCAGTGCCCGTCTGCATGGGTGTCATGAAGTTTGTCGCTTTTGACTTGAGTAGCATGAAGTTGTCTTTGGAGAAGTTTTTTACGGAGGTTTCCTTATTGGGGGGTGGGGGTGGGATATGAAGGATGATTAGCTTATGGTCAGACCTGACCAACGAGGGGGTGACCATAGGTATAGAGCATCGATTTCCCATGTTGGCAATGACCAGGTCTAGGATACTGGAGCCCCTGGTGGGACTATGGATTAGTTGATTCAGGCCATTGGAATTTATGAATTCCAAGAACCATTGGGCAAAGGTGTTGGTACACGAGAATTTTTCCCAGTTAATGGCAGGGTAGCTGAAATCACCCAGTATTAGGGTGTTTGGTTATATCTTAATATTTTCCAGTATGTTTAGAAAGGTCTAGTGAGAATCTTGGGGCATGGTGGGGGATCTGTAGCACGTGACAATATGGATTGCAATCTTACCTAGTTTTAGGTGCACTTGGAGAATTTCAGATGCATTGTGTTGGGCAACTAGCCTGGTGGTGTGAATATTCTTGGTGAATATGGACACTCCTCCGCCTTTAGTGTGTATGTAAAGCCCCTTTCAAACACTGCTTGACTCGAGGACAGGAAGGAAGGGGGATTTGTAAGGATAGACAAATAGAAATGGCCTAAAGAAAAATCTTGAGATAAAAGAAAGAAAGGCAAGAGAATAGTAAATCTCACAAATATTCTACAACCAGAGGCATCACGGCCTTGACATTAATAACAAGGCCCTAAGCATGCAATCAGTCATGAGGGATTGGGCACCCAGGTTGATAGCAAACTGACTTTTGACTACCATATTGCCTCTGTTGTACGGAAAGCTATCTACATGGCCCACCTCATTAGTAAGGGTATCTCATCCAGGGACAAGGAGGTCATAACATCCCTGTACTCTTCCCTTACAAGACCCATTATTGAGTACAATGCCCCTTTTGGCATGTACCTCACAAAGCACATACAGCAGCTGAAGAGATCACAGAGGTTCCTCACCAGGAGAATCCAGGGCTTCAATCATCTACCCTACACAGACAAGCTTAAAGCCCTGTCCTCTACTCAGTCTCATACAGACTCCTCAGAGGTGACCTATGTCTGACATACAAAGCTATCTCAGACCACGCCTTGATGGGAGTGCTGCATATCCGCAAGTCAAGCTTCACTCTAGTAACCTGCACATGCGACCTCAACCTGGTCTGTGACATCAGTAAGACTTATTGGTGAGACAGATTTGTGTCCCAGAGACTCCCTCTTCTGTGGAAAATACTCTTTCTCCACATCAAGCAGAGTACCTCATTAACCCTTTTGGATAATTGGATGGGGAACAGAAAATACACCCCTGGGATTCCACCTGCATCCCTGCTACACAGGGGCATCGGGTGCTGACTTGGAACATTGTCTAAATTCTTGGCTAGGCTTGTAAGGGCCTCTGGGCTTGTAGCCTATTAACTTCCAATGATCCTATGGTTCTAAGTATGGCACCAACCAGAAACTTTTCCACTTGCTCATATATGACTTCCTAGCAGCAGGCTTTTTAGCCCCCTTAAGTACCTGCTGCCTGTCCTCAGAAAAGATAGTCAACTGAAATGTTTTCAGGTTGGGGTGCATCAAGCAACCCTATCTTGTTTGAGTAAATCCAGACTGTGATAATTGTCCTTGGCTGTTTTCAAAAAGAAGGGAGAACCACTGTTTCCTGGACTAAAAATGGAGTCACCATCGCTATCTTTGGGAAGTATTTCTAGATCATTACAAGAACTAGTATTAGTGGGAAGTGTGGAAAAGCATTACACAACATTCCCATCCCTGGGAATATGAAAGCATCTATATTCCAGGTCTGTTTGAAAGGAATCCTGTTGCAAAATGTATTTAACTGTCTGTTGTGAATGGAGGTAAACAGATTTATTTGAGGTATTCTCTACAGTTATATCAACTCCTGGAAAACCCCAGGGCATGCATTCCATTTGTGAGGGCCTGTCCCAGTCTTGTTCAACTTGTTTGCTATATCACTTTGCTCTGACAGAATGCATGAAACCTGAAGTGTCAATAGCGAGCCAAATTGCTAATTCCCATGCAAGTCTGCAAGGATGGTAAGATCTGGTAACCCCTTGTTTGTTTGTTTATATACTACATCACTGTGGTGCTGTTTGTGATAACTTGTAGAGGTGCTGGTGCCCAAAAAGGCTTTTAGAGCACTGACACATGCCAACATCTCTGATATTCATGTGCTTTTGTCTGTCCTATTTGTCCCATAAACCTTGCACTTTCACCTCTTTTGATACAGCTCCCCCCACCAAGCAAAGCTTGAGGCATCTGTTATGACTTACCGAAAGGGAGGTAAAAGGGAGAAGGGGGAACCCAGGTTGAGAGGAAAACTGGCCCTCCCACAGCAGTACCTCCTGTTTTACAAACCCCAGCAAAGGGGGTGCTGATGCTTTGACAAGACTTACCTGAGATGCCACTGAATTTTTCTCATGTCTGACAAAGAGAAGCATGATAACCCATAGAGGATGTGAAGCCCCTAATCCGGAAAAATGCCCTGGTGGATGTCAGAGATTGGATGGAAAAGCTCTGGAAGATTTCTTTGTACAGTTCTACTTTGTCTGGAGGATGAAAAGCTCTTTATAGGGACATGTGTAAGAGATATCCAGGGAAAAACTGTTCTCTGGGAAGAGTAAAAGACAATTTTTATAAGTTTACTTAATCTCCCAGACTAAGCAGGACTTCTTGATGTTGTTGTGTCTTACGGGTTTTCCCGGTTAGGGGTCGCCACAGTGGAACTCCCGTCCGCTAATGATTGGCAGTAGCTTTTTACGTGCTGAGTTGCCAGCCCTGACGCACAACCTTCAACGAAGGTACGCCCATTCACGCATGTCTCCACACAGAAGACGCTCTAGCTGAGAACAGGACAACGTCTTACTGTGAGACGACAACGCTACCGCAGCACCACCACCGAGGTAAGCAGGACTTCTTGATGTATGTCTGGGAATCTTGACAGCTGGAACAATAATCTACAAATAAAAGACAATTACATAACTATGCAAAGATGTGAATGCCTTGTAGTCTGTAATAAGCAATTGCTGGCACCAGACACTTTGAAAACACCCTTGATTTAGAAGGCAGACTAAAGGATAAGACAAAAGAACTGATGGTATAAGCCAGTTGCAAAAAACCTTTAAAAAGTCTGAAATCTTTGCAAACAGGTTATGTGATTACAAGCATCTTGTGTGAGTAGTAACAAGGTTTGAAAGGATAATGTTTTGAAGTTTGGGAGGTTGACATAGTGATTGAGAAGGGATAGATTTAGGGACTGGTCTCCAAGTTGCCTCTTTCTTTAGAACTAGAAAGATCCTTGAATACAATCCTGTGCCCATCTAATATGAAGCCACCAGCTCTATGATCCCTAAGACAACGTGTCTTCCGAACTCAAAGGAAACAGGAATGGCTGGTTTACTGGAAGATAACAGATCCCCTAGAAAGGAGGAAGGGGATATCACTGCCATCTGTACCCCTGTCGTTGGGGAAGATTAAGGCTTAGATTGATGGGATAGATTTAAATGGTTGCCAGGGTGGGGGTGTCTTGAAGAAGCAAATGGACATTGTCACTTTTTGGACTGTGCTTAGCTCTGGGAGCTCCCCTTCTTCTTCTTAGGGCATCCATGCGATTGATTTTTAAAACTCTGTTTATTTGAACCTTGCTGAGACTGTTTATTGCTTCTTGAAAAAGGATCCTAAATTAGAACGAAAGTATAAGAGAAAGTACAGAAAAGGAGGGTGGAAACAATTTTTAACCCCTTGAATATGTTTCTCCTCTTTCATCAAATCTTTAAGGACCTCAACAGCAGAAGTGCCAAAGAGGGCATCTTTAACAAGGGGGAAATGTTAGATTTCAGCATTCATATCTGCTATTAAATTTTGGGAATGGAACCAAACCAAATCTTCTCATAACTGGACTGTTAAAAGCCGCAGAATCACAGGAGCACTTTTAACAAGTGATTAATTACATGAGAAGCAGACAAAAGTAGGGAATTTAATGAAGTTTTAACCTCCAAATATAGAAGGTTAACAGTTAACTTTCTCATGTTCTCAAAAGATGCCAGTAAAAACTAACATGTGAATCTGGCAATTCAGAATTTTAAAATTAATGTAGAGAAAAATTAACTTTCTTTCCAAACTGGTCAACTGGTCAAAAGCATTCCCATTCTGTCAGACGGAATGTAGTTAGCATTCACAATACGTTTAGTAGCATACGGCTCTGAAAAGGAAACAGCAGGATATGATTTGGGATTAGAAAACAGATATCCATCCATGTGTCTGGAACCATGCAAAAAGCAGTTCAAGGAACTAGCATCTTGAACATTTGAGAACACAAGTAAATCACTGTAATCTTTGTTAATGCATAAAGTTCTAGTGTAGTGATGAGCAGACACTTCTAAATTCTAAAAGGACACCAGAACTTGTGAAAGATTACTCTGCATTCAAAATCTTTTCCCACCGTCACTCAAGCTCCACTCTTCTGACACATTTCTATTTCCCCCAACTGAAACAATAACAACACATCTGAAAATAAGAAATGGTAAAGGACTTCCTTCACCATAGATGTGACACATTCTACAACTAAAGCAAACGGAGGAGGGTTTCCTGCAAAGATTAAAGTACATACAATACAATCAAACAAAGCGATAAACTTTGACTTTAATGATGTTAAATCAGCATTTCCATCTTTATAAATAACAGACTTCTTCAAATTAAACCTTGTCAAACAAGAAACCTTTTTATACAATAATAAAATCACATGATCTAATTAAAAAGTTACATACAAAATGTACACTGACACACCTCTTTTTTTTAAAAAAACATTCTGTATTGTAAAATGTTGACCCTTATATTTCAGAAATGCTATACGGCAAAAACAAAGTAAATAACCAAAATATACTTAAAAAATATTTTATAGAATGCTGAAAATCGTGAAATAATAATCACGTGAAGCTTACTAATAAACCATTCATCATTACCCTATCTCACAAGTGACCTTAATTTTAGCAGGCATGTAATGGATGAAACTTCATTCAACTCTGGTCTACCAGCAGCATTCAAGCACAGTTGCCAGGTTAATTCTTTATTTTCCAAAAGTAAGGGCCATGCCCCTCCTCTTGGATTCGGGACTACTCTCTCCAATACTACAAATCTGGATTTATGTTCTGGATGTTCACTGGTGTGTTTAAACAGTGTGTTTCTAACTTTATTTTTCCTGATCTCACAGTAATGCTCATATATTCTCTTTTTTAGTTTGCGTTCAGGTTGAATGAAGTTTTGGTATTAAGCAAAGTATAACGCGTTTGTTTCTTCTGTTTTGTTAGTTTGGTACATTTGTATCGTCACAACAAACTGCTACACTCAATCAAAAACAACTATAAAAAAGGAACTGTACACTGATAAGGTTTGCAACACTGGAAACTGCTTCAAAGGCATGGGATACTGAAAAGTGAAAGTCTCAACAAAAATATTACTTTCTCAAAACAAAAAGCACTTGGGAAACAGCAAATGCTGTTAGTTTCTGCCTCCCAACCTCCATCTCTTCAAACACCACCAAACCTTAGATTAAAACTGCAGTGATCTTGTAGAGTAAGAGTTACTGTGAGTAAAACAACCTCTGCAGTCATTTTTGTGAAACCAGCTAGCTGAAGCAATAAAAACTTTTGTCTACTGGGGTAAACACGTTACTCTTCTGATAAAGACCAATCAAAGATCCTGTAAGATGGAGCTACCACAAAGGCCTACTGAAAATTACAGCAAGAGAGACACCAAGATTTAATAAATAGCCCTCAGGACACTCACTGTATCTCTAAGAAACATGCACTAAATCTTGGATTTGGGGATATAATCTGTGGTATACAGATGTAATTCTGTTTTCTTATACTTTTTCCTGTTGGTGACAACATGTAACAACACTTGATCTGTACAGAAAAAGTCTTCACTTATGCTTACCTTGCATAGTGTTTCTACATTAAGAAAAAAAAATCAACTTCTAAAAATAATAAGGCAGAATAGCAGTGCTAAGTTAATTAGTTGTTAGCACATTATATCCTGCAGATTTCAATTTAATTCCTATACTCTCCAGCTGCTTGTCAGAGCTTGTAGAACTAATGATAAATCCCATGGTTGAATAGGTTCTCTAAAAGGTGGCTTCAGATGATTCACACCTTTTATGAAGGTCTTGCACAATTTGTGGGACATAAGAGAGGAATCTTGGACACCCTTATGAAAATTAGAAATCGCAGCCAAATGAACTCTAATGGCAGAGGCCGACAGACCCGACTGAAAAAGGTCGGCCAGATATAGTCTAGTATTATCGACACTGGTGTTGAGAAGGGATCTACTTGTTTATCTTTCAGCCAACAGGGGAAATCTTTTCCACTTACTCAGATAAGTAATTCAAGTGGAAGACTTATGAGATGCAATGAGAATGTCACGTACTGGTAAAGAAAGATCATTCTGCCTGGCAATCAAGGGAATTGGAGTAGCCAAGCCGTGAGCTTCAGGATGTTCAAGTTGGGATGAATCAGGTTCTGTGGATGTGAGATCAACTCCGGGGTTGGATGGAGAATCCATGGTCAATCTAGTAGGTGAGGCCAAAGGAAGGGGAACCAAATCTGTCGAGGCCAATATGGTGCTATGAGGATCACCTTGCTCTTCAACAGACAGGTTTTCTTCAGAAACGGGGGAATGAGGGGAAAGGGTGAGAATGCGTAAAGAAGACCCGAGGGCCAATCGCGGACTACAGCGTCCCTGGGTGACTGTCCCGGAGGGGGAATCAGGGCGAAGTAGCTGCTGCATTTGTAGTTGGTCGGGGATGCAAAGAGGTCACAGCAAGGACGGCCCCAGCGGTGGAAGATCTCATACACTATCAAGGGATTCAGGGACCACTCGTGAGGTTGAAGAATGCACCTGCTGAGTCTGTCTGCTATCACGTTGGAACTCCTGGGAATGTGCGTTGCTAGAAGAAAACGGTTGGTAGCTATCGCCCATTGCCATATCCTCATGGCCTCTCGACAAAGGGGGTAAGATTTGGTTTCACCTTGCTTGTTGATGTACCAGACCACTGCCATGTTGTCTGATTGAATCGCAATTGTCCCAGACGGCAGTAGGGGATGGAATGCTTGCAATGCCAGAAGCACCGCCCTCAGCTCTAGAACATTTATATGCAGATGGGCCTCCAGTTCAGACCAAGTGCCTTGGACTGTCTGTCCCTGACATAGCCCCCTCCCCCACCCCATCAGGGAGGCGTCTGTGGTCACTGTGGCCTTGGGTTGCTGGTGGGAGAAGGGGCGAGACCACTGTGACAGACTGTGTGTCATCCACCAATTTAAATCCTGTTTGCACCTGTGGGTTATACGGATTATGGCTGAAAGAAGATGCTGAAAGGGATACCATTGGGCGAGTAATAGCCATTGTAGAAGCCTCATGCGAAACCTGGCCAGGGGGACAATGGTAACGGTGGCTGCCATGGAACCCAACAACTGTAGAGCTAAGTGAGCTGTAGATTTCTCCCTTGAAAGGATTGGAATCAGTTGTTGCTTTATCCTTAAAATTCTGTGCTCTGGAATGGCAGCTCTGCAGTTCTTTTGTGTCCAAGATAACCCCTATGAATTCTGTCAACTGAGATTGGGTGAGATTGGATTTTTGCCAGTTTATGGTTATGCTTAGCCTTTGTGCAGTGAAGAGAGTATGCCAGGACTTCTTGTAATAGATGTCTGGTGGGGGTGGAAATGAGCCAGTCGTCTAGGTATGGAAACACCTGGAATCCTTGAAGTCGCAAGTGAGCTGTGACAACTGCCATGCACTTTGTGAACACTCTGGCGGCTGTAGAGAGTCCAAAGGGCAGTACTCTGAACTGGTAATGACTGGCTCCTGCACGGAAGCGCAGAAATCTTCTTGATGGCCTGTCCACTTTTATGTGGTAGTACGCATCTTGAAGATCTATCGAGCACATCCAAATGTCTTTTTCCAAAAGTGGGAGGATAGACTGTATTGTGACCATCCGGAATTTTTGTACTCTCACAAACTTGTTCATTACACTGACATCCAAAATTGGTCTCCAGTCCCCGGTTTTCTTTGGCACCAAAAATAGTCTTGAGTAGAATCCGGATCCTATCTGGTCTGGAGGGACTATTTGGATGACTCTCTTTCTTAGCATCTTTTCTATCTCTAATGCTGCTTTTTCCCTTTGACTGGGTGGAATGTTGGGAAGGTTTTTTGACGGGACGGGACAAAGATCGAAGGGGATATGATAACCTCTGGTTATAATCCTTTGTACCCAAGAATCGGTGGTGATGGTTAGCCAGGCAGAAGGGTACAAGGAGAAATGTCCCCCAACCACCTCCAGAGGAAAGGAGTTGGGCCGCTCTTCAGGGGCGCTGATAGGATTGGCCAGGGAAAGAATCCCTGGAACCCTGGTTACGCGGACCCCCTCTGACCCGAAAGGAGCGTCTTCCCTGAGAGTTTCCCCCTCTGCCTCTAGGGGAGAACTCGGCCTGTGTGTCACGGAAAGGACCCTGAGATTTTTTGAACCATATCTTCCCACTCTTTTGGTTTCAGGAGAAAGTATGTTGAGGGGAAGAATAACGGACACCTACGGCAGAAAGGGTCTTACCGTCCTGTTCACATCTGGCCAGTGTGCTTTTAACTTTGGGTCCAAACAACGAGGAGGGCTCAATGGGAGCATTAAGAAAGGAAGCCTTAAAGGGTTCCGCGAAATTGCACGAGCGCATCCATGTGTGTTGTCTTAAGACCGCAGCTGAACCCACTGCTCTAGCTGCTCCTTCTGATGGGTGAGATATCAGTCGCATAGAGGAGTTAGATAATGACTCAATGGTAGCCAGCTGAGAGGCCACTATCATGGACCTCATCAGACACGGCACCAGCCAAGGTTTCAGAGAGCTCAGAAATCAGATCCCTTTGAAGCCTGGTAAAGTGTGCCATATAATTCAGGGACCTGATAGTAAAGGTCGCTGATGCAAAGGTCCACTTCCCTATCCTGTCTAGGGCCCGGGACTCTCTGTTAGGTGGACAGACATTCTGGCTTTCTTCTTCTGCCAGATCCTTTATTGTTGCGGCCGCCACCACCAAAGCATCCACGGGAAGACCTTTTGACCAATGGGGATCCGTAGCAGGAGGGGACAAAATCTTATCTGGCCTCCGGGGAATAGCTTCGAAGTTGTCAGGA
This sequence comes from Protopterus annectens, assembly GCF_019279795.1. Taxonomy (NCBI): domain Eukaryota; kingdom Metazoa; phylum Chordata; order Ceratodontiformes; family Protopteridae; genus Protopterus; species Protopterus annectens. The sequence goes on along the minus strand of NC_056747.1, from coordinate 180,838,455 downwards.
GCCTTCCACGCACGCTGCACAACAAGCCTGACAAACTCATCGGCAGGTGGAGTAACCCAAGAGGTAGGGGGCCGGGCACGAAAGGCCTGCAGGAACACAAGATTCCTCAGAGGTCGGATTAGGGGACTGCCAGTCACCTCTCTGTTTCAGGATTTCGAGGATATCACCAAGGGATACCTCAGAGAGTGACCGAGGGGATCCTTCCCCCTCATCAAAATCTGTGTCTTCAGTGAGGTACTCCTCTGTGGAGTCCATGTGTTTCCTCTTACACAAACTTTTCCGGTGAACTTCCTCAGTGGGAGAAGCTGGGAAGACAGTGGAAAAGGGGTTTCCTGTGGGAAAAAGTCCTGAGGCCATTGCACCCGGTGTCCGCTCGGTGCGACTTGTGAAACCAGTGTACAAGAGGAGGGCAGAGGGATAGACAGTTCAGTAAAGCCAGCAGCAGCGAAGGCCTTCTCCATCAGTTGGAAGGCTGGTCCACCTGAAGAGGAGTGAGTGTCTAGGACAGGGGTCACCCCTCACCTAAGTGGCTCAGCCTGGTGACCCGGAGTCCCTGGATGGCTGTGGAGCAGCAAACTATGCGTGTCACAACTGACATCCTGGGTCGTAGCAAAACTTTCCTGCCACGAAGGCAACTGCGGTTCCTTATTGAGATCCATAAAGGGGACCGCAGAAGGGGAAGACTGTGCTATATCCATGGACTTCAAAGGCAGTGAAGGAGGAGAATAAGAAGGGGTCTTTGGAGACGGGTGATCACCTCCCAAGGAAGGATAGTTCCTGGGGGTGGGATACCTCTGGCCAAGAGTACCTGGTTCACAAGACACAACACATCATGTTCGGAAAGGCTTCTAGTGGACCTCATGGAAACTGAGGGAGAAACAGGCCTGTCCACAAAAGAGGCAAACTTGGTGCCCATCTCACCAGTCCACACCGAAAACAACGGTGCTGAGAGAGAGTGGACGACGGGAGTCCGCACCGAAGAAGTCATCGGTGCCGATGTCATGGTCTGCACCGACAGAGATCGGTGCCGAAGTGGTTGTCGGTACCGAAGACGGAACCGACAAAACTGGAGTCAACAATAAAGTTGTCGGTTCCGAGGAAGATCTCGGAGCCTACGTGGTCAGGGTCTGCTCCAACTGAACGGTCGGTGCCGATACAGTGGTAATAGTCTGAACTGAGGAGCCCCTCGGTGCCGATATAGTGAAGGCTGCAGGAGAAGATGGCGCCGAGATCACTAATGGAGCCGAAGGCCTCGGTGCCGAAAGTCTAGGCACCGAAAACACTGGGGCTGACTGAGTGAGCTCCACAGCCGAAACTTTAGCCTTTTTAGGAATTGGTTGGCGGGAGTCCCCAGCTGGGGATGAAGGCAAAGATTTAGCCTTGGTAGGAACATCCAAGGTTTTCTTATAGGCTCTAGGAGGGGTTGAGGCCTCCGACCCAGAAATAGCCTCTGAAAAGGGAGATTTAAAAAGTCCCTTCAGTATCAGCTTGTTTTTCCTTTCCAACAAGGTTCTATTTGAAAAATTCTCACAAATAGTACGGGGTGGCTCAACAGAGAAATGGGACGCCCCCAAACAATAAACGCACAGAGTGTGCATCAGAAGTAGGTAGCTTGTGTCCACAATCAGAACACCGTTTAAACCCGGACTACCTTTCTTATCTGCCATAACAGCTAAAATAGAAAGCAGAAAAGGGTACCAGCAATGGTACAAAAGAGTACTCTAAGGTATGAGAAAAAAAGGGAAGAATTACCAACGATGGTAAGGAGAATTTACTTCACGGTAAAAAGATAGAGAAAAGAGAAGAAAAACCTAAAAAAAGTATGATTGCTAGATGCGATAGGGTAAGAGACAATGAAACAGAAACTTTTCTGACAGAAAAGTAAAATAAATGGTTATTAAACAACAAACAACTGTACTTCGCTCAAGAGAAGCAGCTTGACACGACCGAATGGCAATGCGGCAAATGAAATCTGAGGTAACAGGGAGAGGGGGGATTGTGGGTAAGAGTTTAGCTCGAGAGTTTGAAGCTGATGCGAGCTTGGAAAATGGCCGGCTCGGTTCCGACATCGGAACAGATACCCTATGCGTAAGGAATGAACGAGGATTAACAATATCAGATCAATAGGTTTTGCATCAATATGCATTTTATGAAGTTTGAGAAGCATTCAACTCTGTCTGGCATTACCGACTGACTGTCATCCTAGCCGATTTACCGGAGAATAAAAAATCTAAATGACAGACAGGGAAAATATAAGGCAACATCAGGAATGTTCTGCAGAACCAGGGATAGTTACAAGCTACAGCCCAGGTCAGCTAAGAAAACAGCCAGCGGTACTTAGTTGGTCTTTTCTGGTTAAAAATATAAATAATAAATAAAATAAGGTGTTTACCAATTTTCTTTTCATGCTTAATAACAGCAGCATTCCTCTAAGCAGTGAAAGGCTGGCTGTGCCAAGATCACGCACCAACAAAGGGGAACACTATGTGAGCAGTGACAAAGCACTGCTCAACACACGCGATAATCACAATCAACACATTTACAGCTTTGGTACTTAATACTAAGGCACAATGCCGATACAAAGACAGGTAAGTAAAGAGATACATCAACTGCAATGTAAATTTACTGTGCAGAAGGTCAGAAAAAGGCATACACAACTCAGCCACAGTAAGTTTTGTATGGTGCTACTACAGTCTTTTCCCCTTACAATGCATTTTCAGGGCACCAAAGTAGTTTGTGTGTTTATATCAACGCACGCACCTGCAAGGGCTTTTTCTTTTGGGGGGTTAATAAACAAATCTCTCATTATTCCTACACAGTAAGTAAACGTATCAGTAGTTGCTTATGGAGCTGGGTAAGTATCCAAACATTTGTTTATGGCTGAAAGTGTCCTGACCTAGCCACTGCTCATCTATAATCCATTCTGACTACAAAGGTAAGGTGGAGGAGACATAACCCAAGGCTAATGTCACTCAGAGACTACAGCACCACAAAAATCTCAGTGGTGTACCTTTGGGAAACTGTCTATGTCAATGCTAGCACATCCAACTGAAACGACATTAGTTTAGTTTAGTTGTCTAATTACAAGAAAAAAAAAAAACATTTACAATGACCTACCAATGAATTATTATACGTTACACATGATGTGAACTACCTTTAAGCAAGGAGAAAGGAAAAGGCAGGCTGCTTTGTAAGTGAAATGGCTATACCTCAATTAGCTAAAAGTGATAACTATTGTATAATAGCCACAACTTTGTAATACTTAACAACGTACTGGATTTTAGAGTTTCAGAGTCTCCAACTACAAACATTGGCTTCTCAGGTTTCGGGTTTGCACAGCTGTAGCTATCATCCTCTGTGGAAAAGGCAAACCTAGGCATTATCTCCAAACTGTGGGCACTGCTGAGAGTTAAGGGGCTTCGACTGCCATCAGGATGGGAACAACTGGAAGAAGATCGAAGCCGCAGTCTGTAAAAGGAAAAAAAAAGAAAAAAAGAGAGAGGCAAATAAGTTAGTTACGCAGCACTTACAGTAACTTTATATCTTTCAGAGTACCTTATTCATTCCTTCCCAAGTACGTGCGTGTGTGTGTGTGTGTGTGTGTGTGTATATATACATTTGTGTGCTGTACTCTCAACCAAAAGTCTTAAATGGCATGCTATAGGCATGCAGCTATCTTTAGTTGTCCCACTTTCACTACAGTCACAGATGAAGCATCTTTAAGGGTAGACCTTCCTTTACTCAATTACTTCCCAGCAAAGTAGAGAGAGAAAAAGCCCAACAAGGGAGGAATCCACTACATCATGTTACTCACCAGCAATAAATATATGAAGTATGAACAGCATGTTGATGCTATTTGGCATGCCTGCAAAGAAATGGAATTACAGTAGGAGTTAACCAAGTAACATACCTTCTTCCTGGATTTCTAATCAGCACTGTTGGTTATTTGTTAGACAAAGTGTTTAATCACATGGGAGGTGAAAATGGTAGGATTCCTTACTAATGCATTAAATCCCGAATTATCTTTAAACTAATAAATCTTCTTACGATTAGTAAAGGTGTGAATGGTGAACAAGTCACAGTAGTATGGATAACAGATGTGCTGGAGCAGGAGTTTCCAACAGGTGGTCCTAGGGCCACAATCTGGCCCACCAAAGCATTTTATCTGGCCCTTGGTATGTCCTGCAACAAACTGTTTTGAATGGACATGTAAATGTGGGAGGGGGTAATGTGGCTCCCCAAACTTAGCCAAGTATGGCAAGGGGTCCCGGAGTCAAAAAGGCTCTAAAGCAAGTTGATAAAGCAAACTGACTGCACTGTCTTTCTCTGGGAAGGAAGAACACAGTGGCTAGTTTTTCTGTACTCAGAATTGCAATTAAGTTAACATTCAAATGTCAAAGACACTCTGGGACTGTATTTTTCAGGGAAATACATGAGCAGGTGAACAGCTTTCTGGTTTTCTTAAATGTGAATGTTAAAACTACGTCTGGAAGGAATTTAACATCTGTCTTACAAGCATAACAAAAAAAGGTTCCTGACTTAGAAATGCCTGAAGTTCATATATTTACATAGCTACAGTGCTAAAGGGTTGGAGTATCTAAACCCCACTCTCCAGTCCTCTCACTTCTGTGCAACAGCAATTAAGCTCTCTCTCCCTTCCGTCCTGTAAGTTTATTTTACAACTGTATAATCTGCCTATAATCTCCTTATGTGAATATGACAAACATATTTGTTATTAATGTTTTTATGTAAGAACTGATGTATTCCAAAATAGCTGTGCGTACAGGAATCCAAGTGCTCTAATGGGAGGGGGGCGCTCAGGTAAATACATCCTTCCAAGAAAAAAAGATCATGAAAAGCCAAAGAAAAGCCAACAATACATCTGAGTGAACTTTAACTCAGGAATAGTGCAAACAAGATTCTAACAAAAAGAGCATTGGGTAAATTCAAAACTAAACTTTGTGAGCACAAGGAAGGATTTTATTCCTTATCTTTCCTAACTGGCAGATGTGCTCAGTTTGGTAGAATAACTTTCAAAGAATTCTTCCTGGAATCAAAAGGACATTCAAAAGTCATACTGAAACCATAAGTGGTGGAATATGACTTTAATGTTATAGCCAGGAAATCTTAGGGCAAATGCTGAAAGGTGGGGCAGAAAATGCTACATGCTTAAGAAAGGAAACACTCAACTTTAATCAATGAAAGAGGTCAGCATACAATAGAGATTAGGAACAACTGCCAAAGCAGAAAATATAGGCTGATCTTTGGCAGAATATCAAAAAAATCTTTTTGTGCTTTAAGGATCAAGAATCGTCCAATGGCTGGAGAGGTACAGTGTGAAATGCAAATATTTTTTACATGACAGATATACAAAATCTAAGCATCACATTATTTCTCTGTAGTGATAACCACACTCTCGTCTTTGTCCTGTTCTCCACAGAATAATAACTTAAGCACTGAAGGCATTCCCCTCTTGGAATCTAACAGTATTTCAGCCGCACTCACTCACTATGTGTTCCTCCAAGAAACAAGGAGTTTGCCTCATAGGTTCTCCGCAGCTTAACTTAAGCACCGAAGGTGTTGCCTTTAACTATTTGCCAGTATTTTGGCCCCAAATACTCATTAAGCATATCTCCAAGAAAGAGACACTGAGTGTCTTACAGGCATGTACCTGTCGTGCTTCAGCATGAACTAGCTGTGCTTTTCACTCTGCTTGTGCTAAGGATAAAAAAACAATATATAACTATAGGTTAGAGGAAATTTACGTGGTTGATGTGTTCTCTAATAAGTGCTCTGTACACACTGTGGATTTAACCCTATAATTACATTCTTCAAGCATATTAATTAAAAATTTATTTTTAATCACCATAATCATCTGGACACCCAGTGCCCTATAGTCAACTTAGGCTGTGCATTTCTTACTGTTTAGAAGATGGTTTTAAGGGAGGAAAATAAGTGTCTTACCTGGACTCATCAGATTAATGCTCAGTTAAGAGTGCCCGTTAAGCATTAATGGAGCACAAGCAGTTGGGCTGCCTCCTCGCTAATGACAGGTGTTTGTAACACTGCATTGTACTTCACCCAGATCTTCCAAATATGTCTTTATCCTTCCTACCTCCCCCCCTTCATTCAAGCATTTACAGAGCTAGAGTGCTAAAGTTATTTAGTGTATTTAAAACTCCCCCCCCCAGTCCTCTTACTTCCGTGTAGTGGTAACCATGCCCCCTCCTCCGTCCTGCATGTACATTTTTTCTCCATCACTATATGATCTACCTATAACCTCCTTATGTGAATAATCATGTGAGTATTTGTTATCAGTGTGTAAATGTGCACCATAAGCCTCTGTAATACATATTCCACAATCTTGGCTTAGCCTTTATCTGATTGATCACAAAGTGTAATAAGAACAGTCTGTGGTTATTACAGTTCATGAGTCATACTGTATTATTAGCTTTGTGCTCTCCTACAGTGTATGCATTAATTAGTGTGTGATGACGTTTGTTTGCACGATCATGCACTACTGTTTTAAGTCTTGAAATTTCTCTAAACTGATAGCATGCTGTTACCAATAACACTCATTATTCAGTTTATAGAGTCTAATTAGTAGATAATGCTATGTACGATCACAAGATACTAAATGAGATACAGTTACTTCTTAGCGCCAGAATTGCTTTACTGCTTGAATGTTTATCAGTGTGGTTGTTAATTACTACAGTATCACTACATACCCACAACTTATATCAGTTCATTATTGTGTACTGTTACACTGCCTGTACTACCTTCGCCCTCTTACTGCTTTCTTTTTCTCTCTCCAAGTTCTCCGCAGCATCATAACTTAGGCACAGAAGGTGTTTCCTCTTGTAATTTTTAGTATTTCATCTCCAAACAGTCACTGTCCAATCTCCAAGAAACAACAAGTTTGCCTTACGAGTATGTACCAGTTCTAAAACACTGCCTGGCACAGTCACTGCTACTGCATGAACTAATTGATTTATTCTCTCTTTTTTTGCTAAAAATAGAAAAAGCATAACTACAGGACAGAGGGACTCTACATGGTTGCCAGAATACCAAATCGGTGCCCTATATACACTGTTTGGATTTCACCCCCACAATTACATTTACCAAGAAGTTTAATTTAAAATTTATTTTTAATCATTGTAACTATCTGGACAGACAGCAAAAGTCATCTTAGGCTATGAACTTCTTACTATTTAGAAAAGGGTTTTAAGGGGAAGAAAACAACTGCCGTATTTGAACTGAGCTGATAACTACTCAGCTAGGGCATACTGCTTTAACAGGGCATGAGCAGAAGGATTGCCTCCTGCTAATGTGTGAGACGCAATCTGTTTTGTTCCTGTCCCACCACCAATTCCCCAGCTGAATCACTGGTTCATTCTGTTTGTCTCCTCCACTCCTTAACCACTTACTACTTGCCCCTTGTGTTTAAATCATACTCCATACTTCCTATGACACAATTAATTTACAAAACACTTTCCCACTCCAGACAAAATCAGCAGCAATACCTTCACTTAATATTCTAGCCAGAAACCTTCACTACCTTCCACACAAACACTGCAATTCTCCGATTCATCAAAATGCAGCTACTAAAACATCTAAGCCATTACTGCACATTAAAACTACAAAAAATAGTCCAAACATTCTTTATTCTTCCCAAAACAGAAATACACATTCACATAAAACAAACATTACATTCTTAAGCCACGTATTCCACAAAAAGGACTACCATTTTCTCTTAAACCTAATCCGTTCCACTTACTCTGCTCCATCCCCATCCACCAGACAGACGTGAATTACAACCATCCACAGTTCTCAGCTCATACAACTTCTCCTTCAAACTTCCCAATCTACCTTACCACTCCACATTCCTGAACCCTCACTTTCACACATCCACTCCAGAAATACTTCACCTGCATGAACAAAAAAAATATATATTTTTCTTTTAGAAACTAAAGCCGAATACTCCTTCAAACTACTCCCGTCCTCCTCCTCAGAAGTGACATTGTCGCAAACTCAGGTCCACCATCTGCCACAACTAATCCCCTATACCACATACAATTTTCCATTACCTACTCACTCACAAATGTACACAGCATAAAAAACAAACTTGACCAAACCAGTGCTTTCTCTTTCAACACAACCCAGACATTCTGGCTATCGAAGAATCCTGGCTCAAACATAACTAATGGAACTTTCACCACCTCATCCAACTATAACTATCTCTATAACACTCAAGAGAGGAAAACCAACAGGTTGAGCCTCAATGTATCTTTTTAAGAAGCAAGTCAGTCATACTATTATTTCTCCAGGAAACGCTACACGAAACTGATCTTCAACAGTTACTCTTAAAATTTCCCACACTAAAACATAAGACTTTACTACTAGCCACAGTCTAACTTCCGCCAACACCACTCTCACTAACTAAATCTAAATCACTACTATACTAGATTCCCCACCCAGGCACAACAGTGTAGTAGTCATCCTAGGAGACTTCATCCTTAACTGTCTTGGCCGCAGGTCATCCGATAAGTCTGAATTTCCAGCTGACCACAGCCTTCTGCAACTAATCTCAGTATCCTCTTGTGTAAACCTCAAATTCCCCAAATACTCCATTCTAGACCTCCTTATTACTAATACCCCCTCCCCTTCAACATAATAATCCTCCTACCAACAATATTCTTCGATATCACTGCAAGACAAGTTCTTCCCACCAATCAAAGATTATGTAAACCCACCACTGCCAAATGGTTGATGCCTGAACGCAACCTTATCAAAATTAGATATGAAGCAAAGCAATAATGGTCAACCTAACCCCCAAAACAAGAACCATCTTTACCTGTCTTCAAAACATGATACTGTAAGCTATACATATGCATAAAATCCTACATCACAAAACAAGAAAAACTACTTTCATAGCTAAGCCAAAACACTTTTGGAACCTACTAGCACCAAACCCCCTTCTACCACCATTGCAAGTAGACAAGCACTATACAACAATGCCAGACAACATGCACACAACCCCAGTCTTTGCATAGAGATATGGGTCACTGTTAAAGCAGTTGCCATGAGCCTTAAGTCCCTTGTGGTCACAACCTCCTTAGGTATTGCCGAATGCCAATGCTTGATTAGACAGTACTACTTCTCTGGAGGGAGAAAAAATATGCTGTAGTTTGCTACTATCCAGATATTAAGGACTAAACTCAGAAATGTAATCTGGAATCAATGTGACTGTGAGATGGGAAAGTTCTCAGTGATACCTAAATACTCAAAAAGAAATAGTTTTAGCCCACATCAATGGTGCAGAGAAAGTTCTGACTATAACTCAGATGAACAGAGTTTGAATAGTGGCTCTGGAAGTGGAATAGCCAGGCAGGAGGATGGATGGATGAAGCAGCTAGCACACGCTTGCCCACTGTGGTGGGCAGAAGTGGTGGCTCCAGTTATCCAACTGCATCAAGTAACCCAAGTCTGCCATGGCACTGAAATGGCCAGGACTGTGGAAGTGGGGCCGCAGTTCTTGTACCTTACTGTTGGAAGAATATTCAAGCAAGGGGACAGCAAAGGCAACCAAACATGGTGCAGATGCTGACATCGACCACTGAGGGAAGGGTTAGTTATGATAAAGAGGACATGGAAATGTGAAGAGGACTTAAACTAGTCATCCAATTTGCTGAGTAAATGGGATTTGACCTCCAACAGACTACCATTTTCCACTTTTAAGCTAGATACGCCTCAAATGTTTTCTGAGGGGTCCATTACGGCAGCTAATGACCAAATCTAGGAAAGAAATGGCACACAATTTCCTGCATAAAACCAGGCACTTGGCAGCCTTAGCTGGGAAGGGACTGACCACTGAAATACTGGGAAGGGAATGCCATTTCTTATAGGTAATTGTAGTGTCAGGTAATGTGCTTGGCAGCTGGTCCAAAAGTCGATATCCAACAAAAAAGGCATACTTCTTGTTTGCCCAGTGAGCTGTGGATTACCGTTTGTCTGATGACTTCAACATTAACTTCATTGATGATTCTATGTCTGCAGAAGGGAATGCAGAATCATGGCAGAAGGTTCTTAGACAGCTTGTTACATCTGTAACTTTTAAGTCTGCTTTTCAACCAAAGAAATCTGGAACCCCCAAATGTGAGCACTTTCTAATGTAGCTCTACAATGTGATGGGATACTCAGCTAACAAAGTCCTAGAAGATAAAAAAAAAAAAAAAGAACCTGGTTGGAGGTGGGATACTTTTCTTCAGCTTCAGATTCCACGTTACGTGAAAAAGGCTGAAGGACTGAATTCGCTAGTGAGTACCATAAGGTGTCTAAGTACTGTTGACCATATCAGGATGTAATGAGTAATCACTTTTCTCAGAAGTCAGCCAGGGATCTGGTAAAAGCCAGGAAATGACTCAGTGAAACAAAGGACTTCCTGAAAGATACCAGTAAGGAATGAAACATTCTTAAATATGTTGACTTCCCTTTAATGAAACACCCAACAACCTTATTGTCGATGGCTTAGATGAACAAACCTATACAAGGTTGTATCCTTTCTTATCCAAAGAAAACACCACTGTATGATTGCCATTTGTTACTTTTAGGGTAAAGGAGGGTTTTCTATTAAGAGAAACTCTTAATATGGGTCTATATTATATCACTGAATGCTTAAAAAAGCGAACAATGAATAAATCAATCCCATGTAAGCAAAAGCTTACAATCTCAAAAGCTCAGAACAGTGATTAATCACTGTTCCAAAAAAAAAATTGAAAGAATACATAAAGTGGGGGGCTTTGCCCCCCATACCCCACCTCCCCTACTTAAATATATCAACTCCGAGATTGCACTACAGCACCGAAAACGGCAAAGTAATGGAAGCGGGCAAGCAAATTCTTTCCCTGAGAAAGAATTTGCTTAAAAGCCGCTTCGCTATTTTGTCTTTTTGTTGTTTTAAGTTCGACCAAGACGCATTCGATAAACTGGGCCTTCGGTCATCTAATAGGAACCCCTTAATATGATACAACCCCCCCCACTGACAGTGTCCCTTCTGGCCCAAGATACCATTTCTTTGGGGAAGCTCTTCACCTCAATGGCAAACCCTTCACATATTTACCAGTACTGTGCTTCACCGTGAAAATAAGTGACAAAGGTTTAAGCATCTGGTCATTCAGTAATGAATCACTTAAATCCTACAATGCACAGGGAAGGCACAAAACTTATGCACTTAGTGTAATGACGGCTTTGGACTGACTGTTCCATCTTTGTCACTACCAATACTGTATTCAGCAAGATTTAGTCTTTCATCTAAAACTCTTTCAGACTACCTGGCTCCTCACTTTAGCAAAAAATATTGTGCAAAACGGACACTTTTCCAGATCTTGGAAGACAAACATTAAGACATATCATAACACAAGGGATTTGCTGAGAGATTGCCCTGAGCCTGCCAAGACAAGGCAGGAGGATGGAGGGAGAGCATAGTAACAAAGATGGATCCACCAATGCAGATCTAAAGTTACTGTAAGCACAAAACATTCATATCTAGAAACAAGAGTTCCAGCCTCATCACTTTCAAGTCAAAGTCCCCAAGCTAAACCTGCTACGTGGTTTCTTGAAGAGTATTGCCCCCAAGAACTACAGATCTGAATGAAGACCTTGAGAGAAAATCAAATCTACTTTGAACATACTGTAAAAATGTGAAGCACTGCTCATATAACAGACAAACAAACAGTATTCCAGAATGCACTATGACAATTACTGGAAATTAACCACAGCTCAGAAAAATAAAATGCAGGGGGAGCAGGTGAAGAATAAACATGTTCTGATGACACACTCCTCATGAGTACAGAAACTGTAGATTGTGTTTAATTGCAGGAGTAAAGTGCAGCCAATATCACAGGCAATGCATAACAATACTGGGATTGCTTAAAAGACAGTTACAGGTCTGAACATAAGAAGTACGTTTGAAAAGGCTTCAGACTGAATTCACTACAGTCCAATATAAGCAAGAAATTGTACATCTCCTTCTGGCCAAGAAAAGCCATGAGTAAAATCCTTGTGCTTCTTCCAATACTGGGACAGCATCTATGGCCCTTTTCAGCAAAACAGGCTGGGCTTGCCCAAACAGTTCCACTGAAACAGACTGATCTGTCTGTGAAGCCTTCTCTGGGGGAGTACTAAAGAGCTCCAGAATGTGGGCAAAGGGGATTACTGTCTAGAAGTCAAAACAGATCCTTTGTGATGGTTCTCCATGTTGGAATGAAATTCCTCCCTTCCTCCCACAGAAGTAATAAAATAGAGACAGGAATGTTGCAGGTGTGCCACAAAAGTTGTCAATCTTGGCAATTTCAATAGCACCTAAGGGACAACACCAGGTCAGGCCTGAGGGCCTTTACAAGATGCCAAAGTCATCCTGTTCCCTTGTGGGTTGGACAGATACAGAAAAGGAAGTGGGTGGAAGTGATATGAATGAAATCATACAAGCCAAGAACATAACCTGATTCCTCTTCATGAACCAATTACTGGGTATGTTGCCTCTAAGTTCTTAGAAGGTGGGCATCCAGGATTTTGCCTCTAAGTTTTTCCTTGAAGGTGGATAGCTTCAGCTATGCTACCCAGTGCAAGTATTCACTTAAGCCTGTGGTCTTATCCAAAGTATTAACTCAGTCAAAATTACAAAGAGCACAAAGTAATCCAAAGTAAGGGCATATGTGAACAAGACCTCAGAAATATCATCCTGGAGGAAAGGCTCTAGGACATCTTTCAAGCTTTTCCATTGCGTTCCTGACCACGCTTGACTTAGAACTGGGAAGACTGTGATGGACAGATGAGTGTCTAGAGCCCACTGAGGAGAACAGTAGCAGGCCTTCATGTCATATCTTTACAGAGCTCTAGATGCCCTTCCAGTGACCGTCAAAATGCTGTTGCCCCTGGGCTCACTCAGGTAGAGGCTAATGGAATCAGCCTTTTTTTTTCCCAATAACAACACAGTAAAATCAGAGTGAGTCCAGGCTGCTTGAACAGTATACCTAACAATGGACTCCAAGAGGAATAATACAGGGCTCCTCAGGTTTCTTCCCCATAACTCCACCAGACACCTCTGGGAGGAAATAATAAAGGTAAGAGACCAGTTTAAGCTGCTCCTGATCAACCTTAGAGCATCTCCAAACAAATGATTATGGTGGGCTGCACTCATTATTCTTTGTCATCTCAGAAACTAAGGGCTTGAAAATGTTCTAAATTCAATAAATATTCAGCATATCCTGGAGAAAATGAAGGACCATGACTCTTGCTACCCGTAGGTGTAAGCTTGCACCAGAAGCAGGGGGCAGTGCTGGACTGCATGAAAACTAAATATAGTGAAGGGTCTAGATATTCCTACTTTAAGGCCTGATGTGGGCTTCAAACTGAGCTATCAAACATATGACTCACACTATGTTAGCAAACATCTGCTTGCTGTCAGGACCCTAAGATAAACAACTTTTTTTTCCCTCCTCGCAGCTGCTACCAGCTCCACTACTCGTTTACAGAGTCAATCAAACCAGCGTTAGCCTCCCATAGGCTAAACCTGACCCACACCTAAGGTGCACAAGATCGAGGATGCTGGTGCAGTGTCATACTACTGCTGGGAGTGTGCACTACCCCTCCCCCCAGCTACCAATTACAGCCTTGCAAACTTAGCAACTGCTGTCCTTGGGAAGTGTATGAATGCTTCTGTGCATGCACAACCTCCTAATAAAGTGGTGCACTTTGCCAGGCTCTTAGCACTGTTACTGTGGTGAGCCTAGGCTGCCTGCGTCCTTCTAGGATGAACAAGATGATGACAGCTACTCACTCCCATACCCTCCCCAAAGCCCCTTCAGAGACCATGCAGCTAATCAGACCTGGGTTCACTGGGGAGAAGAAAGGGCTTCACCCTCTGCAGAATGGGACAGCTCTGAGATGAAGGTCTTGGCACATAACTGACCATATGACCCCCTCCTTGACTTGCCCATGTAAGTCTAGAGGATAGACCCAGGAGGGAGGGTATTCAGTGTAAAGTACATCTAAACCCTGACAACAGGACTCAAAAAACTGATCTCTTGGATTATACTGGCCAACAACTGATTCCAGCGCATTAAAAAACAAAAGGGCTATACTAGAACCTTAAGATGCATACCTCATGTTGGGCGCTGCCTTCTCTGTTCACAGGATCTCTGACTAAGGACCAGTTCAGAAAATAGCACTTGCTATTTGAGGGGCAGCTCACTACCTAAAGTGATTGGGGGTGGGGTTCCTGTTAGACACAAGGCTTGCTTTAAGATGGTTCATGCCTGGATCTGGTCTTCAAATGATTAGACAGTAAGTGGTTTGTTTGGAATGAGCATGTCTGACTTCACAAACAGTAGTCATGAAACACTGAAGTCCAGTGATGGCAACTTATCACTTTTAAAATGTCTGTTGTGGGTCTTGGACGTTTCTAGTGTTGGATTTCCTGCCAGGGATTGTGAACGAAATAGTCTGGGGCAGTGAGAACTTTAGTGATTGTTATTTACTTTATGAACTGCAGGTGCAGTTTGAGTAATTTTGATTTCAGCAGTGGAAATCTGCTAATGGGGAGAGGAAATGGTTATTTTTTTTATTGCCATGGTGTTTTTCTCTTTCCTGTTGTTCAACCACGGAGCAAGCATAATTAAGAAAGTGTGGGGTTGAGGGCTTGCCTTCTTACAAAAATGCCTATTTTATTTTCCACTGACATCAATGTTTTGTTTCATCTACGTTAGTTTTTCGATGTTGTGGGATTTGATGTCAGTGTTTATTATGTTACATCACTGATTCAGAGCACCTACCTGCTGAGTGCTATACAAACAGCTCTTAACCAGCACCACATCTGCAACTTTTCTTAACTTTGATGCCAAACAGCTAAATCGAATCTCTAGCACTTGTGACAGTTACTAGTACTGTGCAATTAATTCTGAGGCATACAGGGAATGCTACTTTGGGTTTTTTGGGGAATCTGGCAACCATGCAGGTAGTTGTTATTATGCTGAGACATACAAAAACTTTAATAATGACAGAAAACATCATGATCTAAACTGTGCAGAGAGCAGAAAAGAGCTACTGGGTTCTGAGGACAGGCACAATTCTGTAAAAAGCACTTCTGATCAGTGTGTATTTCTCAGTCATGTGGGCATCGTAGAATTCAAGAATTTGCTGAAAATGCCAAATTCTGACCGGTAAAGTATTGCTCAACCAAAGATCCATCAATCTTTATGCTTTAAGCTCGTTGGATCTGCCATCATCAAAAAATGTATAACAAAAGAGGAAAGTGACAGAGCATAAAACTATGCTCAAAACACTTCCAGGTCTGAAGCGCAGCAACTGTGTTACACTGTGAGGACTAGCCAGTGTAATAAAACCATCTCTCTGGTTCATGCATTTGTCTTCACTACCCACTTTATCCATGTTACTACTGCCAGTAGTCAAAGCTTATTCCAGTAAGCAACATGCATAAGAGAGGAAACAATCTAGGATGAGACGCCAGTCCAGCACAGAACAACATCAACAGAACACAAAATTCATCCCTGTCCATATTCAAGCACAACTTGGCTCTATACATGGGAAACAGAAAATTTACCCCGGGGCTGCTCTTAAATACTTACTGCATGCATGTGTCCCCCCTCAGATTATCTTTGGTATGATCCCTATTATTCTCATTATAAGTAATATACAAGTACTGTTCACGGGATTGGTACAGCCAATCTCTAACCAAATGGGATAGGTTAATTTAAGCATAAAAAGGGAGACTGGCTAGGCCTAAAGTGGCTCTCAGGGGCAGCTAGCCTAGTACTTACCTATGAACCTATCTGCAGACTCACAAACATACATGTAGAGGCAAATCTTGCATATTTCTAATTACCTCTCTACTTGTCTTTGGGATGTGACAAGAAAGCATAGTTCACAACAAAACACAATATGAACAAAAGAAGGACAAACTTTGCATTTAAGGCAGTTCAGCCAAGAAATAAACAGGAGAATTAAATGTCTGTAGTTGGAACAATCCAAAACAATGCTACACATTTATGCAGGAATATAGGAAGGCTCTGGGTTCCATTCCCTGTTTCAGGTACTTGGATTAATTTTTTCAGTACTGATATTGCTGTGCAGTGCAAGGTTGGGAGGTGCAATCCCGAGTGTGCTGCTCACAACAAAGGACCTATCTGGCCAAGGTAATGGTAGCTCAGGTGAATGTAAAAGATATCACTACACTTATCAAAAACAGAACGAGAGGATCCTCGGTGTCCTGACCAAATTCCCCTTAATTAGTATGAAAACTACCAGGTCTATATCAGAATCGTGAACGTTCACAATGTCGAATCTGACACTGTCGACATGTAAACAACGAAACCACAGAACATCGAAGAGATAAACGGAAATCTCTGTAAAAGGAGATTTCCGTTTACTTCAATGTAGTGCGGTCTCAGAGTTGGAATATTTAAGTAGCGGGTGGTGTGGGGGGTGCAGGGGGGCTTGCCTCCCTGCTTAAAGCAA
Organism: Protopterus annectens; assembly: GCF_019279795.1. Classification (NCBI taxonomy): domain Eukaryota; kingdom Metazoa; phylum Chordata; order Ceratodontiformes; family Protopteridae; genus Protopterus; species Protopterus annectens. Next base: position 180,821,922 of record NC_056747.1, on the reverse strand, counting down.
GTAGGTCTATTTTTTTACTTTTTGTGATGTTTTTATTAGGTGTTCGATGTTACTGGACTTCGACAATATGGTGTCGATCATATCGTATTCGAAGTTCAGTAACTTCGAGCATCTAATACAGACCCAAACTACCTTGGGTATCCCCTAAAAACAGGCCACTGGTCATGGAGATAAAATAAAATAAATGCTAATAAGTTATCTACACCATGCTTTCATGTGGTTCAAAAGCCTGTGGCCTTGGAAAACACACTGTTTAGTGTTAGGAAAGCTGCATTCATGCATGCAGAACACACTAATTCTGTGCGTTTCTGTGATCAAGTACAAGCAAATTACTACAACGTGAAGGCACAATAAAGGAAAACACTAGGACAGGTGGTCAAGAAGCACGGATGAAGAAGGGGAAATACTTAATGAATAATCTAACGTGTTTGTCATTCCACATTCTTTGAGAAGACAAAAGAGCAAAATGAGAGCCAAGTTTAAAATGAAGCGAGGAAAATTCTCATTGCAGTCAAGTCACAGCATCCCACAGGAAAGCAAAAAAGTAAAGGAAAATGGGAAAACAAGCAGGAGCAAGATTATGTGTCCGAAGATAGCATAACAAGATCATACTGAATACTCCACCAGAAGCAAGTATATACACCTCGTTAACATTACCTCTGGCCAAGAAGATGATGGGACCTTATTAGTTCTTAAACAGTGTTGTTTGGTACTGGGAAAGGCAAGCAAACACTACTGATGCAGAAAGTCCAGCTGTTCAGTGTTTGTGGCAGGAAAAAAAATCACCTGTCAACAAGAAAAAGCAATGCATTTTGTCTGGGGTTTTCAAAATGACAGCTGACAGACTGATGTTCTGTTATACAAAGAAAGCTATATGTCAAATATTTTGTTTCAAGTACTGAAAATTGCTAGGCTACAGTAGTCAGAAATGGTGAAGTACATTCCTGAATTATTTCTGCTCAGTATTTTTCCACCAAATGCTTAATTAATATGCACTTTTTCTAAAAGCCTACATCATGAGAAGAAAATTTGCATTTTTAACTACTGCATAAAAAGCAATTTGAAACTTAAACAGAAATTTCCTTTCAGGATGAAAAGAATATATTTATTCTAGATATGAAAATGACAACTGAAAGTTGCTCTTTTGACATGCAGGTTCTGCAAGTCTAAAAGATCAAAATATTGAACATCTTAAAACTGCAGTTGCAAAATTTGAGCATGTTCTAGGTTTAAATGTAAAAGGTTATTCAATGATCATTCCATATCCCCTTCATACAAAACTGGCGCACAAATAACAGTTACAAACTAAACTAATCTACAACAAAAGAGCTTCATGAAAGAGCTGCAAAAGGCATCCTTCAGGGCGAAGTGAGCAGTGTTACTGTCAAACAGTTTATGTGGTGGCATCCCACAAACGGTACAAGGTCAGACAGTGCTACTCAGGAAAGGAAAAGAATACAATTAAAAGGCCTGCTGAACTACAAGATGGAAACACCGCTGAAATAAAATGTACTAGTTTGCTTATGTTGGGAAACTACCTGAAAAACTGAAACTATGTTGTGAAGAGACATGTGGGGGGAGCATGTGGTTGCTAAGTGCATACTACTGTATTAAAAAAGTTGCACTTTCTTTCACTTGAATATAAACAGCACTGAAATGGGGCCCCAGCCAAAAACCTCCTTTAGGAGTTAACTCTTTCCAGAATCTACTTTAAAAGGAAAAAGGCTTTTCACTCTAAGCACTAGAGCCTGAAGGATTGGGGCTCCAGCACTGCCAAGACAGCACGCCAAAAAGCTGCACAAGCAGCAAAGGTGGAGGACATTTTTTTTTAATCTTTTTAAGCATTAAGTGTATCACATTTCCAGTGTTTGTTAACAAGCCACTGTATACTGCTGTTTGCTTCCATCTTTTGATGAACAGTGTGTAGGAATGAAAAGTGCAGAATAAAAAAGATGGAGGTTTTCACTCATAAAGCAGTTGACTTATTAGTCTGCTGGTTTTCCACAAATTAAAGAATCAGCAGCTAATAATCAAGTAGTTTAGTCCTGTAAGATACAAAGAAGCAAAACAGAAAATAGCATTTCAGAGCACTTCAGTACACTTTTGTTTTATATATATCTTTATTCCTAAGCAAACAGTACAGCAGTGTAATAAAAAAGTGAAGGGATGACCCTTCTTTTTTGAGAAAGGACCTGACTGCAAAACATTGCTGCATCGAAACAAAGATAAAACAGAATCATTAAAAAGGCGTACTTCACCTGCCTCACAATGCACGGTTTGTGGGGTGACAGATGGAAAGGACAAGAACGGGCAGCTTGGGATCTTGAAAATGATTTGGCAAAAATTGGAGGTGGCAACTCATCAGAACCTCCCATATACTGACTGAAATATTCCAGGAGCCACAGAAACCATGGCCAGGCTCTTACTCAAAACCCTGCAGCATACAAGTGAAGTGCAAGGAAAAGACACCAACTGTCAGATTGGAAACTCTAATATGAAAACAATAAACCAAGTACGGTTAGGAAGATAAAATTATTTTGGCATCCATAACTTTCCCTAAGCACAGGAAGGCCCTGGGAGCAAAAAGGCATCTTATAAATGTACAGATTAAAACAAAAGGGTAAAAAGGTCACACAGACAAACCACTTAGCAAAAAATACCAGAATGACTGAGTAAAGCTAGGGACTTCACTGTCTAGTACCATAAATCTCCTGTAGTGGAGGACCATGGGATATATGCAAATGACCCTTAACAAAACACCAGTGTTTCAATTAAATGGCTTCTGAATGCCCAAGAATTTCTACTTCAACTTTTTCAAGTCTTTATTGCTGCATTCAGGCCAATAAAGCAAAATCCCACTAAATGCAAACATGCCATGTTTTGTCCCTTTTCTAAGCTCATCAATACATGAATAAGTGGATTGTTTGGCCTTACTTCAGAAACACAAGAGTTTAAAAAAAAACAAAAAAAACAAGCTTGTCTACAAAATTAGGGTGACTCATACCTCTCAACTGTCCAGATTTTCATAGAATGTCCAGATTTTTACCTTATATTTTTGGTCAGTGCTTTGTAAAATTTGTTGTTTTCCGGCAGATCCCTGAAGATTAGTCACTATATAATGACATACATTTCAGTTTCAGACTTCATTATCCTTCAAAAATGCAAGCCAACACAAATCTTGTTATTCTAGCAACTAAGTTTATAACAGCAATATTTAAAATCTGTCCCTATTTTTGAGACTTTGCCCCTCCCCCATTATTTTAGGCTTTGTCTAGATTTCTTCACTAAGAGGTTGAGAAGTATAGGGTGACTGCAAAATATCAAAAAATACCATCCAAACCAAGGGTAAAAAGTCACACATACAAACCACTTATTAAAAACGATAAGAAAGACCCAGCAGAGCTACAGACTTCGTGGTGTAGTACATTAAACCTCCGTGGGATATTTACCAATGACCAGCTAAGGAGGCAGCAGAGTGAATGCACCACTAAGACTTAAAAAGGTAAAGTCATGGAAATTCAGAAGCCATGTAGCTGAAATGCTGACCACATCAGACCAGGTGCATTTATGCTCTATTCACAGTTTTTGCACTGTACTTTCATGACACCTGCTTTATGAGGACAGCCATCCTGTGTTTGGTTACAGTTTTTTATTTCTATCAGTTTACTGAGTGCACAAAAAAAAAAACATTAAGATTACCTAAAATGTTATTGCACTCTGAGACTACCTAAGAAATACTTTTTGGCATCAGTTTTCTCCCTTCCACTTTTAAAGTGCTTCCAATATTTTTTATTCTATATGTTTTTTCTTCTTTGCTCACGGACCATCATGCCTCTCCTCTTAGTATTCAGCCCATTCATTCCTCCATATTGGACTTTCCTGACGATTTGTCAACAGCAGTTTTGGTGAATGTAAAAAGATGGAGTACACCAAAATTACTTTTGATAAGAGTTTTCAACTTTTCCCACTGTTGTATGACCTCAAAATTGGAACCTACAAATTCAGCGGAGCTGTCCTCAAAAAGAAGGGTGCACAGGGCTTGCTACCCTGCAGAAAGAATATCCCTGGAAGCTTGGTATTTTTGGCCAACAGTTTTTGACTTTTGTGAATTCCCTGAAACTGCCTACGGTGACAATGTGGTTTCCATGCTGGATATATCCCTGAAAAGAGGGCAAAGACTGACTGAGATTGTCATAAAAACAGGAAATAAAGTTGTTTGTGCCCTTGGCCCGCACCCTAACGATGAAAGCATTTCATATGAAGCCTTGGCTCTGTCCCGGTGGCATTCATGAGTCCACATCACTTCAGGGCATGCCATGCCTCTTTGTTCATGTGCACATTTCCATCCATTTATGACAAGGGTTATCATCACTAAGTCCACATCCCCACTCTGGTCATTCTGCTGCCTTACAAGTCCATGTTTGTTTCGTAGCATTCTCTGGAGCCATCATTCTCTCTCCCTATTATAGGTGATCTGGTGTCAGCCACCCTCCCAATTCTCCCACTGCCCAATATACTTTTCAAATTCAGGTTTCACCTGGGTTACAGTGAGGGCTTTATCCTTCTAGAGCACAGAACTGGGCACAAGGTGCTCCCAGTGTTAATAAGGTGCTGCTAATTCTGGTCCAACTCTGCCTGAAACCTATGTAGGTGTCACTTCACTGGCAGATCTCTCAGATATTGGCTGTTCATGAGTGAGGACAAATGGCAGTGAGGAAAGCAAATGTTAACAGGTAGTAAGACTTCCCCCAGTCATAGTCAGCCACCTTCTGAGCAAATACCAATGAAAAGCACTCAACCATGACTCCTTTGCAGGCAGCTGACCACACCGATGGGAAGGTGGCTACTTTGCCAGTCACTACCATGTGGACAGTCTATATTAGGAAAGGGCATGTACAGGGGGTGGGGGTTCAGTGCAGTGGGAAGACAGTAATACCTGGTCATGGGCAGGGGTCATGCCAACTGTCAGTAGTAGTTCTTTCTCTGAGCTGCCCCTCCCACATTAGCATGGCGTGATCCCAGGGCCTATTTAATGTTGCAGGGATGTAAAAAAAATAACAAGTTTATGCTGTATCACAGGAATGCATGCTGTCAAGAAGACTGTCAATGTAATGTGTGTCAGCAGGGTACTCACAGAACAAAACAGATAACAATGATCTTTTCTAAATTCTCTGTATAAGAAGCGATAGAATGTATGTCACCTCTGGCTCCGCATGGGAAGTCACACCCTACACTCATTGTGAAGGACACTCCTCTAGCAAGCTGCACTCTGACTCAGTGGCATTATTTATTTATTTACATATTTAACTTGGTAACCGGGATAGAGCACTGATCCAAATGGACCTATTTCAGTCTCAGCCTGGACTAATATAAATAATAGCGAAAAGAAAGTTAAGTGGTGTTATGAATACAAACTAAATATGTGAATACCGCAATGAATCAATCATAAGTAAAAATGATAAAGTACACAATATAAGAGACAACAGGAAGGGACGGTTAGAATAAGAAGGAAGGAAGATGAGGAGAATGAAAGAGTGACAGGATAAATTGTAAAAGATAGCAAAATTAGGGTAAGGGCTCACTGAAGGTAACTATATACAATACATACAATGTGTAAGAGATGTCACATATTAGTGCAGGGAAATAGAGAAAAAAACAAAGATGCCTCACTGGTAAAGGGGAGAGTGGGAGATTAGGTGATGCATTCAGAGGGAAAGCGTTTGCAATCTGACTTGGACTTGAGCTGATCATTAAGCAGAGCATGAAATGAGGTGCACACGGTGAGAGCTTTAAGATTAGTGGGGAGAGATTCCCACAGTTTGGGTCTAGCATGGAGACAGTTAGTGAATGAAGTCAGGTTCTCAGACATTAAATAAGTTGACTAGAGTGATTCTTAGATTGAAACTGGGGGGGGGGGGGGCATCTGAAAAGGTTGGAGGCAAGGGAAGGGCAGAAGGGTTCTTTGAAAAGCCTATAGAGCCGTGATCCAAGAAGCAGGGTGGCACATTTTACCTTCAGTCTCATTTCCTTTACAGTCAGTATTTTTTATATCCTACATAACGCTCTTTTTTTCCTTGTCTTTATTAACACCAAGTGTTAAGTACTGTTGACTCATGTGGACAATATTCTTTGATTTGGGTGTTATTTGGGATATTTTGCAGTCACCATACTGATCAGCCAAATGCAACAAAAGTAGTCTGGTTTAAAAAAAAAGTACTCTTTTTCTTGGGGGTGGGGGTGGGGTGGGGTTTGACTGTAAAAATATCCTCACGGCAAAATTCCAAATATAGTGTCCATCTCAGTGGGCTATTGTTACAGCCAATTTCCCCTATGGTCTCTTAGCAGGTACAATGATTCCCCCTTTCTCCAGTTGTTAATTTTTGTTTCTTACTATAAGACCCATTGGGTATTCCCAAAGCAAATACATTTAGAAATACTTTCCACTTCCTGATGTTCACCTTCACATCTGCTACCATTTAAAAAGTAATGCAGAAGGTGACTATCAAGGATGCTCACTCATGCTATTCCATGGCTATGACTTTAAATATAGAGCAGAAAGTACAGTTGTGTACACTTACCATAAATGCACATGTACGAGTGTATTCACTGTTGCAGTCATTACATTTGGGTAATCTGCTGGCAGGTTGCCCTCAGTCGGTCTGAATTCCAAAGTCTTGGGTCCTGCGTCAGTTGCTGTTTTCTCTTCCATGACGTCAGGGGTATAAAACATGCAGCCGACGCCATTTTCTTTAGTTTTTCTTGCCCCCGATGTCAGGTGCCCCCAAAAAGGTAGCAATATTTTACATATCTGTATATATATATATATATATATATATATATATATATATATATATATATATATATATATACATGCATTAATATAAACTTTACCTTCATCTACAAGCAAATACACCACATAGGTTGTAGAAGATAGTGAAGGAAAGATAAACTTCAGAATGACAGGGGGATGGCGGGAGGGTAACCTGGACTGCAACAGTGAATACACTCGAAGATCTACATTTATGGTAAGTATACACAACTGTACTATGTTCTTCGTGTTTCACTGTTGCAGTCATTACATTTGAGTAGAATCCCAAAGCTATGGTTGGGAGGCTGGAGCTAAGCAGCATTAGGTGCAGCTATAAGGCTCTGCAGCACTGCAGTGGCAAAGCCTACCCTGGACTTAGAGTAGAGAGGCAAATGGTAATGCTTTGTAAAGGTGTGAACAGAACTCCAAGTAGCAGCCTCTAGAATGTCTTTGGTTGGTACTCCTCTGAGAAAGGCTGCTGAAGTAGCTGCAGCTCTGATGGAATGAGACCTATTGCCCTTGGCAACAAGTTTACCATGGTGTAAGTAGCAGAAACAGATGCAGTGGCTTATCCACTTTGAAACTGTCTGCTTTGAAATAGCCTTTCCTTCTGATCCTGCAGCATATGACACTAGTAATTGCTCAGTTTTTCTTAGAGCTTTAGTCCTGCTCAAGTAGAATCTTAGCTGTCTGTGAATGTCCAAGGAATGCATAATTCTCTCCCCTTTGTTCTTCGGATTTGGATAAAAAGTTGGCAGATGAATTGTTTGGTTAAGAGCCACACTGGAAACCACCTTAGGCATAAAAGTAGGATTTGTCCTCAGAGACACCCTGTCCGGGTAAAATATGATAAAAGGCTCTACAGCCATGAGGGCCTGTAGCTCTGAAACTCTTTTTGCTGAAGTAATTGCTAGTAGCAGAGCTGTCTTCCATGATAAGAACTTTATATCAGCAATATCAGCTGGTTCAAATGGAGACAGGATGAGTTTTTCCAACACATAACTGAGGTCCCATGCAGGTAATGGTGATCTTCTAGGGGGCCTTAAATTTTTGGCTCCCCTAAGATACTGCTTTAGTAAAGGATGAGAAAAGATTGGTGGCTCTGTGTTGTAATGAGCCGAAATGGCAGAGACATGGATTTTGATTGATGAGAAAGATAGGCCTTTGTCAAGCATCTCAGTTAAGTATTGTAATACCTGAGGAATATTTGGTTCTGCTGTATCAGTTCCTTGTGCTTGATTCCAAGCACAGACTCTCTTCCATTTGTCAGCATAAGATTTTCTAGTACTAGGCCTTCTGGCTTCCAAAATGACATCCATCACAGCTTTACTGAGAGGTGTTGTTTGTATGATTACCTGATTAGCCATGCTGCCAGGTTTACAGTCTGTAGTTGATTGTGCAGGATCTGATTGTTTTGCTGGGACAGTAGTTGTGCTGTTTGAGGCAAGGTCCAAGCTGGGTATTGAGACAAGTTCCTTAGGATTCGGTACCAGTATTGGCGGGGCCAGTCTGGGGCAATTAATATCATCTTTGGCTTCTCTTGTCTGACTTTTAGGAGGACCTTGGGTAGAAGAGGCAGAGGAGGAAAGGTGTAAACTGATGGTTTTTCCAATTGAAGGATAGGGCGTCCACTTTCCATGCTTGTCTGTGATAAGTCCTTGTGCAGAATCTTTTCAGTTGATAATTTTGAGGAGAGGCAAATAGATCTATGTCTGGGCTCCCCCATTTCTCTGTTATCATGCTGAAGACTTGTGGATTTAGTTTCCACTCGTGAGGATCCATAAGGTTTTTGCTTAATTCGTCTGCCAGAGTGTTTTGTTTTCCTGGCAGGAATTGAGCTTGAAGATGTACTTGGTAGGTCAAAGCTGTGTCCCACAGTGCCATGGCTAATCTGCAAAGGGGGTATGAGTGTGTGCCCCCTTGCTTGTTTAAATACCACATGACTGTACAGTACTGATGAAGGGTGTAGACCCGAAAGCTTTATGTAATAAACTTTTTGGTGTGGTATAGTCGTGTGTTTTTTGAGAGGGTACCAGTTGTGATTTCTTTTCATTTATAGTGTACCCTAGGCATGTTAGAAGCTTTTTCACAAATGCCAGGTGTTGAAGAAGAGTGTCCTTGTTCTCTGCTTGAATGAGACAGTCGTCCAAGTAAGGATATATTTGTATACTTCTTTGTCTGCAAAATGCAATTACTGGTGCCAGGCACTTTGTAAAGACCCTGGGTGCAGTAGATAAGCCAAACGGCAGTGCAGAGAATTGGTAATGCATTAAGCCAGCCTTGAATCTGAGGCATCTTCTGCACGATTGTCTTATTGGGACATGCAGGTATGCCTCTTTTAGGTCTAATGTCACCAGACAAACATTCCTGCCCAGCATGGGCAGAAGCTGCTGCAAAGTCAGCATTTTCAATTTTGGAACGTGCAGGTATGTGTTCAAAATTGATAAATCCAGTATTGGCCGCCAGGCCTTGTCCTTTCTGGGTACCAAGAACAGTCTTGAGTAAAAACCTTGTCCTTTTTCCTGTTCTGGTACTGGCTGAATGGTCCCCATATCCATGAGGGACGTAACCTGTTTCTGTGCCTCTGCCCATTGATTTTTGGGCAGATTTGGCCAACCGTTTGCCATTGGCAGAGTGTGGAAATGGAATCTGTATCCCAGTGATACTATGTTTAGTACCCACTTGTCCTGGGTTATTAACTGCCAGTTTTGAGCAAAAAGTGCTAATTTTCCCCCTAAGGGTGCTGTCAAAAGAAAAGTGCTTGGTGTAGGCAGAGGGAAGTCATTGGGACTGTTTTCTGTAGGTTTGTGCTTTATCTCCCCCCGATTTGGAGGTAGATGTGCCCCATTGCTTTGACCTGTATGAATCTTGTGCCTGGTATCTGGAACCCTTTGGGCATCTGGATTTGCCCCTCTGAGCTCTGTCTGACACAGGAAAGGACCAATTTTTTGTAGGCCAGTGTCTATTGAATCTTGGTGGCTGCACTTGAAAGAAGTCTTTAACAGTTTGCATAGACTTAGCTTTGTCTTCCATTTTCTTTAAAACCTCTTCTGCCTTAATACCAAACAAAGAATCATGCTGTAAAGGTGCATCTAGCAATTTAGCTTTAACATGGTCAGGCAAATTTTGTTCCTTTAACCAGGCATGCATCCTAATCACAGATCCAGTAACTGCGGCCCTGCAGGAGGCCTCTAAGGAATCAAAACCACATTGCAAAGTATGCTTTCCAACTTGTTCAGCTGCATGCAATAATTCCTGCAATTCTTTATTTTCTGCACATTCTGAAATCATCATTTTCTGTTTCAGCAATCCCATAAAATGTTGTTGGTACTTAAGCATGTGAAATTGACAGTTTAAGGCCCTTGCTGCCAAGGTTGCAGATGTATAAACCTTTTTTCCCCCATCTGTCTAGTGCCCTTGAATCTGTCAGAGGGGGTAGGGTTTTTTGCTGTTGAGGCCTTAACTCCATTTGGACCCTGTGAAATAGTTTCAGGGTCAGCAGCAGGGTTTCTAATAAAAATGTATGTGAGTCAGGGACCCTGTAATATCTGTCAGGCTTACAGGGAGCCGGAGGTAGGGAGTCAGGGGTCAAGCGTGACTCCAAAAACACATCATCCACAATGTCTAAAATGGGGGGAATGGCTAAAGGCTTTTGCTGAGGGAGAAGGAAATCCCTGAGCCTCTTTTTTGATTCTGAGAAGTCTTGACTCTCCCAGTGAAAATGCTCCCTCAAAGTATGCAAGGTTTCTCCAAATGAATAATCCTCTGGAGGAGATGCAGATGGAATAGACTCCTCAGCATCAGAATCCTCATAGGGAGGTATAGATATTTTCTGATCAGAAGAGGAATCAGAAGAAATAGAAACCTGACCTGAAGATTCATAATCAGTGTCTTGCCTAGGCCTCTTATCTGGAGGGGGATGGGTACCCCTGATCAAGGTAATAAGGTCTTCAGCCATTTTGATCATCTGTTTTTTAGGCATAGAGGCCTGTGCACGTGGCTCAGGCGTTGTTTTTTTTTAGTTTTAGAAGTTGTCTTTGCCTTTGGTTTTGCAGCTGTCGTTGGTTTGATATATAAATGTTGAGGTCTGAATTCATCCTCAGAAGCTGGTGCCTGCTCAGCGGCTCCGGACCCATCCGAGGGAGATACATTCGTCAGTCCAATACCTTGAGTATCTTGCTGCATGCCGGACTCCACATGGGTGTCGGTAGAGGCCTGTGACTCGAAGGTAGTGGGTATCAGGGACTGCAAAAGCGCCTCACTGAGTACCGGCGAACCAGCGACTGGCTTAGGAAAAGCTTTGTTGTTGGTTTTGGATCTCGACTGCCTTTCTTTGTCCCTTTCTCTGCGTTTTTTTTATGTACTCCGGTAGACGGATTGCTATCTGACGACATTTCCGGGTAGTTAAATCTGTTTCCAAAATACTTTGATGCAAAAATATACCGACGCTTAATAGTGCATTGGTTAAATCTGCACAAAACCAACAGCCAGGCATGTTGTGATCAGGGCCTAGGCAAGGAATACAGTATAAATGAAAATCCTTATGAGGTATTTGCTTCCCACAAGTAATACAATTATTAACTTTTTCTGACATTGGTAGAAAGCAAGAAAAAAGTTTCCCCAACGGGGTACTTAGCTTTAGTGAAGACTTTGGTTCAGAAACTCAAACTCGAATATTTCAGTAGTCGGCCGACTGGCACTTGCAAAATGCTTCTGCTTTGGGCACCGCGCAGCAAGAAAGACTAAAGAAAATGGCGTCGGCTGCATGTTTTATACCCCTGATGACCTGATGTCATGGAAGACAAAACAGCAACCGATGCAGGACCCAAGACTTTGGAATTCAGGCTGACTGAGGGCAACCTGCCAGCAGATTACCCAAATGTAATGACTGCAACAGTGAAACACGAAGAACATCATTCATGTCATCAGGTATTTTAACTACATTCAGAACAAAATAGCTACGCTGTTCTAAACTATGAACACAAGATAAGCAAACTGGTAGGTGCACACTTCAGATAAGAAACTGTGCCCTTGTTCTCCTTTCTTCTACATGAATAGACTGAACAGACCACAAGACAATAAAGTGCAGGTGTACGTGAGAAAGCATCAAGGACAAAAGTTGACTGGAGCAGACAAGCACAGGACATGTTGGAAGAAATGATTACTTAAAATAATTTTTTTTTTTATTTTCATTCAGTGCAGTCCTATAGCATTGTTTGGATGCTGGGAGTAGATAATTTAACAAATTTGAACATAAAAAACTCTGAAGTGTGATTCAGTCTGCTGTGAGAAATGTTAAAAAGTTAAAAACAAACAAATAAAAAGGGTAAAGTTGGCTGCAGCAGACTTAGAGAAGGAATAAAGCTCAAGGAAAAAAAAAAGTCTTTCTCCAGGTCCATGAAAAATGGGGAACAAAACCTTGTCAACTGCCAAACAAAAACAACAGAAGCAAAGATGATTGTTTGGGATGGAGAGACAGGCCTGACAAACGAAGTACATGCCGTATCAAGACAGGCAACTCAGTAGGAGGGAGGAATGCTAGAAACACGGGAGAGGACAGTGCAACCCGAATCCTTTCATCACTCCATACACAAATCTAGAGATACATAACACATGCTGGTAAGGGTATCTGAGAAATGCAGTGAAATTTACAAAGGTTACAGATGTGACTAAGCTTGGCATTCATAATACAATTCCAAACCAGACAATCATGCCCCAGCAAATGTACAGCACAGAACTCTAAATGCTATTATAACAAAGAAAATGGAATGGGATTCATTATTAGCACTGGTATCAAATAACGCCTGTATAACAAAGTATGCAGAAAGGGTAACACAAAGTAATCTCAAAAACCTTTATTTCTGGAAGCAATAAAACCATGCAAAAAGCTGCAAATGGTTTCCACATCTGTCTAACTTACTGTACTTCTCTAGATTGCTAAATTAAAGGAGACAAAGTTAATCATTTGATTTATGGTCTTCATGTCTTCTTTTTTATTGGATTTACATTGATTATATCCTGGCTTTGTTCTCGATATTTTGGTTTTAGTGACATCTGTCTAACTTGGATTTTACAGCAAGAATCTACAAGACCTTCAAGTTCGTAAAACAGATGATCTACAACCGAATTTTCAGCATCTATCAAACAGCTGAAAAATGCAGATTATGCAGTTTCAGTTACTTATTTATTTCAGTCTGACAGCCGGGTAAATGGAGTAGTTGAAGGATCCTTTTTAGCTACAACCCAGGCCCCAAGCGAAAATAGAAAGAACAGAGAGCAAGAAATTAAAATAGCTGTATAGTAATTAACAGAGATTTACACAGTTCACATCAGTGCTCCCATGTCCTACCAGAACAGACTTCCAGGTGAGCATCTTTTAAGTTACGTCTCTCTTAGCATTGTTGTCTAGATATCTAAACATTATGTCATGCAAAAGGCCAGAGTCTAACTGTGCTGCATTTCTTTACACCTTTTCTTCTAAGGATAAAGTTTTGCTGTTTATAACCTTTTCATGGCAATGAGGCCTATGCTCTAATTGTAAATTCTGAGCATATTTTACCTGTTTTCATTGGCTGGCACTCGGTTCTTTTCCCCTCCACCTGCGGTAACACTAGTGTCCCATCGATCAGTGCCGTCTTCCTTATCTTCACTGCGGCTTCGTTCTGAGGAGGAGAAACTCTGGTTTGGCTGACAAGCTAGAAATTCAGAGCTGCTATAAACCTGAAATGCAGAACACCATCACAAGTGAATTAAGTGCTCAATCACCAGAGCTATACTCATAAGCACTGTATATATTAAATGACAAGCATCTTAAGGTTCCTAAGTTAGGACTACTACAGGTACACATTGCTCAGTTTATGATAAATATGCAAATTAAGAAATATCAAACTTGTACAAGCCTATATTAATGTAGTGTCAGACTCTTTCAAAATTTCAGAACAGTGCCATGGCACCCACTCGCCTCTGTTGCTATAATTCACAGAGTAATAGCCCACTACCTTGGGCAGCAATGGAACACAACACACTTTCTTTCCAAAGCATGGACTTGAGACCCATGGAGTAAAGAGGACTATTAATTCTAGTCTGACTTAATGAGGCCAGGCCAACAGATAAGGAAATGATAAGCACAGATGACAGGTCACCTCCAAATTAAATACGTCAGAGCATGACACTTAAGCAATATGCTAATGTTACACAGAGGAGATCATTAATGCAAAACAAGGTCAGTATCAAGAATCCTATAAAAACCCCAGCAGAGTGATGCAGGGTGATGCAGGGTGGTGTTTGCCTGTGTTGTTGCCATCCCAAATTATGTTAACAACTCCAGTACCAGAGGGACATCCCAAAGACAGAGGTGTTGCTACCGCTGGCCATTTCATGTCACTAGGGGGAAAGGAGGAATCCGTGGCTGTCACAGTGACTAGGGGATGCTTAGGAGAGCATACTGGTTTATAAATCACCAATATACCAGTGTTAAAAATGCGCCTGTGGAAGCACGTGTGCATTAAAGGAAATGAACATCCATAATGTGCACATGTGTAACAAGTGGCGCGAGGGAGGAGACAGAGCAACAAGGTCTTAATATGATGGCTTGTCTAGCTGAATTTGTAGCACTATGGCAAAATCAGATCCACAGTCTTGATAATCTCCTCCAGGTCAAGAAACAGGTAGTAATGCATCCTATGAAGGGCTTCAACAGTATGTTGCTAAGCGTAAAGGCAAGGTGATGAAATCCCTGGCAGGATCAGACAGGCTAGCACCCAGAAGCAAAAAAAAGAGGAAGATTCAGAGATTGAATCAAGTACTCCAGCATAAACAAAGCCACACAGCAGAAAATTAAAATGTGAAGTTTTTACTAAAGAAAGGTACTACCATGGAAAAAATACACTAATAGTGACCATTGTAAGATGACTGATACTCATTAGGGCAACTAAAGTGCTCCCCTCAATAAAGCTGGTGGGCTACTATATCTTTTTCACAACAATGGGAATGTGAATACAATGGAGGATTTCAAGAAATGTGCAGAGCAGTGTAGCCAAACAATAAACTAAACACAAAGAAAAGAAATGAAACAGGCTGACAAATCAGTGCTTAGTGGCACTTGCATTCTTCACTCAGAAACAAGGCTGCTACAAAAGTATGCCACGTACATACACCTTCTCTAAAAAAGGTCCTGCGCTTATGGTGGTGGCAATTATACCAAGACAAAATAATGTATTTGCAGAGGAAGTCCAAGTGTCACACATTAAATTTATTTTTACTGCCTGCTTTGTTCCCATGCTAATAAGGGATCACTCTCACTTCCCTGTCAGTTAGAATCTCTGGCAGTAGGCCCAACTACTGTATACTAAAAATCTGAGAGGTCTGGGCAACTATCACAGGTTGGCTAGGCAAAAACTTATTCTAGGACAAAGGCATTTGATATGTGCTTCATCCTTTGTCTTTTCTCCATTTTCTCGTCACTCTGCATGCTTCATTTACCTGAAGCTGTATAATTATGCAGGTCGTGATGCATTGTAACTAAAATGAGCTGTTAGTCATCATCAGATACGAATGCATTGTCTTATGTTGGTCTTGTTTATTCAAGATGAAGTCGAGAGAGGCTCTCTGGCTGCCAATGGAAACCAAATCCCAGAAGACAACCAAAGAATTCAAATGAATGATTCTCAGCTGAAATGTAGCCATTATGCTCTGAAAAAGAGAACTGCATGCAAGCTGGAGCTTCAGATTGGTTTGATTAATCAAAGATTCATAGGTCAAGTGAAAGTCTTAGCAAACTGCAGCTATTAATGCCACACATGCACCACTATCCTCACATTTACTGTTTAGAATTAACGGGATGTGTTTAGCAAAGCAGGATTTCCTTGTCAAAATGTCTGCAATTATCTATGCCACTGTTATAATAATTCAGCAGATACTCGAGGGGATAATCCAGGATAAAAAAGTTGGATATATCCGAGATCAAATTCTACCTTTTCCTTTTCATTACATATGATAATGAGCTAGGACAGGGATAACTCTGCTGTTTGGCAATGCTAGTTGCAGTGTATTAGTTTGTGTGTATGTGCTGTTTTAACTGCCACATGGATTCTTCTCATGACAACTAGTTCATTACTTGAAGACATCTTGTAAGTTCCAGCAAACAAACTACATTTTCATTTTTAGTACTTTGCATTCTGACATGTTGTACATAAAGGAAAATATGTATCTGGGCAAAGTATTTATTTATCACATATACAGTGCTTGGATAACACTACACTGCCGAAGACAGGAGGTTTTGCTCGTTTTCTAATCAAGTTGTCTAAAGAGGGCAGAAGATGACCCCACTTTTGTTTAGAGTCAGTCTTGGTTCTTATTTTTTATAAAGATCAGTCATTTGCCTCATGTAACTTTCAGCCATTAAACACAAATGTTCCACCATCCCCTTTATACCCTTCAGCTTGCCTCCTCCTAAATGCCATTTACTTATAAAGCTCTAGACAGATTCCCATTGTCAAATCTTCCCATTTGTTGTAAGGGTGAGAAAGAAGGATACAGCAGGAGCAAATATCACTTGCAGGCACACTTCAGAGAGGTTTATACACTATTCCTGATGTATACTGGTACTTACAGGGAAGTGTTAAATTGACATATCAAACTGACATGATTAGTTTTCCTCTATCCCACCTCAATAATGTCTCAAAATCACAATAAATTTTAAACTCTAGCAAATAACTCCCTTTTGGGTTAAATGCTCCAAAAACAACAGTTCTGTTGGTTAAGGTGGGATTACAATGTACAGTTTTAAAAGTTGCACAGACAGAATCAAGCACTAAAGGAAAGTTTCAACAAAGGGCTACCAAATTATTTGAAAGGAATGCAAATGATACAGATATAAGTTGTGAAAAGGGACTCAGGAGTTGGACAGTATCCACTGGAGAACTGAAGACAGCAGGGATATGATATGGCCAAACTGTGGAGGAAAGTCAACAAAGATCTCAGAAGAAAGCACATAACAGACTTGGAGGGGCAGAGCTGGCAAGAGGAGGGGACAACTTAAGATGTGACATAAGAAAGTACTCAATTCATTTAAGACAAAATGTTGGCACACTCAGTATTTCCTGTCAGAGTTAACACAGCAATGTAGTTCACAGTAGCAGGGCACTGAATGGGTGAAGTTGTGTACGAAACAGCTGCATACTCCAACAGACATGAAGTGTCTGTCATCTTCTGTTGGTAATGATGTGTGTTTTGCAGTGATGCTCTCTAAAGGACAGGAGTGCTCACTAGATGCAAGACACCCCCCACCCCCATCAGTAATCTTGGTCCTGCCTTATGCAGGAATTCAGAATACCTGAACTTTTAGTAAAGATACTGCAGTGAAAACTACATTACAACATTGTTCTAAAGTAACTTCTGTTTCTAATGCCTTTTGCGATTATGTGGCCTTGCCAGTCACTTTCAAGTAAGGAAGATATCAGTGGCAAAAAGGTATGCATGGACCTTACTGTACTGAACTCAGGAAAAAATGACATGTTCTTTCACCGTAGAGAAGTAGAAGAAAAGTCTAATATAATCAATGTTAGTGAAAGAAACAAAAAAAATCAAGTACGGGAGTGACAAGGCGTAAAGAGAGTTAAACCCTTAACTGGCAGCAACTTTTTTGTGATCTACTCTGTTCTGCAGAGCACCTACTTTTATCTGCCTTTGCATCTCTTTTACACAACTTGTGTAAGTTAAAAAGGACAGCCACGTGTCATAACCTTACTTATCCTACTACTTCACATATACAACAAAAATCAACAATTGGTTCATCAAATGGAGACGACCACATTTCAACATTAAAGTCTCACAACAAACTCCTAATATAGAACGCTCTCATCAAACTCCTAATATAGAACGCTCTCATTTTTTTAATGAGCAGCTCAGCACTCAATAACCTTCTAGTCACTCCTTCCCTCGGCCTCTACCAGTGCCCAGTCTCAAAAATAACTGCTTCTAGGTTGCAGTGAGCAGGGCAACATATTCAATGCCTATCTTAAAACTGGCCCCTTCTGTAAATAAATCTAGTCTACACATGACTTTCTTAAACTACCTGAAAAGCGATTTTAATATCACTGACCTTCACATTACATCTCATTTCCAGCCTCATCACACAACGTCATAATGTTTCTCTAGCTATATTAATACCGATGCTTAAATTCCTAGCCAACACTAAGGGGGGGGGGGCTTCTTGGATCACACAATCAAATCTGCAAAATCAATATCTGTTCTACAATCACACCTACATTACTAAAGCACAGTGGTTAATTTCACTTTTACCAATTACCCTGTTACTGTGCATAGCCATTAAACAATGGTATTTATAAAATAAATGTCTTACTTTTTTAAACAGTACTCTCACAATGCATAATCCCTTGTATTTCTATTTGTCTGTGCTGACATTAATCAATGAGATGGATCTAAATGTACTGTGTATGCAAAAGCTAGTTAACATGACAATGTAAGCACAGTATATTATTTGGGCACAGCTTCTGTCACTATAATGTAGGTATTAAAGAGAAAAAGAAGCAATTTTAAACAATAGTACAAGCACATTTTGAAGTAAAAGAAAGCATTCTACATTTCTAAGTTCTTCAATTGAAGGGAAACAGCAGTATATAAAAATACATGGATTCTGTTTGTTAAAAAAGCAGCCATAAATTTGAAAGTTCGACTGCTGAATCCTACACTAAGGCACTATATGAGCACATCCACTCGTGCATGAATCATGCCATCCACTAATAGAACCAAGATGCTCTCCTCCAAAAAAAGGAAGCCAATCTGGTGGTCCCTTGCCATAAACAAACTTTACAACAAAAGGAAGAAACTGCTGCAGAAAAAGAGGAAAATCCCAAGATGCAAAAAACTCCCTTACCAGCCTCAGTAAGAAGCTGAGATCCCTCATAAAATGCTCCAAAGCTAGTTACGAAAATAAAATTGCCAAAGATTCCAAAGACAACCACAAGGCATTCTATAACTATGTCAAGAATCTAAATGGCAATGCTCAGATCTGCTCTGAGCTACAACAGAATGGCATTAAATATACTGATCCCAAGGATATGGCCAATATCCTGGCAGATCGATTTAGTGCAAACTTCACCCCCCTCTCACCCCCTACAGGGCTCATCTCAATATTGAAAGATTGCCAAATTCCAGTATAACGAACACACAGGTAAACAAAACGCACTCTCCAAAGCTAAGAATACAGCATCCATGGGGCCAGATGAAATCCCAGGCTGTGTACTACATGAACTACAAAATGAACTGGCACCTCACCTGAGTGTCATGTTTAATCATAGCCTCACCTCAGGATTCGTGCCCACTGAGTGGCGCACAGCTACAGTTATCCCAGTCCACAAGGGGGGATCCACCTTCGTTCCCGGTAACTACCGCCCCATCAGTCTGATGAGCCTGATCTGCAAGGCCATGGAACGTATTATCAATGAACTTACAAACAAAGACATTGGCAACCTTCAAACACTGGACCCCAAGCAGTTTGGGTTCGTGAAAGGCCGATCTTGTCTCCTGAACCTGACTGACTTCTTTGAATCAGTCTCCAGAACCATGGACAAGGGTAAGGTGGTCCACACAGCCTATCTGGACCTCGCCAAGGCCTTCGACACCATCCCCCACCACTCTAGAATCATCGATAAACTTACTAAGATGGGCATTAATCCCTATGTCACTCAATGGATTGCCAACTGGCTTACTGACAGACCCCACACTGTAAAAGTAGCTGACTCCAAATCCAGCTCCAGACAAGTGGAGTACCTCAGGGTTCAGTCCTGGAACCACTCTTGTTTGGCATCTACTTCTCTGAAGTACAGGCCAACACTAAGGGACTCTGGCTAACAAAGTTTGCAGATGACTACAAACTGGGAGCCATTATTGAATCTCCAAATGATGTGGATATTCTACAAAAGGGCCTTACAGAAACAGATGCTTGGTGCCAGAGCCATGGGCTCAAGCTCAATGCCAAGAAATGTATAGTTATCCCCTTTGGGAAAACACACGTACCCATGAATTACCACATAGATGGCAGTACACTAAACACCGAAAGTGTGATAAGAGACTCAGGGACACAGGTGGACAGTGGTCTCACCTTCGATAACCACATCACCACAACAGTCAGGAAATCCTTCTATGGGGCATACCTCATCACTAAGGGCTTTTCATCCAGAAAAATGGAGGTCATTGTCCCACTGTACTCATCCCTCATTAGACCCATTATAGAATACAACCTCTCAAGACATCTGCAACAACTGGAAAGGCCGCAGAAATACCTCACTAAAATAATCAAAGGCCTAAAGCAGATGCCCTATGCTGACCATCTAAAAAAACTCCACCTATACTCTGTCGTATATCATCTACTCAGAGGCGATCTCTGCTTAACATACAAGGCCATGTCAAACCCAGAGCTGTTGGACATGCTACACTTAAAGAAATCCCAATCCCTCTGAGACGCACGCTCCTGGGATCTAAATCTTGTCATCGTAATAAACAAAACATGCTGGAGGGATAGGTTCCTGACCCAGAGACTCCTCAGACTCTGGAATAGACTGCCCATACATGTCAAACAGAGCGCCTCTTTGGCCCTCTCTTCAAAAGGAACCTTGATGATTGGATGGGAGATAAGAAATTCACACCAGGGATCACATCTGTCGCCCTGCTAGACAGGGGTCCAGGGAAGTAAATACTGTGGGAAGAAATAGCCAGGGAATTGTTATGGCTAGGCTTGTACAGGCCCTAGGGCCGATAGCCTAGTATGAACCTATGAACGGTTTGGTAAATACATTGAGCTGACTTTCAGGGTGGCTAATGAACTTGGTGGTATTGCATAACAGATGATACCTCCCAGGTAAAAGTGCAATGCACTTCACATATGTATTCATTCCTGTGTTATCCAGTCTATGTATCCCAACATTCATTCATTGGGTGTAAAAAGAAGTTGAGAAGTGAGACAGAAGGAAATAGTGGAACAGTTTAACAGCTTCAAGTTTCTGTGGGAGGCGATTGAGGAGAACGGAAGTCTGAATGAGGAGGTCAAACCTAGAATCAGAGGGGCTGCAGACAACTGACACAGAGTAACGGAGGCAGTGTATGACTGAAGAATGCCAAAGAAGGTGAAAAGTATGGTATACAAAACAGTGGTGTGACCAGTACTACTGTGTGGTACAGAAACTTGGGTAGTAAAGGCAGAGAGCAGCTGAGGAAGACAAAGGAGATGGAGATGAAGTGCCTGAGGCAGGTGGCAGGTTACAAACTGCTGTCCAAGACATTTTGGACAAACAAAGAAATAAGGGCATCAGAGCAGAAGCAAAGTAGCTCCAATTGCAGAAAAGGCCAAAGACGACAGATTACTGTAGTTCAGGTACAAGTGCAAAAAAAAAAGCAGAAGGCAATCTGATGAAGATGATCTGGGGCAGACAGGAAGGAGACAAGAGGAAACAAGGGGTCGAGAAAAGAGGTAGATAGATTGTGTGATTGAAGACGTGACAGACGGGCATGACTGTCAAAGAAAGTAGGAAAAGGGCAATGAATTGAGGTAGATGGTGACAGCTGAAGAGACACCCCAACCCCATGTAGAAAACGGGAATAAGGGGATGGTGGGTGTTAATAATGATGATGACGACCATAATTTAGTAAAAAGGTGTCAAAAGCTAATCCATTCTTATCATGAACTGATCTATAATAAAGGCATCCTTGGCTGGTTTGTGGCTGGGTTACCCTTTTCCACTCTTAATTTGGCCATTTTTCTCTGAAGCTCTCAGATTTACAAGTACAAGCACCCTCATCAAAATAATTTATAACTACACTATAGTAACCCCACCAAGAACTCTCCAATACACTCTTTGTACCTTGACTAACTAGCTTAACCCTCAGATTACCACCCTTAAAGTAAAGCTATGAAAGAACAGCTAGGTTTGGGATGCCTTCAGGGCAAATCACTGTCTCTTTTCTGAAAGCCTCTAGGCTGGCTAGAACTAACTTAAGCAATAACTAAAACAGGGACTGAATTTCACAGTCTCTCTCTTAAAGCAACCTCACTCCCTGTCAAAATCCCTCCCCTAGGAAGCTATTCTGGTCACATGTTCTCAACAGTTGTCAAAAATACGATACAACTCCTAATCTCAGTTCATCAGGTAACTATCTGGGTCTCCATTTAGGAAAGCAGGTGATCAGTACCTCTTTTCTAAAAGCTCCTACAAAATGCAGATATCACTTGAGGAAAGGAAAGACACGTGGCACTCTGCTACCAGCTGCCTTGGCTATGTCACATGGAAGTTTTCTGGCAGGCTACTTTTACTGCTTTTATGTACATGATAACTGCTGTTTCTAGCTGCCTAGTGAATTTGTCTGCCTAAAAAGTATTTGCTATTTCAATGACTTTTCAAAAAAGGTGTTAGCCTATGTGATTTGCACTCTATGGAAGCAGCTTCCCTCATTTATTTACTGCTTTCTCAAGATGTGTGATCTACCTTTTTTTTTTTTCACAGAAACTATTGTTTTAATGTAACTACTGGCCAATCCAGTTTCCTCCCACCTTCCAAAAACATAATACGTCTAAAATGCTGATGGCACAGAAGTTAAAAAAATCAACACAGTACAACACAGGCTACTCCACTAGTTGAGATTCCAAACCATCGCACACATGACTATGAGCACAAGTATGAGTTTACAGACCATGCAGAGCTCAATCATCTACAACACACAAGCATACACTAAATGTTATTTTGGGGGGGGGGGGACCCCTCCCAAACAAAACTTAAATAATGAGGTCCAAGATTGCACCTACCTTGGAATATGTTGCTGGTCAAGGCACAGTCATGCACGATTGCTCACACAGACACACACACAACAGCCACTTACATGTCCAATAAGACACTGGATCTGCACCAAAAACACATTTACAATTGTATCATTCTTCCATTCAAACATGGTGCTCTCGTAACCACATTCATAGCTCTCAACATTCCAAAATGTTAAACATCACCTCTCATAATGTGGAACAAATGGGCAAAATGTGGAACACTTACTAAAAACTTACAAACAACCAAATAAAAAGCATGCAGGATGGATACAATATGTTACTTTATGCTTATAAAACATTGGTACTTTTCGTTAAACCCGTACCACGCGTTTTCGGTCCCAGATTGGCGTGTTTCGACTTATTTAGCAGTGAAATGTGTACATCTTTCAGACTCATGGACTGAATTCACTTAGCCGTGCATCACTCTTACATGCGGCCGATCAGTTTCTCACATCTGCTGTAAAAAACACTTTTGCACGGTTTTGCACGTCTGGGCAGCGCCGGTTAGCTAGGGCTAAATTTATCCCGGCTCCACCAAGTCTCCTCTTCAGTTTTGCCCTTGAAAGTAGTCCAACTCTCAACCTAAGCACTTAAAAAGCATCCTACAGTCCAGCATGTGCTCAGACCTAATAGCAAGAACTAATATACCCAGACACTTGACTGCCCAGCAGGGCAAGGCTCATTATTCACCCCTCACCAACCAAGCGACTAAGCAGCTCACCCTACTATTCAAGCATGACCAAAGGGCAATTTCAGGTATACTCTCCAGCTGGTGAACCTGGGTATCCTGAGGCAATGTTACAACTGCTCATGAACACAGACAACCCTCTCCTCCTACCACAAAACATTAACATATGCGAGAGAGATGCAATTATATAGCTAAATTGGAGGCTAAGCTCTCGCCACCCAAGACTGGAACAGGCGGTCATGAGGAGAAAGTTAACACTTGCACCACACCTCCAGCCTCACATAGACATACTAAAACAGCACTGGCAAAAAATACACATAAATACACAAAATCATACTCGGAGGCTCTAAATAAAAACCTGCAAAAGCATCACAGACCTCCAAAGCAGACACCCAAAACACCTGCACCTCCCGTCACAAACCAGACAACACATAAAACATAAAATCAGTGTGCCGCACAATCACAACCCTTAAGGCGAAATAACATACCTAACACACTAGTAATAGGTGACTCTATAGTCAGGCACACTGACACCCCACTCACTAGGCTGGACAAGGAGAAGGTTACTGTTAGCTGCCTGTCGGGAGCCAGAATCTGCCACAAAACACAAGCACTCAGGTCACTCCAGAACAAGTACAAATATGACTCTGTCATTGTTCATGTTGGTGTGAATGACCTGAGACGTACCTCCCTGGACTACATGAAAAGAGACATGGAAGAGCTCTCTGATCATGTAGCCTAGGCGGGTATGACCCTGACCCTGAGTAGCATCCTGCCCTCACCAGGAATGATACTGCAGTATAAAGAAAAAATTATCAATTTCAACAATTGGTGTCATTCAAAGGGGATCCAGTGTCTGTCAGCCTGGGATGACATGCTCGACAGGCCTCGTTGCTTCGCAAGAGACGGCTTGCACCTGTCACCCCTAGGCTTTCGAATACTGGCCAAGACTCTTGCTGCCCCCATAGTGCCTTTTTTAGGCAAGGCTCAAACGTCAAACCCACCTCCATAAACAGCACAAAAAAAAAATGAGGGTTATGCTACTCAACGCCAGGAGTTTAAATCTCAAAATGCATGCGCTTGAAGCACTCCTCAGTATGGAGAACATTGACATCTGTGCAGTAACTGGAACCTGTTTCAAGGCTCCACAGAGCACCCCAGCACTACCGGGCTACAACTCATACCACACATTTCGGCCACATAACATGGGCTGAAACACAAGGGGAGGGGGTGCATCCATATTCATCAAGGATACCTACACCTCCAGGTTAGTGGCGCAGCATGATACCTCCGAGATCATCCATGTGCAACTAACATCAGGCAAATCTGCAATGCAAATTGTGGCCTGCTACAGATCACCCTCCATGACTCAGGACCACCACTCCACCTTTCTGGAGACATTGGAAAACATGAAGGTCCTACCGAACACCCTGATATTGGGCAATTTCAATTACCCTACCGTTAACTGGGAAAACTACTCAAGTACAAACTCCCAGGTCCAGCGCTTCCTGGAATTTATCAACACAAATGCCCTGGATCAGCTGGTAAACTCCCCTACCAGAGGTGAAAACATACTGGACCTGGTCATCACCAACATGGGTGACAGGTGTTCCACACCAGAGGTCAATCGGTCACTGGTTAGACCAGACCATAAACTAATCACTCTGGATGTCCACACCACACCCCCGCCTCCAACCAAGGAAACCACAGTGAAAAACTTTTCTATAGCAAACTTCACCTTACTTAAGACAGAGGTGGTAAGTTTCACAGCCCCCATGCTAAAGGATAACAGTGTCCAAGATGCAGGAACCTTTACTAATGCACTCTATGAGCACCTACAAGGATGCATGGATCGTGCCATCACTAAACTAGGCATAAATCCCTATGTCACAAGATGGGATGCCAACTGGCTCACTGACAGAACCCACAGTGTAAAAGTTGCAGACTCCAAATCTGACCTCAAAGCAGTGATAAGTGGAGTACCACAGGGTTCAGTCCTGGGACCTCTCCTGTTTGGTATCTACTTCTCTGAAGTACAGGCTAACACAGAAGGCCCCTGGCTAATGAAGTTCGCAGATGACTGCAAACTAGGAGCCACAGTCAAGTCCCCAAATGATGTGGACATCCTACAGAAGGGCCTCACTGAGACATATGCCTGGTGTCAAAACTATGGCCTCAAGCTCAATGCCAAAAGGTGCAGTGTCATCCCCTTTGGTAAAAACTCTGTACCCATGAACTACTACATAGGCAGCAATCTACTTAACACCGAATGCATGATAAGAGACCTTGGGACTCAGGTGGACAGTAGTCTCTCCTTTGACAGTCACATCGCCACAGTAGTCAGGAAGTCCTTCTACCTGGCACACCTCATCATAAAAGGGTTTTCATCTAGGAAAAAAGAGGTCATTGTTCCCCTCTACTCGACACTCATTAGACCCATTATAGAGTACAACGCCCCTTTTGGAATGCAACTCAACACATCTGCAGCAGCTGGAAAGGACACAGAAGTACCTCACAAAGAGTATTACTGGCCTCAAGCAAATGCCCTACACTGACCTCCTCAAAAAACTTCAGCTTTACTCTGCTGCATATCGCCTACTCCGAGGTGATCTCTGCCTAACATATAAAGCTATGTCAAACCCAGAGCTGCTGGACATGCTACACCTAAAGAAATCCCAATCCCTCCGAGCTACACGCTCTAGGGACCTAAACCTTGTCACCACAATAAACAGGACATGCTGGAGGGATAGATTCCTGTCCCAGAGACTTCCTACACTCTGTAACAAGCTACCCATCTATGTCAAGCAAAGTTCTGCATTAGCACTCAAGAAAAATCTTGATGAGTGGATGGGAAATAGGAAATACACCCCGGGGATCACTTCTGTGTCTCTGCTCGACAGTGGCACAGGAAAATAACTTTCTTGGGTGGCGTAAACCATGGAACCTTGTTGGCTAGGCTTATGCAGGCCCTTCGGCCGATAGCCTAGTACCTACCTATGAACCTAAGACTCACTCCCCTAAGAGAAGGAAGCCAGTCTGGTGGACCCCAGCCATAAACAGGCTATACAATAGGAGGAAACTAGTTCAGAAAAAAAAGGAAAGACATCCCTGATCAGTATCAGTAAGAAACTAAGGTCCCTCATAAAATCCTCCAAGGCTAACTTAGAAAGAAAAATAGCCAAGTATTTGAAAGATAACCACAAAGCCTTCTTTTGCTATGTCAAGAATCAAGTAGCAACTCGCAGATATGCTCTGAGCTAGTGCAAAATAGCACAAAATATACTGAACCCACTAATAGTGCAAACATTCTGGCAGATAGATTCACTGCAAACTTCACCCCCCCTCTCACCCCCAAAAGGGCCCACAATAATACTGGAAAAGTGTAGTGTCCCGGAAATCACAGACGCACAGGTGAAAACAGCCCTTTCAAAAGCCATAATCACAGCGTCAATGGGGCCAGATGTTGTCCCAGGCTGCGTCTTGCATGAACTACAGAAAGAACTAACCCCTCACCTAAACACACTGTTCAACCTCAGCCTCTCCACAGGCTACATGCCCATAGAATGGCGCACAGCAACGGTTATTCCGCTCCACAAAGGAGGGGCCACAACTGACCCTGGTAACTATCGCCCCATAAGCCTGACTAGCCTGGTCTGCAAGGCTATGGAGTGCATCATCATGGAACTCATTAACAAAGACATTGGGAACCTCCAAACACTTGACCCGACCCAGTTCGGCTTTGTTAAGGGCAGATCATGCCTACTAAACATGGCTGACTTCTTCAAGACAGACACCAAGGCCATTGATGATGGGAAGGTAGTTCATACAGCCTACCTTGACCTCGCCAAGGCTTTTGACACCATTCCCCACTTGGGAATTATAGAAAAACTCACCAGCCTGAACATAAACCCCTACGTCATGAGATGGGTTGCCAACTGGCTTACAGACAGAACTCACACGGTAAGAATAGTGGGCTCCAGGTCCAACTCTAAACCAGTCACAAGTGGTGTCCCACAAGGCTCGGTCCTGGGACCCCTACTGTTCGGCATATACTTCTCAGAAGTACAGGCAAACACAGGAGGACTATGGCTAACCAAGTTCGCCGATGACTGCAAACTGGGAGCCATAACTGACTATCCGGCTGACACGGACATTCTCCAAAAGAGCCTTACTGAGACGGACACCTGGTGTCAAAGTTATGGTCTCAAGCTAAATGCCAAAAAATGTATAGTCATCCCGTTTAGGAAAAACAAAACACCCATGAATTACCACATAGGTGGCAGCCCCCTTAATACAGAAGGGGTAATAAGACATCTGGGGACCCAGGTAGACAGTAATCTCTCCTTTGATAATCATATTGCCAAAGTAGTTAGGAAATCCTTCTATGTAGCCCATCTAATTACTAAAGGGTTCGCATCTAGAAATAAAGAGGTTATAGCACCCCTCTACTCGTCCCTCATCAGACCCATCATAGAGTACAATGCCCCGTTTGGGATGTACCTCACAAGACACTTCCAATAGCTGGAAAGACCACAAAAGTACCTCAACACGAGGATTACTGGTCTCAAACATATGTCCTATGCAGCCCGACTGGAAAAACTCCAGCTGTACTCAGTGGCGTATCGCTTACTCAGAGGTGATCTCTGCCTGACTTACAAAGCCATGTCCAACTCAGATTTGATGGACATGCTCCACCTAAAGAAATCCAAGTCACTGTGAGCCACTCGCTCTAGTGAGCTAAACCTCGCCACAACAATAAATAGAACATGCTGGAGGGATAGATTCCTATCACAGAGACTCTCCCATGCTTTGGAACAAAATTCCTAACTAAATTAGGCACAGCCCATCACTAACACTCTTCAAGAGAAACCTTGACGAGTAGACGGGTAACAGAAAATACACCCCTGGGATCACTTCATTGGCTCTTCTTGACAGAGGCTCAGTTAATTAATCAATGGGGCGGCGAAATGTGACATACTCTGGCTAGGCTTATAAATGCCCTCAGGTAGATAGCCTAGTACCTACCTAGGAACCGATGAACATGTAAGCTTCTGTCATACTAGCCAAAGATTGCTTTGGCATTGACGGCCGTCCCACATTCAGAGATATCATCGACCCCGCGGTTTGTTTTTCACAGACCTTGCATCTTATTTATTTTCAACTGTCCTCCCCTTTCAAATGCATCTCTGCGGGTGATTTCTTGTTCTTGATTTAGGTCACTGTCATCCCTGAAACCCCCTTCCAAAAGAGCAATGTGCACAAAAACGCCAGAAAAGGAAGGGTAAAGACCACAAGGTCTGTGAAAAACAAAGTGTAGTCCTAAATCGGGAGAAAGAAATCACTCAGACGCCATGTAGTAGGAAGGGGAGGACAGTGGAAAACAAGACCGCAAGGTCTGTGAAAAACGAAGCGTGGTGCTGATCTGAAGCCATGGGGATTGGCTTGTGACTGTTTTATATTTAGACTTTTTAGTTAAATTTGAGCTGTAACTGAATTAACTTTTTTCTGTTTGCCATACTCCCACTGTCTCCAAATATATCAGATTTAAAAAAGTAGTACTCTGTGTAACTTGGAGCTTTGCTCTGAACGAATCTACAAGGATCTCCCTCACTGAGTATACTTGCAAGTTTTTAATTCCCACATGTAAATGTCTTTTTTATTGGGGAAACCGTTGTTACGCATCTTTAAAACGTGCGCGGCAGACAGGGCTGCCTTTGGAAATATTTCATTGTGTTTGTGTGAAAGAGTGTTTAAGTCGGCCCTTTACGGGGTGTAGCCTCCAACAAGTCAGAGGTGGAGTACAAAACTGTTATTCGCACTGTCTGGTTTTCATCTGAAATTGACTTGTGGTATTCTTACACTTTTCAGGTATTCGCAAGTGTTGGAATTGGGGTGGTATCCAAAAAAACTGGAGATACGGAGCAAATCACCTCTGTGATTACTGTAAGTAATACATCGACGGCTGATAATTAAAAGCAAAGAAAAAGGTTGAAGTTACTTTTATATATATAAAGCTTGCTTGAAGCAAGTACTTGACACAACTGAGTGTCTTTTTTCAAGTACTGACTTGGACACGCCAATCTGGGACCGAAAATGCGTGGTAGGGGTTTAACGAGTACCAAAACATTCTTTTTTTTCCCCAAAAACATTATTTTGATGAAGTACTATGACTCAGTACCTATCTACCATGGGTATCAGTTAAAATGTTTTAACATTCAGTGTGTGGCACAGTGTCACAATGAAGAACATTCCTTGTAAGGAGGTACACTTGACAGGCATGACCACATTCTCTCGAGCACATACAAAGTCTAACATTATTCTCTTGACCAAATAACACTGTTACACCAACAGTATCACAACTACACCCACACAGTCTCACAACATCAATCTTCTAAAACACACATTCACATCACTCGCACAATCAAATGTGCTCTCATAACTACATTTTTAGGAGCACACAGAGTCTCATAACACTGTTCTCCTGACCGAATAACCCTGTCATACCAGAAGTATCCTGATCTAACACTGATCTTGTGAACAAACACACACTTTCATACCATAAACACATTCTCCTGACCACACACGGTCACATTTTTTTTTTTTATTTATTTTTTATTTATTTAACATTTGTTGACCGGGAAAGTCCGACTAGGTTCCACAGAGCCTGTTTTCAGTGGAGGCCCGGGGAGAAATGCTCCACATCACACTGTTCCCTTGACCAAATACCCACTGTCATACCAGTAGTCTCCACACTTCACACACGCTCTCACAATGTTTTATCACTTAACCTAGCCCAAAAATGATACCCATCCCTGACCACTTTCACAATCACAGCCTGCTGACTTTACAATCTAACAAGCACCCCCTCCCCAAATTGATGCACATATACAGTTTCACTCAATAACGGCACTTATCATTACCATCCACATATACAAATAAAAGACTCCCAAACACATTCCTATACAACTGCAAACCACTATCCTGCAAACTACCACACACTTACTCATACACACACCACCAACACACAGAGAAGCGCATGTTTTCAGTCACTCACTCCAGACATCACATAAAAAAAAAACATTACCAGCTACAACATGTACACACAAGCACACGGGCGCGCACACACACACACACACACACACACACACACACACACACACACACACACACACACACACACACACACACACACACACACACACACCAATCCACCCATCTCTTGCTTGAAAAATTCGCTTTTACGCTCCTACACACACAAATACACCACTGCAGCAGAGATAGAACTTCTCATGTAACAAGAAAAAAATTATTATACAGGACAGAGGCACACCTAAAGTAGGGCCAACTCATGCATGTACACTCTGTGACTACTCATACTCAAACTATAGTGTCTATTTGATGAGTGGACACCTTCAAGGTGATCACTGATCAGATATATAGTGCTAAAAATGGATGGCATTTACATACTGTATGTAACTTTATGGCCTGATCTTTGGCTGAAAAAGCTACATGACCATTCTACTTAACCATTTAACAAAGAGTAATCAAATAAATAAACGACTGCGCAGCTGTTTGTGTTCCTCTTTTTAGCAATTACTGTAAATGCATATTCTTCTACTGGCATGTCATTGATGAATTTTCATCTCCCACTAAGGCTCTACTGAAAATAGTTTATGCACGCTGCCTTGTTATGAAACAAGCAAGTATATAAATAAATAAATAAAACTATTCTGAAGTCATGAAATGCAGGAGGATGGCATGGCTAGACCTAAACCTGCCACTTTATCCTCAACGAGAGTAAGCATACCTCTTGAACATAAAAAAAGAAGAATGGCTATTTACTGCAATTAATATTTCTAATACTTCTTGAATTAATGTAATTCAAAATGGTACCTTAAGCTGAACAAGGCCAAGGGTGCCCTGACATGAAGTTCAAGCATGCCGAAATGCAATCTACGGGGTTATGCTAAAATAATTAAGCATTAGGGATGTGTTAGTTTAATTTTACAAAATAAATGACATTTAAGAGGATTCGTTAGAAAGAATAATACACAGCAAGGGTGTTGTGATGTTGTAATCAACCTTAATTTTGAAGAAATGTCATATTAAAGGTTATGCTAAAATTATCTGGCATTCAGAATGTGTTATACAGCTTAAGCATGTCCAGCTGTTAAAGGAGGACTCATAATACCCTTGCAGAAAAAGGTCTTCAAGATGTTACTTAGATTTCACACAGGCTTCACAGTTTAGGAGACAAGTTAACAAGTGTAGGGCCAAGAATATGTTTGATGAATGTTTACTAGTACAGCAGGATGAAACGTCCCTGTGATTTTTACATGGGTTTGGTAATTAACATTGGCAGGATGTCAAAGGTGTGTGCCTAGTTTGTGGATAATGTTTGTTTTGCTCTTGGATTATACTTGTTCACATGGTTCTGCTACAATACTAGATAAATCTTTGTAAATTGTAAATGGTTCTGTAGTCACACCTGTACAGCAGCAGTAGTTTTGTAAAGAATATTTTTCATATTAACTGTAGTAGTAGTAACCCTGCAGCACATAACACGTATAAACTGTTTAGAATGTAACATTTTACCAAATATAACACTGTTTTCAGGGAGAGGCAGCAAAACCATTGATATTGAAACTAAATGCAGTCCTCGAATGTTCAAACATTTACAGTGTCTACCTGCACTATCTTGCTTGCTGGAGTTAACTTTCCACACCTCCTCCAACAATTAAAAGATTCTCAGAACAGGAGGTGCATCGTCCACTTTTGAATCCAAACAGTAAAGACAGACTTGAAATCATTGAAGAAGACAGAAAAGAAATGCTGAGAGAGAGAAATGCTGCTTGCTTCTAGATCTTGTGAGTGGATTACATTTCTGGGCAAAGCTCAAACTGAATTCTGTTCTGCCTAGGTTGGTAACCACATCTTGAACTTTTAAGTCAGATGTAGGCAGTTATTTGGTATACCTTACTAGTAACTGACAGAAAAATACAAAGAAGCTGTTAAACAGGGGAAGGGGTTGTGCTGGCTCGTACACACACAAAATAATCTTAGCAATTTCAATAAATTTTTGGCAAACAAGCATGCAATGGAAGGCACTGGGCTCAGTCTGATGTGGGTAACCTGGGGAACTAGTGATTATAATTCTGATCTGTAGCTAGAGTGTAAAGCTTATTTGGATGTAGCAAGTGAGTTCCATCGCCAGAGATAGAAGTGTGCATTTATTACACACTCTTAAGGTCAATCACCACTCGTATATTAATTGGTACCAGTGATGCCAATTTTATGTCACATAAAATTTGCAGTAGCAATACAGATCATAAGACAGTAACGCCGATCCATCATACATAACTTGTTTTGCACTGGTGTGAATATATTGTGAACTTAACCTAAACAGCTTGCAAAACAGCTCTGCCACCAGAAAGTGTGTGCACCCTTGCAGCAAGGTAAATATGCAGCAGCAAACTTTGAACAGTGGTTGTTTCATTTTTTTTTTAAATATATAGAGTAGTTATGGATACACCCAAAATAAGGTTAATGGAATGTGAAAAGATTCAGTGTCACAGAGGACTAAAGGATGCAAAGTGAAAGGAACCTAATCCGTACCTCCAATGATTTACAAACAGAACAGTCATTTGTTTTCCCAACATTTTGATAGAGTACTTTGCAGTTAGTTTTTAAAACCTGCCAACTCATTATACTCACAAAAAACATATGTTCCCAGTTACTTCTCTCTTTCTCATCACACCTCCAACATTTGCTGTCTACCTTAGGAAAGATTATATCAGGACTGCTTGGGTATACAAAATACTTATGCAAACACTTCCAAGCATAAATCCTAAACCTTCTGGACTTTGTTGCATACTTAGAAGTAATGCAGATGTCCTACAACAGTTCTTTTGTAAAATACTTTTCCAGTCTCTATTCTCAATCTGTTCTAATCTCCAGTGATTAATTCTTATAATAAACAATCAGTATTTTATATGCTACACTAATTATCCCTTTTTAAATACCTGCTACCATTCTACACCTGGTTAAAAACTCTACTATAGCTGACCTTTCATTCAGAATTCTCCTATCACTTTACCTTTGTCTATATTCTGATATTAATCCCTGGTAGGGAAGACAGTCTCCAACCTGCAGATCACACTTCTGCTTGGCCTCATCTCAATTTCTCAGATTTCTTTTGTTATTTGCTCCCAATACCTTGGTGTTCCTTTGCCAATTTTCTCCAGTAAATTCTAGTCCCCTCTTGCCTATTTTCCATACCCCTACTTGCAGTCATCCCTACTGGTAAAAATCCCTTTTCTCCATTTCCATGTTGACTTAATTCTTACCAGAAGTAGACAGCTCTAGTTCAGGGCTTTCTTAACAGATTGTCCGTAATCCTTGCTCTGTCTAGCTTAGAATCTGTGGCCTTAAGGCCAATGGACAAGCATCGTTTCCCCAGCTTGCACTCTGAAAGGAGCTGGGAAATTCTTGTAAATGTAACTTCAGTAGTATAAACCATCTCATACTCAGTCTGGGAAGCAATACTAATGACTGCTTGTGTGCACAACTCCAAAGGGGTCAGACAAACGATGACAGAAATATTACATGCAACCAACAGGTGGTGGAGAATTGGCTTACTGGTTTTAGTGTCCTCAAATCTACAGTGACCTGCATTTCAAAATTCTTTTTGAGTGTACTCACTATTCCTTGACCTCCTAGAAGTACTACATTTTTATGTACTTTCGTAGAGGGCAAAGATTCTACTGAAGATGCCAACTAGTGTTCAGAAACTTGCATATTGGCTTCCAGTTGCTTCTGCATTAGCCACAGTCATAGAATGGTCTCCCTACTTCACTGCATTTTTCTTGTAAAATCCTCACCAGTCTGGCAATGTCTCCTAATCAAAACAAGTACTTAGAATGTGACTTCTTGTATGGGATATGGCACCCAGAATCATAGAGACTTAGCAGGTTTGTACGAGGCATGAATCAGGAAACAAATATGGTTTCCAAAGAAATTTCACCAGCAAAGAAAGGCAGACAATTTTAAGTGCAACAATGAACAAGAAATTTTGGGCTAACTGTATGGCAGCACTTTGAATAGACAGGTTTGCCAGAGCTCCCTGGGTGGCAAAAGAAAAAAATGTATAGTTAGTAAAGTGCCTGAATAGTGAGTTGAGTGAGGTGTACTGAATGGGATTAAGAAAGAAAAAGGATAAACAAAGACAGAAAGCTCCAAAGAAAAAGTAATGAGTAATCCTACTGTGATGATGTGAGGTATTGTCACCTATACCAGCAGAAGTAGGGCAGTGGATGTGTAACATATACCAGCACAACTAGCTGGAGTTTTGTAAAGCATTATATGTCATTTGTATAACAAACTAATTTGTACAGGTGTTTGTGTTGAAAATGTATTTGTAAAGCTGCTTGTGTTAAAAATGTAGCAACAATGGGTCCTGCTGGACAGAAAAGAAATACACCTGTATGTCAGACTGTATTATAACTGTTGAAATTAATATACTGTACAGAGAATACTGGAAGATAAGAGGTTAAACTCAGTCCAGTTAACTTTGAAAAATAATCTGAAATTAAATTATCTGGTTTAGGCCACAAAGATTGTATCTTACAGTTCTGACGGCAGCCAGTGACAAAATGTTTGTGAAAACCTGGACTCGGAACTAATTGCTACCCTGGAAGGGTGGAAGATTTTGAAATACTTTTATAGCTTCCAGATGCTATAACACATCTTAGCATAGCTCTATGTGTGTGTGTGTGTGTGTGTGTGTGTGTGTGTGTGTGTGTGTGTATTATGACACAAATGTGCTTGATTCTGGTTCAGTTTCTAGTAAAGGAGGTAGTGTGGGAAGCTGAGTCAGGTGGCCAGATGGATGTGATGTCACTCTGTAATCCAGCACTGAAATGATGCTTTAATACTTGATGAGACAGAAGTCTGAGGACAGTCTGTTTGTGAAGCTTGACAAAGAAGGACCATTCACCCATTTCATCTTGCCTTGCTCTAGCAAGTGAACTAGGGGGCAGTAATTATTTAGATCAGTCAGGAAAATATAGTGAGATTAGTTAAGTAATGTTTTTCTGTATCTGTGTGAATCTTTCCATTGGTGCTATTTTTAATATTTCATGCGATAAACTCTGGTGTTTATTGTAAACAAAGTATTTTCATGTTCTTTTTTTATTTATTACTAAATATATTTAAATGTTTCATTCCGGCTGGTCTTTTACAGAATATTTTAACATTTGAGAGTACTTATATTTATTTGGTGACACTGTGGCCACTTCTGAAAGTCTTGCTGCATTGGTCAAACACTACCATTTGTATCAGTATTAATTATACTAAGTACAACTGGAAACCCTGGTAAAAGCCTTAGAGTATCTGGCTTTGGAGTGTTCTGGTGGAAGTAACTACCTTATAGTCTAGGCAGAATGGGCATAGCTGGTAAATCTGTGCCAGCCTTTCCCAGGTGTGTGTGTGTGTGTGTGTGTGTGTGTGTGTGTGTGTGTGTGTGTGTCTGTGAAAATCAAATCTCAAAGAGTGTGTGTGTCATCTACTTGCAGCAGGGACACAGAGCACTGGTTTCACAGACAGGGTGGAAGAGGATTTGGCTTGGAACACTCGGCTGAATAATCAACTCTACAGCTGCGGTGGGCAGTGTGGAGACTGATTTGGGAACTGCTGAGAGAGAGGATGCCCCACGACGGGAGTGTGCTCCTGTGTGCTCCCTGTGTCCTCTTAAGGGAAATTGTGCTGAAGGTGTAGACAGCTGCATGTGGGAATACTGTGTGCATTTATTTTTGTTCCAAGTGAACGCCCCTCACTGGTGTCATGGTGAGAATTGAGGCCCCTGATTTACTGGCCCACAGGAAAGATGTCACATATTGGTGAACAGTGGTGTGGATGTTAGTTGAACTTCTGTAGTCTACAGGCAGCTGTCACTGAAGGGGTGTGTACTACCAGCAGGCACAAGGTAACCATACAGAGTTTCATTTTCACAACAGTTTTATTTATTTTTTGTTAGTTTAGTTTTAGTCAGGGAAAGCAGGCGAAGATGTCAGCAGAGATTATGGCAAGCTGACAAAGAAACAGGCCAAGGTGTGTGAAGCCAAAGAAGTGGTGCATGCCAACCTGACTAAAGAGGACATGATTTCATCCTCAGTTGCAGCTGTAGCCCAGACCAGCAGCCAGGAGAATAATTAGTCTGGTGATGGGGATTTGCAGCCCTCAGAAACAGGACAGTTCACCTTTTCCTCAGAGGACTTAAAAATCTGTCTGGAGTTAAAGACACTTGAACTGGAGGCCAAACGTTTGGAATTAGAATCAGCAGACAGACTGTAGCATTTGGACGCTGAAGAAAATGACAGACTGTGGCATGCAAAACATATGGAATTAGAATCAACAGAGAGACTGTGGCATTTGGAGAACAAAGAAAATGAAAAACAGCACCAACACAAGATGGCGATGCTGACCCTTCGTCAGGGCCATGGAGGTAATGGGAAAGGGAATAACCAAACACAGAAGCAATAAAGGTCAGTAAATTTCTTCCACAGTTTGCAGAGGGTAATAATTCTGATGGTTTTATTCATACATTTGAAAGAGTATGTAGACAGTATAACACTGACCAAGGGCTCTGGGTACAGATCCTGACCCCCTTCATCCATGGTAAAGCTATTACTGCCATTTCTAAATTGTCTGATACTGACTGTTTAAATTATGACAAAGTTAAACAATGTTTACTGGAATGTTTTAAGTTAACACCTGAATCTTACAGAAGTTTTTTAGACACAAGGCAAATGAAAGTGTATGAAATTATTTTGCTGAGTTACGCACATATTTTCATAGGTGGGTGAGTGGGTGTCAGGTCACCACTTTTGAAAGGTTGGAAGACATTTTGTTGAGGGAACAAGCCCTTAGCACTTTACCTGAGAACATGAAAATCTGGTTGGCAGACCAAGAGTGTAACTCTGCAGATGAACTGGAAAAAAAGGGGATCTCTACTTAGCAAGCAGGGTATCACTGCACAAGAAGGTGATACCCAGTGCTGGACAAGGATATAATGGAATCCGTGGTGGGCAGCCTAACTCCCTCCCCCAACAGAGTCCACCAAAACAGGGGAAGCCACTAGTTCAGGTACACAGCCAGGATCAAAGGTTAGATGTTTTAAATGTAACCAGTGGGGCCACGTAGCATACCGATGTCCATGGAAGCAAGGTGGGGAAGTCACCAAGTGGAAATAAGAGTATGCCAGTGATAAATTGTCTGCAGATAACAGAAGTATCAGACTATCACCACAGTTTATATCCTATCTTAGTGGACAGAAAACAGGCCACTGCTAAGACAGACACAGCTTCTGACATAACCATTGCGAAGCCTGCAGTGGTTAAAGAGAAACAGTACTTGCATGGGCAGTCCTCTCCAGACAGAGCTTTAGGAGGGACTCCATTCCAAATGCCTTTGGCCAGGGGTTTACCTTGACTGGGAGGGTGGAAAAGGAAGAAAGTAGGTGTGTTTGAGGATATCCCGGCAGATTTCTTGATAGGGAATGATTTTGATAATGCAGTACCTTGTGTGCATGCAGTTACACGCAGTCAGGCATGGAAACAGGCAAGTGGGTCTGGTAACCTGGGGAAGACCCACACAAACTCCACATCTGAAGCTGGGATTATTTCAGGGAGGGAGCTACCCTGTAGCAGTTAGCCTGAAGGTGAGCCACAGCTTCTAGTAGGTATTAATGTTGCCTTGGACAGAGTGACTGTAAGGGGGGTAGAGGTGAGTGATAGTACCCAGAATGACAGTGAGGTGCCACTGTCCTTGTGGAGAACTTACCATGATAGGGAGGCCCTTGTGCTAAGTATTTGCACTGGATGGCAGGAAGAGTCTGACGGGATCTATGGCTACATCAAGCCAGCCAGCAAAATGCCAACTTACTAAGGTAGAGCCTAGGGTTGCATGCAGGCATATCACATTACAGTGCAGCACTGTAGTGAGGTCAGCAATACCAGTGCAGACGGGTTAATGTATTCCCAGGCAGGCTCATTTCTCTCAAGCCACGTTTCTCAAGGGTCACTTGAAAAACTAGCTTGAGTCTTCAAAGGGGGGGATGTGAGGTATTGCCAGCTATGCCAGGAGAAGTAGGGCAGTGGATGTGTAACATATAACTAAAAATATTATTCCACCACTTAGACAAAGCTGGTAACATTAAAAATCCATGTAATAAAAAAATATAAATAAATAAAAGTAAAGCCAGCACCATGACACTCGGTATAATGTAACAAAGATATTTATTGACTTGCACTAGTAACTAAAAGACTTTCACCATGCAGGCTTCATCAGGGAAACATTAAGACTGTTAAAAATAACATTATATAAATACACAATTAAAATCGTGATAAGTCAAACAATTAAATAGTATTATTTAAAGGAAAATGGTTATAAAAATGTGTAGCTAAAATACTTGGTACTTTTACATAAAAACATAATGTTAAAAGTTGATGTACGTTATTGAAAATATTATACATTATTTGATTTTATTTTGTTTTTCTTTTAGAACTGGCTTTATGGTAAAATTTTTATTTAATCCAGGGGGCAGGTGTGCTTTAAAACGTATAATCCATTTGTTTTCTAAAACTTGTGTGTGATTTTTAAGGTCACCTCCTCTGATGCTTTCATGTATAGCTTGCAAAATAAAAAAAAAATTAAATTCAGGTGATTTGTCTGTTGCTTTAATATGTTGATAAAGTGTATTAGTTTCAATATTCCTGCATTGATCTGATAAATGTTCACATATTCGCTCTTGGATTGGGAGACGATGATTGGTATGACAGAGGAAGGAGGATGGGAAGTCCAGGTTCTAAGAGTAAATTTGCAGGAAGGAATCACAGCAACTACTTTGTGAAGAGTCGACCACAAGTGTAAGGCATACTGAAAGGAGATATGTACAAGAGAAAGAGCAAATCTAGAATAATATGATTTTACAGACTTCTTATTAGGAACCTCAAACACACAGTTAACCCTCCAATGGATGAGGGGGATATACATAGTTATGTATGGAAAAGACAGGAGTATAAACACTACAGGGAGATTACCTTGACAACAGGGAGATCAGAAAGAGAAAATGAAGCAATAACAGAGAGAGAGGAGGAGACAAAAGGAAAAAGTATTGGCCTTATGTGCTGCAGGGAGGAAAACTAAAAGACTAGGTGGTGATTATTGTGGAATATGAACTAGATGAAAGACTGGAGTGGGAATGTCAAGGTGCAAGGAATAGATGCAGAAGAACGTAAGGGCAGGTGGGGAATATCTCCGAAAATCTGAAGATAATCCAAGAAGTGAAGACAGACGACTAAAGGTGTGCTAATAATAGCAAAAGAGTGGTTGATAGGATCTAACAAAACACAATCAGAAAAAAAAAGGTAGGAGGGGAAAAAGAGTTAAGAGGGGATATTGACTGAGAGGAATGGGAAGAAATAATAAAGGCAACCCAGATATGTGTTGAAGGCTACGAAATTCAGAATACTTACCTGGTAATGTACGCATAAAAGTATTTTTACACTCCTGTGAAGACTGGCAAGAATATTTCAAGGGGCCCTCAGAGGTGTGTTGGAGATGCATAAAAGAGTGAGGGGCCTGGTCCCATACATTCTGGGAATGCCAAAAACTTTGTATGTTGAGGGAAATTTGGTTTGATGCAAAGTAACGCAAAAATTGTTTTTGTTAGGGTATGCGAGAGGGACAGCAGAGGGGTTACAGAAATAAATAGGAAATTGACTGCAGGCAAAAAGGGGATTACAAAAATGGAAACAAGGAGCGGACAAAAAAGATGACATACCAATGGTTTTGAAACAATGGGAAATGGTTGAGCAATAAAGAGAAAAAGTCAGCCAGGACAAGAGAGAGAAACTAGACAATATGTTAAGGAATAAGACTGAGGGAAGTGAAAGAAGCTGATATGACAGGTCAGAAAGATCTAAAATAGGGAGCAGATGGAGAGAGGGAAAATAAATATGATAGTTGGTCTCCGATAATATAGAAGAATTAAGGGGGCACAGAACACTGAAGAGTATGAATGTACATAATTGTGGCAGAAGTGTTTCTTTAAAAATAAAAGGCGGGGGGGGGCTGGGCTTTGTGAGGATGATTGATTAACAACGCTTGCCTCTAATATTTCTAAAGAAAAATGAAAGAACTATATGCAGACAAACATGTAGATAATATTTGAATATAAATAGATAATACTAAGTAATATTTGTCAGGCAGTTGCATGCTAGGTGAAGAATTCTATAAAAATGCACATTACTAAAATGAGGGGGGGATTTTATTGTTCTTTTCTTGTATGAGTAAATTAAAGCAGAGACTGACTTATGACACAATGGAAAGTGAAGTCAACAGTTCTGGGCTGAGCCTGTTTGTAGAGAGGAGAATTCACACAGAATTAATGTTAAGGCAACTGCTGGTAATTATTTGCTGCATGAAGATAGTAACAAACGAAGTAAAGCAGCAAAACACCAAAGCAGTAGATCCACGTTTAGAAGAACCAGACCGTGGGATGAAGTATAAAAAACTTTTTTAATCTTGTCTATTTAAAAACAATATTGAATCTTTTCTTTTTAAGAAGAACTTTAAGGTACATCAAAATAAACAATTGAAATCAGCTTTTTTTATTCAAAATAAATACCCAGCTTTATCAAGATGAATTACTTACTAAAAAAAATATATATCCAACTCTCTCTCCAACCATGTGACTACAGATCCTGATTACAATTTGAATTATACATTTTTCAATTATCAAATCATGATTTATCTGTCATGTTGATCTGTCAGAATATTTAATCATACTATTGATATTAACATACATAAACATACTTAATTTTTAAAAATATATTGAAAAATTAATAAAACAAAAAATTAATATTCTGTTAATATTGAGTTAATTCTAATCAAAATTCTTGTGTTGACTATACATATAGTTAATATTGTTAAAATATTATATGTTCTATTTTTATTTAATAAAATATATTAAAATAATATAAAATATAATAATATTTAAATTTTTAAAAATACTAATATAAAAAAATAAAATATATAAAATATGAATATATATGCAAATTATTTTTTCATCTTTTATGCACATGGTTACACAACATTACTCTGACACAAATACTAGATCTTTTCATCTACTATTTCCAAGCTAATATTTACACGAATTGTGCAACACAAGGAGTAGTATATTTGGGTTATTGTACAAAATGCTCTAGTTTCTATGTTGGCAA
Organism: Protopterus annectens; assembly: GCF_019279795.1. Classification (NCBI taxonomy): domain Eukaryota; kingdom Metazoa; phylum Chordata; order Ceratodontiformes; family Protopteridae; genus Protopterus; species Protopterus annectens. The sequence continues at coordinate 180,780,313 of NC_056747.1, read as the reverse complement.
AACAGAGAGATCCTTGAGAAGGAGAATTTATGAGCATTTGTATGAGGTTTCCAGAAAAAAGGAAACCAATGCTTTTTATAAACATTCTATTACATGCCCAGATATGCAAATACATTTTATAGTATTAGAACAAGTGCAAATGGATGGCAGGGGGGGTGATTGGGAGACACGTTTAGAATATAAGGAACTTCTTTGGCAGCTTAAATTGGATGCTGCTAGCAGTCCAGGTCTGAATGACAATATCAATATAAGAAGTGTCCTGAAATTAAGAATGGCCAGATTGTGAATAAAAGATGAAAAGTAGACGTATTGCATTCAGAAACTGTTTATGTAATTTGTTGTGTTTATCAATTACGTCATTGGTTTTTTAAATACACCTACATATTATCCAGTTATATATATTTTATATTAGTATTTTAAAAAATATTTTAAAAAAATATTTATTCATATATTTATTGTGTGTGTTTTATTAAATAAGAACTCGAGACATATAAACAAGAATTAGAGCAACATATGTATAGTAGAATGAATTTTCAACACAAGAATTTTGATTATTATTAACTCAATATTTCAACGTATTATTGTTTTTATTATATTTTTTGTGAATATCAATGAAGTATGTAATAATGATTAAATAGGTGTAGCCAGGTCAATATGACAGATCAAATACGAACAATAATTCATGATTGTATATTTGAAAATGTATAGCTTTAAATTGTAATCAGGATCTGTAGTCACATGGTTGGAGGAGAGCCCTATATTAATGGTCCTTTTTAGTAAGTAATCCATCTTGAATAAAGCTTGGTATTTGAGCCAAGCGAAAGCGCTTGATTTCAATTGTTTATTTTGATGCAACTTAAAGTTCTTCTTAAAAAGAAAAGATTCAATATTGTTTTTAAATAGACAAGATTAAAAAAGTTTTTTATACTTCATCCCACGGTCTGGTTGTTCTAAACGTCGATCTGCATGAAGATAGTACTACTTGTGTTATTATGACAGTTGAATAAAAATGTCGTTAAAAAATAAAATTACCCCCAAAAAAGAACAAGAATTGTTTTCCCCCTAAAGGGCACTTACCTTTTTACAGATTCTAGAAGAATGGGGCTCTAAGCCAGAACTGCACTTACTAACTGCAAATTTTCCTACCAAAATGTGGAAACCCCTATGGAAAAAATAGAACAGAAGATACTGTGGGTCAGTTACTTTTTGTCCAAGATGTTAGTGTGCATCCTCATGTGTAGAAGGAATCAGCCGTTCCTAACATCCCTAGAGCTCTGGGAATCTGGACAGTCAGGTTGATTATGCATGTAGTTAATCATACATCAGGGATTCTACTGAAACAGTGATCCATAAATACTGCATATGAGGGATAATCCTAATGGAAACCTGATCAGCCTAAAACATCAATTATTGCTCCTTACCCATAGGAACCTAAAGCTCAGAGATCCTCTAAGAAGAGGGGATGGCCAAAAGAAAATGTGTCTTTTAAGAGTTTAAACTTGATGCCACCCTGCCAACAGGCTCAAATGGCTGACAGATATAGCCGTCAATCAAGAAATTCAAGTTTCACAGAGGTAAAGATTCTTTCAAAAGGATGGTGATGCAAAACCCCATTCAGGATTTCCTTGACTAGACAGTTCTGGGCCATAGTATTGCTCTACCCAATGTCATGGTAGGCATAAAAGTCCAGAACTACAGGTTCCTGTATGCTGACCAAAGGAGGTGGCATAAGATACATCTTTGCCTATATGCAGTACTTTTTATATGAAGAAGAGTTAATTTGTCAGAAGGCTTCAATCCAACTGGAATATCTGGTGAGATAAAGGGATCTGAAACAAGAATCGCATTCATAACATGGAGATGGTTGTTGCCCTAATTAGGGAAAGCTTGCTTAGCTTGTACAGGGGAAGTTTCGTATAATGTCAGGTACCACAGAGTCTTAATTTATACCCAAAGCTGGGCAATGAGGATGAACTCTGGGCTTTCTTCTGTGAATTCTGGGATGAAGTGTTGAATCAGAGTGAATTGTGGGAATGCATAATATAACCTTGTCTGTCACTACTAGACAAATTATCAGTAATTCCTTTTGTCCAGCTGCAAGACGTATAATATTAAGGCTCAAGAGGCAAATAAGTTGCCCAATGATGGTGCCTCACTCCTGAAAACTACAACTAAGCAAGACTGGTGAATCTGCAGCCCAGAAGAGGACTAAAGGAACAACTCAAAATATTCTGAAATATTCACTTTCCCCAAAATGTGAGTCTGAATGTCTAATACCTTTGTCTATTGCCCACTGCCAGATCTACAGTACTCTGCATAGGTGGAATTGTCCAACAAGCACCATTCTTGATTAGGTACCAGAAGACAGGCTGCAAGACTAGACCTGTGGAGGTCACAGATTCAGATAGATCTCAAAAACCATTAAGGCTTAAAAGTCTGCTCACCGCTCTAAATGGTTTATGTGGAGATGCTTCTCCATTTGGACTGCTTCCTTTGATGTATGAAAGAACCAAGGTGGGCTTTTCACACTGCAACAAAGCATCAATCAGAATGTAAGACATAGTTGCAGGAAAGGGAGATCCACAACAAAAATGTTGGGAATGGTCTACAATTCCAGGGTCTGGCAGCAGAGCTCTGAGACCAGAAGCAGATCTGTATACATCTGGTGCCTCTCCTATCACTAACACCCAAGTCCACTGAAACAAAGTATCACCTGGCAGGGTCTGATTCTCCTTTAGATTTTTACATAGGGGGTCAGCATCACAACTTCCTGAGCCTTCTCCACAGACAGAAGAGACCAATAATGGAGACTTACTTTGATTACATAAAAATAAAAGCAGTCCTCAGACGGAACTAGAGAACTTTTCCCTTGGTCTTGCAGACCCTCTCAGAATGGAATTAGTGAACATTTCATCCAGGGACCCTACCAAGAAGTGTCTCAAAGGTTACTAGTCATCCAAGCATGGGAACATATAAATTTGCCTCTCGTACAAGGCTCCTCTCACCATGGTAAGTAACATGGTAAACACTACATATGAAGATGAGATACCAAATGGTAGCAAACTGTATGAAAAATCCAGGCCATCCAGACTAAATCTAAGAAACCTCTTGTAGGGACAACAATGTGCCAGAAGGTATGCATCAAATTTCCTGACACCAACCAGGAGCTGAGTCACCCCGGTGAGTCAACATCTAGAAAATGATACAGCAGATATACTCACTAAGGTCCAAAAAGGGATGAAAATCTTGCTGCTGTTTCAGAAATAAAATATAAAATAACCTCTGGCCTTATTCTGAAGAGCAGATAACATCTACAGTCCCCATAATAAGTACAGTCTGAGCTTGTGGTAAGACGTTTGTGGTGAAATCCTGGTCTCTAAGTGAAATTCACTCTGATGGAGAAATAAAATACTCTAAGACAAGACTGTCAGCAATCAAATTAAGAACCCATTCACCTTTTTTGATCTCCTTTGAGGCCAGGGTAAACTCAGAATACTTCACAGACAACTCTAGACTTTTGGTTGGGTCAGCAGAGTTACCCTCTTAGGAGACTTGGCAAAGTTGCATATTTTCCAATGCCAGAAGTCTTCTTGGTCAGCAGGATGATTTCTTCCAAAGGGGGGTGTGGCCTAAAAGAATAGGGGGGGCTAAGGGAGGATTCTCAGAGGCTTTTCATAGTGTATGGTGACTGCTTCTTTCCATGCAAGTCTCTGACCAGATATCAACATTTTGCCTGACGATGACTTCTGCCTGGAAGGAAGGCACACAGAATACCCTTCCAGACTGCCTATTTTAAGAGATGCAACTTTAGCCATGTTATCTTGAACAGGCACGTGCTTGAGCTTTATGACTTTTTTTAAAACATCTTGATTAAATCATCACATTTTAAGAAACAACATGATTACAAATATGTTAAAAGAAAAGAAACTAAACCTCAGTAACATTTTCCATTGCAGTCATCCCTACTGGTAACATCTCCTTTCTTCATTCCAGTACTGGCTTACTTCTTTGAATAATTTCTGTTTATGAACATAATATTCTGTATGCTGATTGTATTCCCCTTAAGGACATAAATTCAAAATCTTAATCTCTCCTTATTTCTCAGGCTCTCCTTGCCCCCACACAGTTTCTTCATCATCCCTTTTCACTTTGATTTATAACCTGCCTGTGTTATCTATGTGAAACTTAACTGTGTGGCTCTAAAGCGTCCCTTTAAATAAGATAATCCTAAACAACACTGTTCGATGAGGAGAATCAACTTATCCCACTTAACTGTTGCCCAGTTCCCCTACTCATATAAATTACTTCAACACTCTACCATCTGCAACTTCTCTGGATGATAAAAGCATTTTCACTACTTATATCTTATTATCCATAGCCATAAGCAACAGCTTACAGTTTCACAATGGTCGTATTATCTTTTGTTTAGTCTCTTCCCACATATCCTTAGCTGATGTAACAGAATCCTTAATCCTCACACACAAATGTTTCACCTTATGTCCCATAAACATGGATATTCTTGAAACAATTCACATGTGGGTATCAAGATTCCTAGACTGACGCTACAGACTTTGTTTTACCTTGATTTATTTTATATCCCAAAAAAAGATTTTAAATTGTCTGAAAATATTCCACAACACAAAGCAGACTCAAAAGACAGAACACACAAGTGAGAACTCAGATTTTCTTCTATACCAGAACAAATACCCTTTCTAAGTTGTAATGCATCCAGGCTTTACAGTGTAACAAGTTAAAAAAAGGCTGGAAAGAAAAAAGTTAAAGCCAGAATGACAGGCAGGGTTCATAGGTGTGTACTAGGCCAATGGCACTGGAGCCTTTACAGGCCTAGCCTATAGAAGAGCCCTGGCATCATGCTGCCATTAGTTCCCGGTACCTCTATCAAGTACAGCCACTAGAGTGATCCCCGGGTGAGCTTTCCATCTCCCATTCACTCAAGATTTTTCTTGAAAAGGGACAGTGAAGTGGTCTGCTCGACATGTATGGGAAGTCTAGTCCAGAGCATGGGCAGTCTCTGGGTTATGAACCTGTCCCCTCCAGCATGTTCTGTTGATTATGGTAATGAGGTTGAGGTCCCTGGAGCGTGTCGTGTGGAGGGACTGGGATTTCTTTAGGTGTAACATTTCTAACAAGGCTAGGTCAGACATAGCTTTGTTAGTCAAGCAGAGATCACCTTTTAACAGACGACATGAGACAGAGAAAAGCTGGAGCTTTTTGAGTCTGTCCATGTAGGGCATGTGCTTAAGGTCTAGGATCCTCTTCGTGAGATTCTTTTGTGGCCTTTCCAGCTGTTGCAGGTGTTTAGGTACATGGCAAATGAGGCATTATACTCTATGATTGGTCTAATGAGGGAAGAGAAGAGAGATGATGATGACCTCTTTCTTCCTGGATGCAAAACCCTTGGTAATGAGATTTGCCACAGAGAAGGACTTTCTGACCACAGTGACAATGTGGTGGTCGACGGAGAGGCTGATGGCAAGCTGTCTCTCCAGATCTCTTATAACTCCTTCAATGTTCAGTGGGCTACCATCAATGTGGTAATTAGTGGGAACTGAGTTTTTCCCAAAGGGAATGACAACGCATTTTTGGCACTAAGCTTAAGGCCATGGTTTTGACACCAGTCGTTGGTCTCAGTGAGGCCTTTCTGTAGGATGTCTACATCACTTGGGGAGTTAATAATGGCTTGCAGCTTGCAATCGTTGGTGAACTTGGTTAGACAGAGTCCCTCCGTGTTGGCCTGGACTTCTCAGAAGTAGATGCCAAACAGGGGAGGACCCAGGACTGATCCCTGTGGGACTCTAGTAGTGACTGGTTGGCAGTCTGACTTGGAGTCTGCTACTTTCACACTATGGGTTCTATCTGTGAGCCAATTTGCAACCCACCTACTGATACAGGGGTTGATGCCTAGTTTGGTGAGTTTATCAATAATTCCTGAGTGGGGAATGGTATCAAAGGCCTTGGCGAGATCGAGGTAGGCTGTACGAACTGCCTTGCCATCATCCACAGCTCTGGTGACTGACTCAAAGAAGTCAACCAGATTGAGCAGGCATGATCCACCCTTCACAAAACCAAATTGCGTGGGATCCAGAGTTTGGAGATTCCCTATATCCTTGTTAATTAGGTCCATGATGATGCGCTCCATAGCCTTACATATCAGACTCGTCAGGCTAATGGGGTGATAATTCCCAGGGTCTGTAGTCACTCCCTCTTTATGGAGAGGGATGACTGTAGCAGTGTGCCATTCTGTAGGGACAAAGCCTGAGGTGAGGCTGTGACTGAACAGGGCACACAGGTGTGGTGCTAGTTCACTTTGTAGTTCATGTAGAACACGACCACAGTTATTGTCGGGTCCCATGGAAGCTGTATTCTTGGCCTTGGACAATGCAGCTTTAACCTGTGCTGCAGTAATGCTGGGTGCCTGGCATTCTTCCGGTATTGTGATTGGTTCTTTAGAGGGGGAGAGAGGGATAAAGTTGGCACTGAATCTGTCGGCCAGTATGTTGGCAATATGTGTTGGCTCAGTATAGGAGTTACCATTGCGCAGTAACTCAGAGCAAATCTGGGTATTGCCGTAGAGATTCTTGATATAACTGTAGAAGGCTTTACGGCTGTTTTTAGTGTCTGCCACAATTCTGCCTTCATAGCTAGCGTTAGAGGCTTTGATGAGGGATCTCAGCTTTTTGTCAAGGCTAATAAGGGAGTTTTTCCAGTCTTTTTCTGCAACAATTTCTTCCTTCTGTTGTAGACTTTGTTAATGGCAGGGGACCACCAAATTGGCTTCTTTTTTGGAGGAGAGCGTCTTGGTTCTGGTGGGTATGGTTAGTTCCATGCATTTATGTACGTGTTCGTACAGTGCCATTGGTGTGTGATTCGGCGGTCATGCACCTATTTTCCATTTGCATGGGTGGCATGAAGTTAGCCACCTTTGTTTTTAGAAGCCCAAAGTCAGCTTTGGAGAAGTTTTTCATGGTGGTTACCTTTGCTGATGGTGTGGGTGAGATGTGGATTTCCATGGTAATTAGTTTGCGGTCAGCTCTAACCAGGGAGGAATTGACTATTGGTGTTGAGCAACGGTTGCCCATGTTAGTAATAACCAGGTCAAGGATGTTGCTTTGTCTTTTGGTGGTAAGAATGAGCTGGTCCAGTGCATTGGAATTAATGAATTCCAGGAAAAGTTGGGCAAGTGTATTGGTGCATGAGTAGTTTTCCCAGTTGATGTAGGGGTAGTTGAAGTCACCCAGTATGAGAGTGTTGGGTTGGACCCAAATAGTTTCCAGGGTGCTTAGGAACTTGGAATGAGAGCCTTGGGACATGGTTGGGGACCTATAGCAGGCTACGACCTGAATTGCCATCTTATCTACTGTTAGTTGTACCTGAAGTATCTCTGATGTGTTATGCTGGGCTAATAGTCTGGAGGTGTGCATATCCTTTATAAATATGGAGACACCACCGCCTTTGGAGCTTTGGTCCATTTTCTGGGGCTGAATGGTGTGGGATGAGTTACAGCCTGGTAGCACAGGAGTGCTTTCTGCTGCTTTACACCAGGTATCCAGTACAGCACAAATGTCAATGTTCTCCATTTTGAGGAGTGCTTCAAGCGAGTGCATCTGGAGATTTAGACTTCTAGCGTTGAGCAGCATGACCCTCAGACTGCATTTATTTATAGTTGTTATTGTGGTAATTTGGTCTTTGGAACACTGCCTAAAAAGGCACTATAGGCATGGCAAGAGCGTTAGCCAGTATCTGGAAAACTAGGGGTGACAGATGCAGGCCAACTCTGGCAAAGCATCGAGGTCTGTCAATCATGTCATCCCAAGCAGACAGATACCGGATCTCCTTAGAATGACACCAGAAACTTAGCCAACTATAGAAGTCAATCATTTTCTGCTCGTACTGTGATATCATTCTGGGCAATGGAAGGATGCTGCTCAGGGCTAGGGTCATACCTTCCTGGGCCACATAATCCGATAGCTCCCCCATGTCTCTTTTTATGTAGTCCAGAGAGGTATGTCTCAGGTCATTCACACTCACATGGACAATGACAGATTCATACTTGTACTTGTGGAGTGACCTGAGTGCATGTGTTATGTGTTGAATCCTGCCACCCGACAGACAGCTGACTGCTACCTTCTCCTTATTCAACCTAGTGAGTGGGACATCAAGTGTGCCTCACTATCAAGTCACCTACGATTAGTGTAATGGGCAAGCTGTTTTGCATTAGGGGCTTAGGTTGAGGGGCACACTGTGTAAGTGAGCTATGTGTCTTGTGATCTGTGCTGTGTTGTGATGATAGAGTGCATTTCTGATTTGGAGGTCTCGGCTGTTTGGGTAGATTTCTATTGAGAGCCTCCGCGAAGGTGGGTGTGTGGTTTGTGTTTTTATGTGATAGCTGTGATGGTGGGTGTTCTGGAGGGCTATGTGTTTAATGTGATGTGGTGCAGGTGTTGACCTTCTCCTTTTGACCAGCTATTCTGGTCTTGGCTGGAAAGTGCATGTCTTCCAGTTTGGATATATAAGTGTATCTCTCACGAGACTGAGTGTTGGGAGGTTGTCTCTGTACATGAGGCAGTTGCTACACTGCCTCAGAATGCCCAAGTTCACCAGGTTAATAGGAGAAAGCACAGGGACCTGACCTTTATACATGCCAGGATGGATGGTCATTATTAATAAGTACTGGAGCTGTTTCCTTATAGGACATTTAGTGCTGTTAGCACTTGTGTGTGCTACAATAATTCCTACAAAAAACTAGATGAAGTGCTAGGCAAATAAGCTAGTTAAGTGCAAGAGAGAAGAAAACTAGCATGATCTAAGGGAAAAATTGAAGAGCAGACTTTCTGTCACTGGTAATAGTTTAACCTAGCGTAGTGGCACTGCACGGCGTGCAAACCCATGCAAACATGGGCTTTTTAAGCAGAAAGTTGAATGGGAGCTAGAAAAGTACAGTTGTGTACACTTACCATAAATGTAGATGTTCGAGTGTTTTCACTGTTGCAGTCATTACATTTGGGTAATCTGCTTGCAGGTTGCCCTCAGTCGGCCTGATTAACAAATTCTTGGGTCCTGCATCAGTTGCTGTCCCTTCTTCCATGACGTCAGGTTGTCGGGGGTATAAAACATGCAGCCGACGCCATTACATCAGTTTTTCTTGCCCCAGATGTCAGGTGCCCCCCTAATGGGGAGCAAATAAACATAAAAAACACAAAGGTATACCTCCAACAAAAAGCAAATACACCAAAAAGGCTTTTAAGCATAGTAAAGGAAAGTAGAGGTATAGCCAGAAGAAGTTAGGGGGCTGGAGGGAGGGTAACCAGGAATGCAACAGTGAATACACTCGAACATCTACATTTATGGTAAGTGTACACAACTGTACTATGTTCTTCGTGTTTCACTGTTGCAGTCATTACATTTGGGTAGATTTCCAAAGCTATGGTTGGAAGGAGGAGGTTATGTAGCATTAGGGCCAGCTATAAGGCCCTGCAAGACAACAGTGGCAAAGCCAGCTCTGGATTTAGAAAAAATTGACAAATGATAATGTTTGGTGAAAGTATGTACAGAACTCCAGGTAGCAGCTTCTAGGATGTCCCTGGTAGGAACACCTCTGAGAAAGGCTGCAGAAGCAGATGCAGCCCTGGTGGAGTGAGATCTGATTCCCTGGGGAATAGGTTTTCCATGGTGCTTATAGCAGAAATGAATGCAATGGCTTATCCATTTAGAAATGGTTAGTTTTGAAATAGCCTTCCCTTCTGCACCTGTAGCAAATGCTACCAGCAGTTGTTCAGATTTTCTTCGAGGTTTAGTCCTGTCCAAGTAAAATCTAAGCTGTTTGTGCACATCCAAGGAATGTAGAATCTGTCCTCCTTTGTTCTGTGGATTAGGAAAGAAGGTTGGCAAATGGACTGATTAAGAGCCACATTGGATACCACCTTGGGCATGAAGGATGGATTGGTCCTGAGTGACACCCTGTCCACATGAAAGATGATGAAAGGCTCCACTGCCATAAGGGCCTGTAATTCAGATATCCTTCTAGCTGAAGTGATTGCTAAAAGGAAAGCTGTTTTCCAAGAAAGGAATTTTAAGTCTGCAGTAGCAGCTGGCTCAAAAGGAGGTAGAGTGAGTTTCTCCAATACAAAGTTAAGGTCCTAGGCAGGGGTTGGAGCTCTCCTGGGTGGTCTCAAATTTTGGACCCTCTGAGGTACTACTTGAGTAGAGGATGAGAGAAGAGGGGAGGTTCTGTGTTATAATGAGCTGAAATGGCTGAGGCGTGAATTTTAATGGAGGAAAAAGACAAGCCCTTGTGAAGCATCTCAGTTAAGTATTGCAAAATCTAAGGTAAATTGGGCGCTGCTGTGCTCATCCATTGAGATTGGTTCCAGGCACAGAATCTTTTCCATTTTTCAGCATAAGATTTTCTAGTACTAGGCCGCCTTGTCTCTAAGATGACATCCATCACACGCTTGCTGAGGGATGATAAAGGTTGGTTTAAGTAATTAGCCAGGCTGCAAGGTTCAATGTTGGAAGCTGAGGGTGCAGAATCTGGTTCTCATGCTGAGACAGCAAGAAAGGGGTCTGAGGCAGGTGCCATGGAGATAACTGCGACACTGCACAGGAGGGGGTACCAGTGTTGGCATGGCCAGTCTGTAGCAATCAAAATCATCCTTGGTTTGTCCTGTTTGACTTTTAGTAGAACTTTGGAGAGCAGAGGCAGCGGGGGAAGGCGTAGACTGATAGGTTTTTCCAGCTGAAGGACAGAGCATCCACTTTCCAGGCATGTTTGTGGGGAGTACTTGTGCAAAACTAGTCCAATTGGTAGTTCTGGGGGAGGCAAATAAGTCTAGGTCTGGGCTCCCCATTCGCTTGTCAACATGTTGAAAATCCTTGGTTCCAGTTTCCACTTGTGTGGGTCCATGAGGTTTCTGCTTAGTCTGTCTACCAGTGTATTTAATTTTCCTAGCAGAAATTGAGCTTGTAGGTGCACTTGGTATCTCAAGGCTGTGTTCCACAATGCCATGGCTAGTCTGCAGAGGGGGTAAAAATGTGTACCCCCCTTCTTGTTTATGTACCACATAACCGTGGTGTTGTCCGTCTTTACCATTAGTTGTCCTGGAAAAATGTAGTCCTTGAAGGCTGTCAGAGCATTCTGTAAAGCTAACATTTCTTTTTGATTGATATGTAGGTGCATTTGACTTGAGTTCCATTTGCCCTGAATGCACTTCCCTGCCAGGTGAGCCTCCCATGCATAGTCTGATGCATCTGTTGTTAGGGTTTGGGTGGCAGTGAGTAGGGTGAATGGTAGTCCCTTGTTTTGGTGGCAGGCCTCTGCCCACCAGAGGAACTCTAGGCGTAGGCAAGGTATGATAGGAATCATTGTTTCTAGGCCGTGGGAATGTTGACTTCATAGGCTTTTTAGATACAACTGTAGTTTCCTCATATGCAGTCTTGCATATGGAATTAGAAGAATGCAGGAGGCCATGAACCCCAAGGCTTGCAGTATTTGTCTTGCAGATAGCAGGGTTTTTGTGGCCACTTGTTTGAAATAGGTTACCAAATCAATTTGCTTTTCTGGCGTGAGGTAAGGCCATCTGGGAAGTTGTATTCAAGCTTGCTCCGAGGAATGTCATTTGTCGACAGGGTACCAGTTGTGATTTATTTTCGTTTATGGTGTACCCCAGACAAGTTAGAACCCTTTTTACAAACGCCAGATGATGTAGAGGAATGTCCCTTGTCTCTGCTTGAATGAGGCAGTCGTCCAGGTATGGATATATTTGAATTCCTTTTTGTCTGAAAATTGCAATTACTGGTGCCAGGCACATTGTGAAGACCCTGGGCGCAGTAGATAAGCCAAAGGGCAGTGCAGAGAATTGGTACTGCGTTGTACCAGCTTTGAATCTGAGGTATCTTCTGCAATTTTGTCTGATAGGGACATACAGGTATGCCTCTGAGGTCCAGAGTAACAAGCCAAGCCTTCTTGCCCAGCATGGGTAGAAGCTGCTGTAGTGTTAACATTTTGAATTTCAGAATATCCAGGTAAGTATTTAGAAATGAAAGGTCTAGTATGGGCCTCCAGGCCTTGTCCTTTCTGGGGACCAGGAAAAGTCTTGAGTAAAATCCTTGTCCCTGTTGTGGTACTTTTTGAATAGCTCTCATATCCATGAGGGCTGAAATTTGTTTTTGTGCCACTGCCCATTGATTTTGTGGCAGGTCTGGCATTTCTTTTAGCCTTGGTAAAGTATGAAAGTGGAACCTGTAACCTTGAGACACAATAGTCAGAACCCATTTGTCTTGGGTGATTGTTTGCCAGTTTTGAGAAAAAAGTGCTAGTTTTCCCCCTAAGGGGGCTTCCAAAAGGGAAGTGCTTGGCGTACGAAGGGGAAAGTCATTGTGACTGTTTCCTGTAAGGTTGAGACTTGTCTTCACCTCCTTTTGGGGTTGAGGTGCCCCACTGTTGTTGTCTGTTTGAGCCTTGGGGTTGAGATCTGCCTCTTGGGCGTCTGTATCTGCCTCTCTGTGGCCTGTCTGACACTGGAAAGGACCAGTTCTATGTTGGCCAATTTCTGCTAAATCGAGGTGGCTGTACCTGTAAGAAATCCTTGACTGTTTGCATAGATTTAGCTTTAGCCTCCATTTTCTTTAACACCTCTTCTGCCTTAACACCAAACAAGGTATCATGTTGTAAAGGAGCATCCAATAATTTTGCCTTAACATGATCAGGTAAACTCTGTTCTTTTAACCAAGCATGTCTTTGAATCACAGAACCTGTAACTGCGGCCCTACAAGAGGCCTCTAAAGAATCAAAACCACATTGTAGAGTATGTTTTCCCACCTGTTCAACTGCATGCAATAAATCCTGCATTTCTTTACAATCAGGAGCTTCTGAGCTTGCAAGCATTTTCTGTTTTAACTGAGCCATTAAATATTGTTGGTACTTAAGCATGTGAAACTGGCAATTTAAAGCTCTTACTGCTAAAGTTGCAGAAGGGTATACTTTCTTCCCACATCTATCCAAAGCTCTGGAATCTCTGTCAAAGGGTACTGGATTTTTTGCAATGGAAGCCTTAACCCCTTTTGGACCCTGGGAAATAGTTTCTGAATCCACCGAAGGGTTTTTATAAAGAAACTTGTGAGAGTCTGGGACTCTATATCTATCTGGCTTGGCTGGTGCAGCGGGCAAAGAATCAGGAGATAAGCTGGATTCAGAGAACACATCATCCACAATATCAAGCACAGGCGGAATAGCCAAGGGCCTGTGCTGAGGCAATAAAAGGAAATCCCTGAGTCTTTTTTTGGATTCTGAGTAATCCTGACTTTCCCAATGGAAATGCTCCCTCATGGTATGTAAAGTTTCCCCAAAAGAGTAATCCTCATGAGGAGAGGCTGAAGGGATAGATTCTTCAGCATCAGAGTCCTCATAGGGGGGGTAGAGAGTATCCCTGGTCTGAAGAGGAATCTGAGGAAATGGAAACCTGATGAGAGGAATCATAGTCTGTATCCTGCCTAGGCCTTTTCTCAAGGGGGGGATGGGAACCCCTGATTAGAGTAATGAGGTCTTTGGCCATTTTAAGCATCTGTTTTTTAGGCATGGAGGACTGTCCAGGAGAATGCTGTACTAGTTTCTTTGTCTTTAATGGTACCTTTGTCTTGGCTGTTGTTTTAATGGTAAGTTGTGAAGGTCTGAAAACATCCTCAGAAGCCGATGCCTGCTCAGCGGCTCCGGACCCATCTGAGGGATTAGTTTCCGTAGGCCCAATACCTTGAGTTTCCAGAGGCCGAGTTGTCTCCACGTGGGAGTCGGAGGTGGCCCGTGGCTCTGAGGTAGCGGGTGTCAGGGGCTGCGAAAGCACCTCACTGAGAACCGGCGACTGGCCTAGAAGAGGTTTCATCGTCGGTTTTGAGCCTCGGATGCCTGTCTTTATCCTTGTCCTTGCGTTTTTTCGGTATTGCGGTCGTCGGTTGATCCGATGGCATAGTATAATTGAATCTTCAGCCAAAGTAGTGCAAAGCAAAATCAAAACCTCTTTTTATAGTGCGTTTGTTAAATCTAGCACAAAACCGACAACTAGTGACGTCGTGATCAGGGGCTAGGCATGGAATACAGTAAGAGTGGAAGTCCTTATGAGGTATTTGCTTCCCACAAGAAATACAATTAACTTTTTCTGACATCGGCCTGAGGCAAGAAAAAAGTTTCCCCAACGGGGTACTTAGCTTTATTGAAGACTTCGGTCTGAAATTCGACTTCGAAAATCTCAGGAGTTGGCCGACTGGCACTTGCGAACTGCTTCTGCTTCGGGCACTGCGCGGCAAGAAAGACTAAAGAAAATGGCGTTGGATGCATCTTATATACCCGTGGCGCACTGACGTCAGGGAAGAAGCGACAGCAACCAACACAGGACCAAGACTTTGGAACTCTGGCCGACTGCGGGACCACCTGACGGCAGGATAACCCAAGTGTAATGACTGCAGCAGTGTAACACGATGAACATCTGTACTATGTTCTTCGTGTTTCACTATTGCAGTCATTACATTTGGGTAGAATCCCAAAGCTATGGTTGGGAGGCTGGAGCTAAACAGCATTAGGTGCGGCTATAAGGCAGTGGTAAAGCCTGCCCTGGACTTAGAGTAGAGAGGCAAATGATAATACTTTGTAAAGGTGTGAACAGAACTCCAAGTAGCAGCCTCTAGAATATCTTTGGTTGGTACTCCTCTGAGAAAGGCTGCTGAAGTAGCTGCAGCTCTGGTGGAATGAGACCCAATGCCCTTGGGCACAGGTTTACCATGGTGTAAGTAGCAGAAACGGATGCAGTGGTTTATCCACTTTGAAATTGTCTGCTTTGAAATAGCCTTTCCTTCTGATCCTGCAGCATATGACACTAGTAATTGTTCAGTTTTTCTCAGAGCTTTAGTCCTGCTCAAGTAGAATCTTAGCTGTCTGTGTACGTCCAAGGAATGCAGAATTCTCTCCCCTTTGTTCTGCGGATAATATGATAAATGGCTCTACAGCCATGAGGGCCTGTAGCTCTGAAACTCTTCTTGCTGAAGTAATTGCTAGTAGCAGAGCTGTTTTCCATGATAAGAATTTTATATCAGTGGTAGCAGCTGGATCAAATGGAGGCAGGGTGAGCTTTTCCAACACATAATTGAGGTCCCATGCAGGTAATGGTGATCTTCTAGGAGGCTTTACATTTTTGGCTCCTCGAAGATACTGCTTTAGTAAAGGATGAGAAAAGATTGGTGGCTCTGTATTGTAATGAGCCGAAATGGCAGAGACATGGATTTTGACTGATGAGAAAGATAGGCCTTTGTCAAGCATCTCACTTAAGTATTATAATATCTTATTGTAATATCGGAGGAATATTTGGTTCTGCTGTATCAGTTCCTTGTGCTTGATTCCAAGCACATAATCTCTTCCATTTGTCAGCATAAAATTTTCTAGTACTAGGTCTTCTGGCTTCCAAAATGACATCCATCACAGCCTTACTGAGAGGTGTTGTTTGTATAACTACATGATCAGCCATGCTGCCAGGTTCAGTGTCTGTAGTTGATTGTGCAGGATCTGATTGTTTTGCTGGGACAGTAGTTGAGGTCTTTGAGATAAGGTCCAAGCTGGGTATTGAGACAAGTTCCTTAGGATTGGGTACCAGTACTGGCGGGGCCAGTCCGGGGCAATTAGTATCATCTTTGTTTTCTCTTGTCTGACTTTTAGGAAGACCTTGGGGAGGAAAGGCGTAAACTGATAGGTTTTTCCAACTGAGGGATAGGGTGTCCACTTTCCATGCTAGTCTGTGATAAGTCCTTGTGCAGAATCTTTTCAATTGATAATTTTGAGGAGAGGCAAATAGATCTATGTCTGGGCTCTCCCATTTCTGTGTTATCATGCAGAAGACTTGTGGATTTAGTTTCCACTCGTGGGGATCCATAAGGTTTCTGCTTAAATCGTCTGCCAGTGTATTTTGTTTTCCTGGCAGGAATTGAGCTTGAAGATGTATTTGGTAGGTCAAAGCAGTGTCCCACAGTGCCACGGCTAATCTGCAAAGGGGGTATGAGTGTGTGCCTCCTTGCTTGTTTATATACCACATGACTGTGGTGTTTTCCGTCTTTATCAGTAGTTGTCCTGAAGTCCTTGAAGGCTGTTAGGGCATTTTGAACAGCTAGCATCTTTTTCTGGTTGATATGCAGATGCATTTGTTTTGGGGTCCATATGCCCTGAATGCATCTTCCTGCCATGTGGGCCCCCCAGGCATAAGCCGAAGCGTCTGTTGTCAAGGTTTGGCTGGCAGGGGGGAGAGTGAAGGGCCGTCCCAAGTTTTGGTGACATGCCTTTGCCCACCATAGAAACTCCTGTTGTAGGCAGGGTATGAGAGGAATCATTGCTTCCAGACTGTGAGAATGTTGACTCCATAAACTTTTCAGGTACCACTGAAGTTTCCTCATATGCAGTCTTGCATATGGAATCAGTAGGATGCAGGATGCCATGAAGCCCAGAGCCTGCAGAATTTGTCTTGCAGACAACTGGGTCTTTGTTGCCATCAGTTTGAAGTAAGTAGTCAGTTGCCTTTGCTTGTCTGGCATGAGGTAAGCCATCTGGGCAGTTGTATTCAAGCTTGCACCCAGGAATTTTATCTTTTGTGAGGGTACCAGTTGTGATTTCTTTTTGTTTATTGTGTACCCTAGGCATGTTAGAAGCCTTTTCACAAACACCAGATGTCGAAGAAGAATGTCCTTGTTCTCTGCTTGAATGAGACAGTCGTCCAATTAAGGATATGTTTGTATACTTCTTTGTCTGCAAAATGCAATTACTGGTGCCAGGAACTTTGTAAAGACTCTGGGCGCAGTAGATAAGCCAAAGGGCAGTGCAGAGAATTGGTAATGCATTAAGTCAGCCTTGAATCTGAGGTATCTTCTGCACGATTGCCTTATTGGGACATGCAGGTATGCATCTTTTAGGTCTAATGTCACCAGCCAAGCATTCTTGCCAGCATGGGCAGAAGCTGCTGCAAAGTCAGCATTTTGAATTTTGGAATGTCCAGGTATGTGTTCAGAATCGATAAATCCAGTATTGGCCGCTAGGCCTTATCCTTTCCGGGTACCAAGAACAGTCTTGAGTAAAAACCTTGTCCTTTTTCCTGTTCTGGTACTATCTGAATGGCCCCCATATCCATGAGGAACGTAACCTGTTTCTGAGCCTCTGCCCATTGATTTTTTGGCAGATCTGGCCAACCATTTGCCATTGGCAGAGTGTGGAAATGGAATCTGTATCCCTGTGATACGATGTTTAGTACCCACTTGTCCTGGGTTATTAACTGCCAATTGTGAGCAAAAAGTGCAATTTTCCCCATATGGGTGCTGCCAAAAGATAAGTGCTTGGTATAGGCAGAGGGAAGTCGTTGGGATTGCTTTCTGTAGGTTTGCGCTTTATCTCCTCCAGATTTGGAGGTAGAAGCGGCCCTCTGCTTTGACCTGTATGAATCTTGCGCCTGGTATCTGGAACCCTTAGGGCGTCTGGATTTGCCCCTTTGAGCTCTGTCTGACACAGGAAAGGACCAGTTTTTTGTAGGCCAGTGTCTACTGAATCTTGGTGGCTGCACTTGTAAAAAGTCTTTAACTGTTTGCATAGACTTAGCTTTGTCTTCCATTTTCTTTAAAACCTCTTCTGCCTTAATACCAAACAGGGAATCGTGCTGTAAAGGTGCATCTAGCAGTTTAGCTTTAACATGATCAGGCACATTTTGTTCCTTTAACCAGGCATGCCTCCTAATCACAGATCCAGTAACTGTGGCCCTGCAGGAGGCCTCTAAGGAATCAAACCCACATTGCAGAGTATGCTTTCCTACTTGTTCAGCTGCATGCAATAATTCCTACAATTCTTTACTTTCTGCACATTCTGAAATCAATATAATTTTCTGTTTCAGCAATCCCATAACATGCTGTTGGTACTTAAGCATATGAAATTGACAATTTAAGGCCCTGATTGCCAGGGTTGCAGATGTATAAACCATTTTCCCCCATCTGTCCACTGCCCTTCTGTCAGAGGGGGTAGGATTTTTAGCTGTCGGGGCCTTAACTCCCTTTGGACCCTGTGAAATAGTTTCAGGATCAGCAGCAGGGTTTCTAAATAAAAAATTATGTGAGTCAGGTACCCTGTAATATCTGTCAGGCTTACTGGGAGCCAGAAGTAAGGAGTCAGGGGTCAAGCTTGGCTCTAAAAATACATCATCCACAATGTCTAGGACAGGGGGAATGGCTAAAGGCCTGTGCTGAGGGAGAAGGAAATCCTTGAGCTTCTTTTTTGATTCTGAGAAGTCTTGACTCTCCCAGTGAAAATGCTCCCTCAAAGTATGCAATGTTTCTCCAAATGAATAATCCTCAGGAGGAGATGCCAGATGGAATAGACTCCTCAGCATCAGAATCCTCATAGGGAGGAATAGATAATTCCTGATCAGAAGAGGAATCAGACGAAATAGAAACCTGATCTTAAGATTCATAGTCAGCGTCTTGCCTAGGCCTCTTATCTGGAGGGGGATGGGTACCCCTGATCAAGGTAATAAGGTCTTCAGCCATTTTGATCATCTGTTTTTTAGGCATAGAGGCCTGTGCACCTGGCTCATGTGTCAGTTATTTTAGTTTTAGAAGTTGGTTTTGTTTTTGTTTTTGCAGCTGTCGTCGGTTTGATATACAAATGTATACAATGTATTCTAAATACACCTTCAGAAGCCGGTGCCTGCTCAGCAGCTCCGGACCCATCTGAGGGAGATACATCCGTCGGTCCAATACCTTGAATATCTGGTGGCATGCTGGACTCCACATAGGTGTCGGTAGAGGCCTGCGATTTGAAGGTAGCGGGTATCAGGGGCTGCGAAAGCGCCTCACTGAGTACAGGCGAACTGGCGACTGATTTAGGAGAAGCTTCGTCGTCAGTTTTGGATCTTGACTGCCTTTCTCTGTCCTTTTCTTTGCGTTTTTTATGTACTCTGGTAGTCGGATTGCTATCCGATGACATTTCTGGGTAGTTAAATCTGTTTCCAAAATACTTTGATGCAAAAATATACCGACGCTTAATAGTGCATTGATTAAATCTAGCACATAAAAACCGACAGCCAGGCACGTTGAGATCAGGGCCTAGGCAAGGAATACAGTATAAATGGAAATCCTAATGAGGTATTTGCTTTCCACAAGTAATACAATTATTAACTTTTTCTGACATCGGTAAAAAGAAAGAAAAAAGTTTCCCCAATGGGGTACTTAGCTTTAGTGAAGACTTCGGTTCTGAAACTCAAACACGAATATTTCAGTAGTCGGCCGACCGGCACTTGTGAAATGCTTTTGCTTCGGGTACCGCGCGGCAAGAAAGACTACAGAAAATGGTGTCGGCTGCATGTTTTATACCCCTGACGACCTGACGTCATGGAAGAGAAGACAGCAACCGACGCAGGACCCAAGACTTTGGAATTCAGTCCGATTGAGGGCAACCTGCCAGCAGATTACCCAAATGTAATGACTGCAACAGTGAAACACGAAGAACATCATCCACTCCTCTTGTGGTAGATAGGCTACCTAGTATTTACCACTCCCACTGATAAGCTGAGAGGCTTTCCTCTAACACAGAAAGGTCTGGGGAACTCAGAAACTACAATACAGTCCTCAATACAGCAAATCTGGACTACTCTAGTAACAGGAAAGACAGGAAAACAAGCTAGAACTTTTTTTTTTTTTAAATATAACAGTAGCAAACGATCAAACTGATTTAAACAAATTAACCAATTAACCAATAAAAAAGCTCAAAACTGAGCCCCGTTCCAGCAGTCTTCAAGTCAAACAAGCTCCAGCTGCACACTCCTGCCACTAGGGTGCAGGGGAACCTTCTCCAAAAAAAGATGGCCTGGATTAGTGCTCAAGTTATACAACCAAAGCTAGATTCAGATTCAACAGGTCTGAATCTAGTCTATGCTACAGCAAACAAGACACATCAATTTCAGAAAGAAATAGTTCAAATAAGCAGGCACAATAAGCGTTTAACCAGAAATTCCCAGCTCAGAAGGGCAGAAACTACCCTCTCCTCCCAAAAGAGTGCAAACCACAAACCTTCTTAATGTAAAACAACTGGCCTGAAGCCCAAGTGCTTAAACCAGAACTAAGAGACTTTTAGAATGACAGACACTAAGCCTTCAATCAGCAACTCCCAACTTAGAAGGATGCAAGCTACCCGCCCTTCCACAAGATTGCAAACCACAAACCTTAATGTAAAACAACTGGTCTGAAGCCCAAGTGCTTAAAACAAAAGGCTTAGAATAACCGTTACAATTTAATCAGGCCACTAACAAGCAGTAATAAAAGCAATTGAGTACTTTTAAGAATAGGCAGCAAAAGCGAAATAAAGTAATAAAGTAGGAAGAAACACAAATACAGTAAAAGCAGATGAATAAAGTGCATTTTTTAATATAACAGTAGCAAACGAACAAACTGATTTAAACAAATTAACCAATAAACAAAGCTAAAAACTGAGCTACGTTCCAGCAGTTTTCAATCAGACAAGTTCTAACTGCACACTCCTGCCACTAGGGTGCAGGGGAACAGTCTCCAAAAAAGATGGCCTGGATTAGTGCTCAAGTTATACAAACAAAGCTAGAGTCAGCAGGTCTGAATCTAGTCTATGCTACCGAAAACAAGGTGCACCAATTTCAGAAAGAAACAGTTCAAATAAGCAGGCACAATAAGCCTTTAACAAGAAATTTCCAGCTCAGAAGGGCAGAATATACTCACTCCTCCTGCAAGAGTGCAGACCACAAACCTTCTTAATGTAAAACAACTGGTCTGAAGCCCAAGTGCTTAAACCAAAATGCTTAGAATAACAGTTACAATTTAATCAGGCTATTAACAAGCAGTAAGAAATGCAGCAGAATAAATGCAATTGAGCAGTTTTAAGAAAAGGCAGCAAAAGCAAAATGAAGTAATAAAGTAGGAAGAAACACAAATATAGCAAAAGCAGATGAATAAAGTGCATTTTTTTTGCTTAAGTGGGAAGAGATGAAACACGACAATTTAAGGTTGATAAACTAAGGGGGTGGGCCTTCCCAAATGATCTCTCTCTACTCAGTAGAATAAGCTGATGAGATGGGACTGGGAAGAGTGTCCAAAATGAGATTTATAGTAGGGGTGGGCAACTAAAAAGCCACCAAATTTAAGAAGACAACAAGGACTGGGTGGGTGGGAAACTCTTAAAACTCCAACAGAACAGAAAACTTAAAACAAAACAAATGTAATACTAGAATGAGATACAAAATAGAAGTGATCAAGCCTTCAATAAAGAGCTTCAAATCAAAATTAAATACAGAGATGAGTGATACTCAGAGCAATGCAGGTATGATCTTGGACTTCAGGGTGGAATTTTAAAGTATATTAATCCCCCCTAGTGAGGACATCCAGATTAATATCCCTAGTTTAAGCTATACGCAAGGGCTTTTTTAAGCAAACAAGCTTAAAAAAAAAAAAAATCCTGAAGTACATGAAAAATGACAATTCCCCTTGAATTTAAAGTCATTAGCTATTTTTCCACTAGCAAATACTTTCAGTTTGAATGAAGAAGTTTACAGGTGCAAGCAATGAATTATGGCTGGTCTGTGTTCTGAGTGAAATAAAGGTTCTTTCATGTATTTGCAAAGTCAGTTGCTGTTTTTTTCCCTCATTACTAGTTTGTGGGGGGGGGACTTAAACAGTAAATTTCAAGTATTTCATCATCATCATCATCTTTCGGCTGTTCCCATTAGGGGTCGCCACAGCGGATCATCTGTTTCCATTTCTTCCTGTCCTCTGCATCTACTACTTGTTTGTGATTTTGGGATGTGCGTTTTCCTTTTGTTAAAAGGATTGAGGAAAAGAGGGCAAACACAAGCCTCCTAGCTTGACTGACAGCCTACACCAATAGACTGATTATGTCATCCTCTTACATCATCTAACCTTGCCTTTGGACATATGGCACCAGCACCTCTCTCAGGAGATTGGTTAGCTGTGCTTACACCTGACCCCTCCTAGTTTCCAGAACTTTATGTAGCTGGGAACAGAGCTATCTAGCCCTCTTTTGCACTGACTTCACCACCTGGAACATGAAGACAGGAAGAAGTCAACAGAAGAGCCTCAACTAGCTGCTAGATTCTGGGACAGCCCCAGACTGGAACACCACAGACTATACCTCTCAACTGTCCCTGATTGTCAAGGATGTCCTTGATTATGACTCAAATTTTAACTCTTGTCCCTCTTAATCCCTCATAAAGCTAGTGACTTTTGGAGAAAAGGTGCTGAATTACACAATAAATTATGGCAATAACTAGAATTATAGACTTTTTTTTACTTCAGAAAGTATATATCATTTCATATTCTCTTGTTCTGTCAATGTCTCAAGTTAACAGTACTAACATTTTAAAAATGTCCTTGACTGTTCCTGATAATTTCAGAATTTGGCCCAGATTTTGTTGAGATTTGTCCCCGATTAGTTGAGAGCTATGCTACAGACCCGTGCTCTCAGACCAAGGGCACTCTGCTTTCTCTCTCTCTCTGGACACTCCACAGACACCAGATACAGATGCTCTACCCACCTGGCTGCATTTAACATGTTGTTGCGTCTTTTGGCTTTTCCCGGTTAGGGGTTGCCACAGCAGAACTCCGGTCCGCTAATGACTGGTAGTTGATTTTTACGTGCCGAGTTACCAGCCCTGACGCACAACCTTCAACGTAGGTACGCCCATTCATGCACATCTCCAAACAGAAGACACTCTAGCTGAGAATTGAACCGGACAGTGTCTTACTGTGAGGCGACAACGTTACCACAGCACCACCACCGCTGGTACTTGGCTGCATTTAACATAATGTCTGTAATTTGCAATACTGTGGAAATAGTCATCCAGGGCACCAGTCCACACTGTTGTATTCTTTACACTTTATACCAACAGGAGCCAATAGTAAACAGTTTGCATATGCTCAAAAAAGAGGTAAGCTACTTATTTTGTATAGTCTGCACTCCACCACTTGGTAGATTTTTACTCCATGGCCACAAAAAGTAGGAAAGTCTCACACTGTATTTACATTTTTCCTCTAGTTGTGCACATCTATGAGGTCTGTAAAATGAGTACTGTGAACTGTTTTCACTGTAAGCTATTTCTCTGGATGCATGTATTTTTCAAAAAATGGGAGTCACCTAATGTGGCTCTAAGCGACTACTTCCCTTGCATATAAAAAGGCCTGCCTTCATCAGGAAGAAGAATGGGAAGTGGTCACACTGATCATGTATACAAGCCTCTTATTAGCAGGTACTCTAATCCGGGTCTACATTAAATCAGTAAACGCTTAAAAAAGCGAACGCTGATTTATCGACCCCATGTAAGAGAAAGCTTACAATCCCGAACACTTGGAACAGCGATTTTTTTCCCAGGGAAAAAAAAATTGCTGTTCCACAAAATAAATAAATAAATAAAAACTTCAAAACATTACATAAAGTGGGGGGCTTCTCCACCCACTCCCCCTACTTAAATATACCAATTCCGAGATTGCACTACAGTGAGGAAAACGGCAAAGTAAAGGAGGCGGCCAAGCAATTTCTTTCCCAGGGAAAGAAACGTTTCGATATTTTGCTGTTTCGTGCTTTCAAGTTCAATCAAGACTTATTCGAAGAATTGCGTCTTCGATTATATAATAGGAACCCCTCTAATCCTGTCAACATGAGAAGATTAGTCTTTCATAATATATTTCAGGAAATATGACCCCCCCATAAAGGTGGGTATAGCCTCACATATTACATGTGATGAAAGTGTTGATATGGACAAGTACAACTGAAAAAGTTCTGTAATAAAGTTTTCAAAATTTGCTTCAAAGTAATGAGTTCCACAAAAGCAGGCACGGACTCTTGCATGCAAAACAGGCCAATAAAGTCTGTTGACAGGCTCATAAAAGCATGCATTTTCAATGACAAACTAAACCACTCTGTTAGATGGAACAGATGAAGCTCAGGTGAAAGTGTTTTCTTAAACACAGTTCTATAGTTGTTCATGGTGTGTTGGCATGTTTGAATTCTCCTTTTTATGTTTTCTAAAAATAAAAACCTTTTAACTAAAGATGAGGTTCCACAGGATGGTGAGGTGGCTAACCCTCATGGGTCCTTCAGGTTTACAATTGGCTCCTGATTTTTCCATCTCCCAGATTCTACTTCAATCAGCTCCCCTGCATCATTCCACCATTGTAAGTGGTCTTAAAATAACTGACCTGCTGAATGTAATATATTAGAACAAGAACACTCCTCCATCTTCCCACTTAGCTAAATAAACTACCTGAAAATTCAACAAGGTGTCTTCATTCCTCCTAGAGGTCTGACAGAGTCTCCTGTACCTGCCAGCTAAAGTGATTTTATCTGGACTAATCTTTTATACTCAGTAAGTTTTGTGACTATCTTTTCTACTTTCTGTTGCTTAAGTCATTTTGAAATGTTTTACCTGCTCCAGTATTGCCACAAAAAAAACAAAGTTGCTTGACAGCAGCTTTTCTAAACGCATGTATATTTTTCAAATACTCCTGTATTTTCCCTTTAGCACTCTGCAGTTGCTCCTATTCTTGTTTTGTAAGCTTCTTTCTGCAACACTTCAACCTCTTTACACCTCTCTGAATAAGTTAAGTTACTTATTTTACAGCTCTCTCTTTTTAAATGTTTTAAAATCCATTTTCAGTTTATCCAGCTCACTAACTATCCCTTTTGAAGAAACTTCTGTCATCTCTGATAACCCTCAAATTATTTCCACTACCCATTCCTTACATACATCTCTTTTCAACAAACAAGTAGAAAAGTGCCACTGTCTCATTTTTACTTCATTACTTTGTAACTGTATCTTACTTTTATTGGTGTGTGAGCTGAAATATTTATTGGATGCATGAAAAACCATTCAACTAAATATGCAATGTTCTTATGAAGTATAATATCTATTCATTCTAGTCCAGTTATTGTACCTTGGGGAGTTGTATGTAAATTATGTCTTGAGTTCCTGCTACTGAATTCACATCTTCCATATCAAATATTCTCATTCATTTGTTTTTCTGAAATCTACCCCTCTTTTTTTTTTTTTTTTTTACACTTTTCCTTTCTAGGTGCCCCGACAGATCCCCAATACTGTAAACTGGGTTCCAGTCCCAACTCATACCAGAAAGTTTATTACTTCTCCAAAAATTATCTTACGCTCCATAAATAGAAGTTATGTCCTTACCATAACGTTCCATGTGGAGTGTTCATCTCGCCTTTGTTCTTACACATGGGTTCGGAGCCGATCCTCGGCTCCGTGCCGGCCTCTTGCAAGCTCTGCATCGAGAAGAAGCTCGAGACAATCTAATACCCACAATCCCCCTCTGCCTTTACCTCAGATCTAGTTTGCAAGCAAACCAATCTCTAGAGAGAGCACATTCATGCTTATATCACATATGCACAGAATAGGAGTCTATACATAACTATATATATATAAGAACAAATAGACATATATATATATATATATGCCAACTATGTACACAACATCTGCAAAGCAGAAGCAGAATGCTCCCGGCCAGGCATCAAAAGAACGTTCTTCTTAAGGGCGGGAGGGTGGGAATGTAAGAACAAAGGCGAGATGAACACTCCACATGGAACGTTATGGTAAGGACATAACTTCTATATGTGATAGTGTTCAATCTCGCCGTTTGTTCTTACACATGGGTAGCGTCCCTAGCTCCTTGTTCCTGAGGAACTCATGGAAGGACGTTCTTGAGCACAGTGGAACCAAAGGTTGCTCTGTCCCTAGAAGCCTTGTCTACCTTATAATGAGAAATGAATGTATGTGGCTTAGACCAAGTAGCAGCCGCACAAATATCGTCTAGTGGTAGGCGGGCTGCATGAGCCATAGATGAAGACACTGACCTTGTGGAATGTCCTTTGGGTTTGTGTAAGAGAGTTAGATTTGAGGAATCATAGACATAGATTATACAATCCGTTAGCCACTTAGAAAGAGTTCTTTTGGTAACCACTAGTCCTTTCCTGCTATCAGCAAAGGCCACAAAAAGTTGATCAGTTTTTCTGTGATCTTTTGTTCTATCCAAGTAAAATCTTAGTTGTCTGTGAACATCTAATTTGTGCAACATATACTCCATTTTGTTGGAGTGATTTTTGAAGAAAGTGGGTAATTCAATTGACTGATTAATATTGTTAATAGAACACACCTTAGGGAGGAAGGATGAATTAGTTCGAAGAGAAACTCTGTCAGAGTGAAAGATCAAATAAGGGTGCTTGATGGAGAGAGCCTGAAGTTCAGATACTGCCTAGCGGAAGTAATGGCTACCAAAAGAGAGTCTTCCAGGACAAAAATTTTAACGGGCCAGAACAGGCAGGTTCAAAGGGGCAACATTAATTTAGATAACAACAAGTTTAGACTCCAAGGTGACGTAGGAGATCTGACTGGTGGTCTAATATGAAAACCCTTTTAAAAAGGCTTTACAAAGTCTGTGGGCCATAACAGGAGCCCCACATTCTTCCACATGGAAATTTGAAATGGCAGCCAATTGAACTCTTAGTGTAGCAGGAGAAGCACCCTGATGGAATAAGTCCGTTAAAAATTCTAATATTTTATTCAAAGGAGCTATAAAAGGATCCACTTGCTGTGTATTCGCCCAGAATACAAATCGCTTCCATTTACTAGAATATGTTTTAGTAGTGGAAGCTTTATGAGAAGCCACCAATATATCCCGAACTGCTGGTGAAAGAAGATCAGACCTGGCTAAGTTGGGAATTGGAGCAACCAAGCTGCTAGATGGAGGGACCGGAGCGCGGGATGGGGAGCCCCTGACGAGTGAGTCAATAGATCTGGCTCTGGGTCCAGAATCCAGGGTCCCCGAATGCAGTGTGTCTTCAGGAAGGGAAACCAAATTTGACGAGGCCAGAATGGGGCAATGAGGATTATTGTCCTGTGAAGGTTTCTGGCTTTCTGGAGAAACTTTGATATCAGGGGAAATGGAGGAAATGCGTGCAGGAGTCCCGGGGGCCAATCGTGAATCAGTGCGTCCCTGGGGACTTCCCCTGGAGGGGGTAATAGGGCAAAGTAGCTCCTGCATTTGGCATTCATTGGAGATGCAAACAGATCGCAGGAAGGCTGGCCCCACGTGCGAAAAATCCTTTTCGCCACTGACTGATTGAGGGACCACTCGTGCGGTAACAGAATTGCTCTGCTCAGCCTGTCGGCTATGACGTTGGATGACCCCGGGATGTGCGTTGCTATTAGAAAGCGACCCGTGGACTCCGCCCACTGCCAGATTCTCATGGCCTCTCTGCATAGCTGATAGGACTTGGTTCCCCCTTGCTTGTTTATGTACCAGACTACCGACATGTTGTCCGTCTGAACTGCAATAGTTCCTAGAGGAAGAAGGGGAGCAAAGTGTTGCAACGCTAGAAACACTGCCCTCAACTCTAGAACATTGATGTGCAGATTGTACTCCAAATTGGTCCATTCGCCTTGGACTGTCTGTCCCTGAAAGATGCCCCCCCACCCTATCAGGGAAGCGTCCGTGGTCACCGTAACTGTAGGCGTGGGTAGCACAAATGGTCTCCCCTTGGAAAGGTTGCACGTTTGAAGCCACCAGTTTAGATGTGTCTTGCATGTTTTCATTATAAGAATCTCGTGTGTTAGAGATAGTTGTTGAAACGACCATTGTGCAAACAGCAGCCATTGAAGAACTCTCATGTGCAGCCTTCCCAAGGGTATTGCAATAAGGGAGGCTGACATGAGTCCCAAAACCTTCAGTACCAGTTTTGCTGGAGATTTCCTTGACAGAAGTAGAAGACGTATGTGAGTCTGGAGTGATAGTATCCTTTCTGGGGGAAGTCTTAGAATTAACTGACGTGTGTTTAATTCTGCTCCTATGAACAAAATATTTTGTGATGGCTGAAGCAAGGATTTTCCGAAGTTTATGGAAATCCCTAGGTGAACACACAGTTGAAGAGTAAAGTCTCTGGCCTGTAATAGTTGACGCTGGGTGGTGGCAGAAAGGAGCCAGTCGTCCAGATACGGAAACACCTGGAATCCTTGGCGTCTCAAGTGAGACGCTACCACTGCCATGCATTTGGTGAAGACCCTGGGGGCTGAGGTCAGACCAAAGGGCAGGGCTCGAAATTGAAAGTGACTGGCCCCCAGCCGGAAGCGCAAATGATCTCTGGATGCCCTGGCCATTTTGATGTGGTAGTATGCATCTTCTAGATCTATTGAGCACATCCAGTCGTCCTTCTGTAAGAATGGAAGGATCGATTGAAGCGTGACCATTCGAACTTTTCTTTCCTGACGAAGGTATTGAGGTAACTTAGGTCCAGGATGGGCCTCCAGTCCCCTGTTTTCTTTGGAACTAAAAGAACCTTGAGTAAGTCCCGAATCCTTGCTGGTCCGCTGGGACTGGTTGGATGACTCTTTTTCTAGCAGCTTTGAAATTTCTATAGCTGCTGGCTCTCGCAGATGGGGCGGTACATCTGGGAGTCTTTTCTTTGGAATGGGATGGGATAGAAAGGGAATGTTGTAAGCTCTGGTAACCACGCTTTTTACCCACTTGTCTGTAGTTATATTTTGCCAGGCCTGAGGGTACAAAGCTAAGCGACCCCCGACTGCCTCCAGAGCAGGACAGTCGGGCCTCCTCTCAGGAGTGCTGGAAAGGTTTACCAGGAGTGTATCCCTGTCACCTTGATGTTGCGGACCCCTCTGCCGCCTGGGCGGCGTCTTCCACCTCTGCCCCCTCCTCTGCCTCTAGGGGGGCATCTCCCTGTGTGCCTGGGAAAGCTCCTTGGGGTTTTCGAAACCACATTTTTCCACCATGTTGCCCTTGGGGTACGGTCTGGTTGGGGTGGAAAACGGACTCCGACAGCAGACAGAGTCTTTCCCTCCTGTTCACACCGGGTAAGGGTCTCCTTTACTTTGGGGCCAAAGAGAGTGGCACCGTCAAATGGGGCGTTAGTAAAGGAAGACTTGAAGGCTTCCGCAAAGGAACATAAGCGCATCCAGGATTGTCTGCGAAGAGCAATCGCTGAAGCTGCTGCCCTACTCGAACCTTCGGCTGCGTAGGAAATCAGCCTCATGGACGAGTTCACAATGGATGTAAGGGTATTAAGTTGCGCTGTCACTTTCTCTGAAACAGCAGCATCTGTAGTACCCTGGAGGGTATCTCCCAACTCTTTGACTAGATCCCTCTGTAGACTTGTAAAATGGGTCAAATAGTTCAGGGATCGCATGGAAAAAGCCGCTGAACTAAAAATGCGCTTCCCGTACCTATCCATCGTCCTAGAATCTTTATTAGGGGGATGGACAGATGAGGAAGACTCTGACATCTCCTTTTTCGTGGCCGCTGCCACCACCATAGCGTCAACTGGAACTCCTTTTGTTAAGTAGGACTTGTCCTGAGGTGCCGTGATGTATTTATTGGGTTTCCTTGGGACTGGTTCCACTGTGTCAGGAGCCTCCCACGCCCTTCGAGCAATTAGTTCCATTAATTCATCGAAGGGCGGAGTGACCCAGGAGGAGGAAGGGTGAGCACCAAATGCCTTCAGCAAAACTGACTCATCCTCAGAAGGGGGAAGGGACTGCCAGTCACCTCTCTGTTTCAGGATCTCCAATATGTCCGAAAAAGAGACATCTTCTGAAGGTGACTTAGGGGACCCTTCTGACTCATCTAAGTCAGTATCAGATGTCAAGGATTCTTGTGGAGAATCCAAGTGTCTCCTCTTACACAATCTTTTCCTAGGGACTTCTTCGTGGGGAGCATCCGAAGAAGCCTCCGAGGAAGAGGGGGCACCCTCCAGGGGTGGCTGAGACACTGGTGCCCGACGCTTGGATGTGGCCGTGGGTGCAGAGGAGGATAACGGACCTTTATGGGGAGGAGAGGTTGCTTCCACTGATGTGGTTGTCTGGGTAGACAACACCTTCCTCATTAGATCGAACGCCCCCGGGTCCCGCATCGAAGAATCTCCCGGTTCCGAAGAAATGGGAAGAATCCCCGACACAGGCACCGAAGGCATCGACCCCGAGGACGGAGCCGAATCGATCCGCGCCGAGGCCCCGAGTGGAAGGGTCGGAACCGAACGTCGGTTCGACTCTCGGCCCCGGAACCAAGGACAGATCGTCGGCTCAGAGACTCCGGTACCGGGTCCGACGGAGTCGAGGTGAGAGGAACAGACCGAGAGAGGGACGGTTCTGGACCCGAGGGCTCCACAATCAGAAGATCAACCTCTTCCAGCTCCAAAGACTCGATAGGTCTCAGAGGAGGAATGGATGGAGACAAAGGGAGGCCTTCGAGTTTCGACACCAACTGGGTGGAAACCGAAATAAGTTTGGACAGGGCCGAATGCTCCAATAACTTCTGCACCACACGATCCACATCGATATCGGAAAGTTTGGAAGAAGAACGGGTCGAAGGAACCGAAGACGGAGCCGACCTCAATAAGGTCGAAGGAGGGAGCTCCATCACCGGTTCCAAGACTCGAGGCTCAGGAACCGATACCAGTTGAACACTCGGCCCCGAAGTCTGTGGAACCGGTGATCTAACTTTTGCTGAAGAGCTCGGAGCCGATGACTTGGGCTCCGACGTCTTCGATTCCTTAGAGGATTTCGATGCCTGGTCAGAAGCATCCAGAGCCTCCTGAAAAGAAGGTTTTAATAAACCTCTGTCCATGAGTTTCCTCGCCTATCTGTCATGACCCTCCCACTAAAAGAGTGACAGATAGAACAGTCCTCTTGCAAGTGGAGAGGGCCAAGGCAGTAGACAAGGAACTATGGTTGTCAGTCACTGACATTTTCTGGCCACACTGACAACGCTTAAATCCTGATTTTACCTTATCAGACATTTTACAAGAAAGGACAAGTCCAGTATTATAGTCAAATCCGAGAAAAAAAGTGTCAAATCCGGTTTAAATGTCAAATCCTTTTTAAATTTAAGAAGGGTTGTAGGCCCCGAAAAACTCTAACCGATAAATAAAATTAACGGTACCGAGAATTTAACCACTCAACACACAATCACTCAGTATATCAAGATATATCAAATAGAACAAGAAAAATCCAATAAAATATAACAAATTAAGTTATATCTTAACTTTAGATGCTCGAGCTAGCTCCCAGCGATGCGAACACAGCAGCGGCAAACTAGATCTGAGGTAAAGGCAGAGGGGGATGGTGGGTATTAGATTGTCTCGAGCTTCTTCTCGATGCAGAGCTTGCAAGAGGCCGGCACGGAGCCGAGGATCGGCTCCGAACCCATGTGTAAGAACAAACGGCGAGATTGAACACTATCACATCAGCAATTTTAGGTGGACTATAAATACATGCCAACCTAAACCTCCTCCCCTGGCAAACTCCTTACTACCACAAATTCAACATTATTGTCTTTTTTCCCCTCTTCTTTCACTTCTGGAGCCGCTCTAGTAATCAGTATTGGTATCCCCTTTTTCCCCAGATATTCTTTGCTGGAGGTCCATCCTGAAAATCCTTTGTTTTGTCAAATTCACAATTATTTCTATCAAAATTTGTTTCCTGTAACATTGCTACTTGCACCCCATGCTTCTTAAAATAATTCAATACTCTCTGTTTTTTGTCAACACCTGTACGGCCATTTATATTCTATGTTAATACTGATCACAGTAGCCATTATGATGAAAAAGCCTATTATATATCACAATTCTTTTGAATGCATATTTACATTTTTTGCTTACTTGTACATACTAATGTATGTCGTGTTTATATCTTATGTAATTACTTCTTTACATTCCATTTGAACCGATGTCACATTTAAAGACATTTTGCTTAAAGAAAAACACTCACACGCAAAAGTAATATTTTCAGAATACCACATCCTCTTCTAATTTACAACAAGCACTCAAAACTATGTCCATTTTAAAAAAAAAATGAAAATGTCCCTTCCAGATCTGAGCAGTTGCCCTAAATTGACAGTTACACCCAAACGTATAACAAATTATAAAATTAAGGTTGCCCAAGCAAAAGTGTATGCTCCTACATACATCAATTGTCATCTGGTCTAAGTCTATTCCCCTCCCACATGTGACACTTTGCTTGCTTTCAATAAACATTAACTTTTAGCCCCAAGAAAAAAGTGCACTGCTTACCTTCAAATAAATAAACTAAAATGTACACTAAATTCATTAAAGTACTAAGGCTATTGGAGAGGAAACTAACTGCATTTCCCATAAATTCAAACTTCATTTATTTTTCAATTAACTGCTTACCAACCTTTAAATGTTAATTATACTGCACCCTGTAGACTTTACTCAGCACACACTGTTCATGTTTAATTGCTTGCACCTGCAGACTGCTCATCTCCAAGTAAAAGCAGTTGGTAATTAAAAAAAAAATAGCTAGTAATTTTACAATTACATGAAGGAACCTTTGTATATTTCACTCAGAACAGAGACATCTGATGATTCAGTGTTTGCATGTGTAGCGTTAACTCTAACTGAAAATATTTGCGAATGGAAAATAGCAAATGACAATGAGGAACTACCATTTCCCATGTCTATCAGCATTTTGTTTTATTTTTCATGCATATTTGCATAAAAATCCCTTGTGTATATCTTATTATACAGATATTATTCTGGATCCACCTCTATAAATACAAGGGGAGGGGGGTAATACACGTTTACATTCTGCCACCCAGCAGCCCAAGATCACACCATCATACTGACTTTAACTTGGTTATTTTCTGCCTTTCTTACCTTGCTACAGTGTAAAGACCAGACATATTACAACTAAGAAAAGGTACTGTGCTCTGTTACAGCAGAAAATCTCAGCTTTCTCTGTGTGTTCTGTCTTCTAACTCTCTTTTTTTTTTAATCCAGCAAGACAGAAGAACTCCAAAACAGCCAGTTTCAATAAAAAAACTTTTATTGTCGACACCACATCGACATCTTCTTTACCAGAAAGGGTTAGTATTTGTGTTTGTTCTGCTTATTATCTCTCTACTTTTTTTTAAACATGCCCTTCCAGCCTATTCATTCCAACCTCTGATTTTTTGCAGTTTTACCAGTTCATCGGAATAGCTAGTGAAAGCTTTAAAGCATCTATGTTTTTCCAGCCTTTTGGTATTTAACATTATACTTTCCCTTACTGTTTTACTCATTTTAAATATCTCTGAATGCATTTGGTTTATTTTCCTGTAAATTACTGGAGACCACAGCTGAAACTTAAACTGCTTTTTGATGAACAGCTGCAAGATTCTTCCAAGCCAGAGTTTTTTCTTCTCTTTACTGGTTGATTTTCTGTTACTTTTTCCAAATCTGTTATTTAAATTAGTTCAGAAAAAAGCAAATCCCAATAAGGAAAGACATCCCTGATCAGTATCAGTAAGAAACTAAGGTCCCTCATAAAATCATCCAAGGCTAACTTCGAAAGAAAAATAGCTAAGGATTCAAAAGATAACCACAAAGACTTCTTTAGCTATGTTAAGAATGTAAGTGGCAACTTGCAGATATGCACTGAACTAGTGCAAAATAGCACAAAATATACTGAACCTACTGATATTGCCAACATCCTGGCAGATAGATTCAGTGCAAACTTCACCACCCTCGCACCTCCAAAAGGGCCCACAATGATACCGGAAAAGTGTAGTGTCCCAAAAATCACAGACGCACAGGTGAAAGCCAAAAACAGCATCAATGGGACCAGATGGTGTCCCAGGCTGCATCTTGCACGAACTACAGAACGAACTAACCCCCCCCACCTAAACACGCTGTTCAACCTCAGCCTCTCCACAGGCTACGTGCCCATAGAATGGCACACAGCAACGGTTATTCCTCTCCACAAAGGAGGGGCCACAACTGACCCTGGTAACTATCGCCCCATAAGCCTGACTAGCCTGGTGTGCAAGGCTATGGAGCGCATCATCATGGAACCCATTAACAAAGACATTGGGAACCTCCAAACACTTGACCCGACCCAGTTTGGCTTTGTTAAGGGCAGATCATGCCTACTAAACCTGGTTGACTTCTTCGAGACAGTCACCAAGGCCATAGACGAGGGAAAGGTGCTTCACACAGCCTACCTTGACCTCGCCAAGGCTTTCGACACCATTCCCCACTTGGGTATTACAGAAAAACTCACCAGCCTGAACATAAACCCCTACGTCATGAGATGGGTTGCCAACTGGCTTACAGACAGAACTCACACAGTAAGAATAGTGGGCTCCAGGTCCAACTCTAAACAAGTCACAAGTGGTGTCCCACAAAGCTTGGTCCTGGGACCCCTACTGTTAGGCATATACTTCTCAGAAGTACAGGCAAACACAGGACTATGGCTAACCAAGTTCGCTGATGACTGCAAACTGGGAGCCATAACTGACTCTCCAGCTGACATGGACATCCTCCAAAAGGGCCTTACTGAGACGGACACCTGGTGTCAAAGTCATGGCCTCAAGCTAAATGCCAAAAAACGCAGAGTCATCCCATTTGGGGAAAAACAAAACACCCACGAATTACCACATAGGTGGCAGCCCCCTTAATACAAAAGAGGTAATAAGAGATCTGGGGACCCAGGTAGATAGTAATCTCTCCTTTGACAATCATATGGCCAAAGTAGTTAGGAAATCCTTCGATGTGGCCCATCTAATTACTAAAGGGTTCACATCTAGAAATAAAGAGCTTATAGTGCTCCTCTACTCGTCACTCATTAGACCCTTCATAGAGTACAATGCCCCATTTGGGATGTACCTAACAAGACACTTCCAACAGCTGAAAAGACCACAAAAGTACCTCACCAAGAGGATTACTGGCCTCAAACATATGTCCTATGCAGCCCAAAGGCTATTCTCAGTGGCATATTGCTTACTCAGAGGTGATCGCTGCCTGACTTACAAAGCCATGTCCAACTCAGAATTGATGGACATGCTCCACCTAAAGAAATCCAAGTCACTACGAGCCATGCGCTCTAGTGAGCTAAACCTTGCCACAACAATAAATAGATCATGCTGGAGGGATAGATTCCTGTCACAGAGACTCCCCATGCTTTGGAACAAAATTCCAAATTACATCAGGCAGAGCCCCTCACTAACACTCTTCAAGAAAAACCTTGACGAGTAGATGGGTAACAGAAAATACACCCCCTGGGATCACTTCATTGGCTCTGCTTGACAGAGGATCAGTTAATTAATCAACGGGGTGGCGAAAGCCGACAAACACACTGGCTAGGCTTCTAAATGCCCTCGGGCAGATAGACTAGTGCCTACCTATGAACCTATAATGGCATCCATGCAATGTAAGCACTAGCCAGTGAGTGAATTTCACCCAAATTTATAGCTTTTACTTTCTTTTTCCATAGTTTTTTTTTTAGTTTTTACATGAGAGAGCTCCAATCAGTCTGCTGGCTAGTGTTCCCCCACCTTGGACATCTCAGAATCAGATGCTGCTTTGAGAAAAAGCCAGGCATTGACCTGAATTTGGAGGTTGATCGTTTACAATCTGCCTTTTGAGTTCCTGATTCTGATCATCAGAAAAGATGTCCAGACAGTCTATTCAACAGGAAGTCTCATTTACTAATAAGCACTGTTCTCTTTTGACATCAGCAAGATGTTGGTCCTGGCACTTGCAACAGCTATTAATATGGTCCACATTTGTGTGGCCTAATGGCTGGAGAGTAGTTTGCAAAGTTTGTGCTTTCTGCACATGCAGATTGGGTAGCTTCCAATTACACATATCAAGAGAAGATTTAAACTGACTGAGTTGATGTTGGTATACATACACTATAGCAACATTGCAAAAGTGACAAACATAAGCCAAAGAAGACAAGCACAGGAGTTTGAGATTTTAAAGTCGTGAGAGAAGTCGGAATGAAGTACTCATGTGCTTCTGCCCACTGCAGCGTGTTCTCTGAAGATGTATTTATTTATTTTACATTTGTTGACTGGGATTGTCCGACTGAGCTGAAGAACCCTTTTTCAGCGGAGGCCCGGGGAAAAAAGCTCCAACATATTATACAATTTTCATTATAAATTAGCATTAAACAGCAATGTTACAGGATTATCTCACATATTCTATTCTAATCACAAAACATTATCATTTTAAGATTTTAGTATAGTGGCTTTGTAGTTTGTAGCCCTACACAGATCTTTTACGTCACTGCTATTCAATGAATGCTGCTACTAAAAAGCCAAGTCAGCAACTGATAATCACCATAACCTTGACATAATATACCCCAGAGACCATACCATTTCATGAATGTAACTGCTACTTATGAATATTGCTGTTGTTAAAGACTATTAAATAGCATAGCCTATTGCAGGAATTCAGCAAATTATGTAATGCTGAAGTGAACCTTTCTGTCTAGGTATAGTGACATCGCCGGCTTTAGGAAGTGGGGAAAATTCCCTGGTAGTCAAGGCCAGCCTAGGGTTTTCCCAGCAGGAAAGCCCACAGGTTAGGACTGCAACAATGAAACACGAAGATCATACAGATTATCCAAGATCATCTTCCTACAGTGGAGTTTGACAGGCAGCACATCTTAAACTCACACACGGATACAGCACTACAATGCAAGAGCAAACAAAACTACAGCTAGATTGACCTAACACACTTAAAGATGAGGGCTCCTGAGACTGAAATATGGAAGCAAGCTGGAACTCTAGAGTTCATGATCTACACCATCCAGGTGCACAATTTAAATCAACAGTGGCATGGTGGTTTTAAAGTTAAGAATTCTGCTTCTAAGCTTCAGGGTCTGGGGTTCAGTCATGTCCCCTAGTCACTGTCTGTGTGGAATATGCCGGTTATCCCCCACATCTATTTGGGTTTTCAACCATATACGTCTGTTTTCTACTGTGACACTGCCAGCCCATCTATCTGGAATTTTGTAAATAATTCTATGTCATTTGTGAATATTGATATGATTTATACAGAACTGTATGTTATGTATTGAACTTCAATAATGTAACCACAGTGTACACTCCTGGAAAATAGAAGATTAACTTACAAAACTTTCAGAAAATAAGTTGACATTAAGTGCTTTACGATGTGCTATAAAAGTTAGTTTCAATGCAGCAAGGAGACAGGATGTCTAGAGCTAGAAGCTTTTTCTATTGTCTTGGAGAGAAGTAGTGACTAGGTTTAAAATGCAAAATGTGTTTTATTGCTTTATGACTTCCTAGCAGCTGCACAGTTCTGAGAGATATGCATTTCTCACATAGAGATGTTAAAATCCTGTTAAGTTTCTGTTCAGCCTGGGAACTGAAGTCAGGTGATAAAGAGTGATGCCACCCAAGCTAACCCAGCAGTAAAATGTGATATTAATTTAAGAACTCTCTTATAGAGAGACTGTGCATCTTTGACCTGGAAACATCCACTCATCATCACATCTGCACTTGCTTGTACGATTCATGGCATAGTATCTCTTCTAGATATAGATACAAATATAGTAAATATTAGTTTAGATGTTTTCTGTATTTATTTGAGACTGTCCTGCAATGTTGTTTTAAAATATTTCCTGTGATTTTGAACTCTGAAGTAACTGTGTTTATGTACTGAGTATTGTCTTGTTCTTTTATTACTTATTAATAAATGTATTTAAAACTTTTAATTGTGGCTGGTTTGTTTAGAGATATTTAAGCTTTTAGGGTACTTCTATATGTATTTGGTGACACTGTACAGGCCACTCCTAAATAGCCTTGCAAGTCTTGGTCAAAACTACCATTTGGATAATAGTAATACACACTGTAGGATTGGACACCCTTTGTAAGGGCCTTACAGTAGCTGATAAAGAGTGGTGGGTGGCAGTGATAACTACCTTATAGTCTGGGCAGAAGGGGGCATAGCTAGTAAACCTGTGCCAGCCTTTCCCAGGTGTGTGTGTGTGTGTGTGTGTGGGTTTGTATAAAAATGAAATCTGAAACAGTGTGTGTGTGTGTGTGTGTGTGTGTGTGTGTGTGTGTGTGTGTGTGTGTGTGTGTGTGAGCTACTTGGGCAGGGACACGAAGTACTGGTTGGACAGAGAGGGTGTTGGAGGTTTTGGCTTGACCACTCAGCTGAGATCTCAACCCTACAGCTGTGCAAGTTGGAAGTCTTAATGGGGATCCTGAGAAGGAGGGAGAAACCAGCCCCAGACTGGTTGTGGTCTCTGTGTGCTCTTAAGGGAAATTGTACTTTACTGTGTGTGTACTTGTCATCCTCCTATTATGTATGTCTCTCACTGTTGCCAGTGGTGAGGACTGAGGCTCCTTAATTACTGGGCCAGTGCAGGGGTGTCACATCTACTTCCAAAAGTCACACTGGTTGAATGCTATACCAAAAAAAAGACAAAATAAATAAAAAGACCATACCTTGCTAAAACGATGAGAGCAGGAAGAAAACTGGCGTATTTCCAGGGAGGATTCCTCATCATTCGTTTCATCATCCTCCTCAGAGCCCAGGTGATGGTATCTCTCTGACCGAGCTGAAAACAAAAAAACAAAATAAATTTTTTTAAAGAAATGCACATCTATTTAAGATGTGCACTGTTTAGGATGCTTTAACTATGAATGCATTAAGCCAAGATGTTAGCTCTTTTAATCATTTGTAATAAAATAAAGAGCGTCTATACAGCTTTAAAGTGGGCTGCATTTGGACCTACTGCCTTTCATTTGAAAATGCTTTGGGTAAATTAGTTTTGAAAAAGATAAATGGAGTCAGGTTGATATCTAGAAACAGAAATCTCCAAAGTTTGCAGTGTTTTGCAGATATAAGAACATGACGTTAAGTCAATTACAACTATGTTGCCATACCTCATTATGTTACAATGCCCAACATAAACAATTTACATTTCTTAAAACAAAACAATGCAGATACTCCCTAAAGACACTGGCTCAGAAAATCTAAGCTACTACTATAATCCAGGAGACCACAACACAGGCCTCTCTGGGACAACTCTGAATTTACAAAAAAAAAAAAAAAAAAAAAAAGAAAACCCACTATACTGTACTGTCATTGCTTCTCTCTTGTTCCATTCAAGTACCAGCCAAGACGACTGTAACTTTTACTACCTCTCCCACTTCGTTTCAGTCTTTCCTTTATCTGACCAACAGGCATTCAATTGGATTATCCTACCTTATTCTTCTTAATTTGATTGTTTAAACTTCCGACATTTACTCACTATTACTTTTACTCTGGGTTTATTATTATTATTATTATTATTATTTTTAACTTAAGCTTAACACTGTATCTCTATTATGAAATCCTTTCTCTAGGCATGGTAACTAGTAGTTTAACAGAGATGGTTACAGTTCTTCTTCTTCTTTCGGCTTTTCCCGGTTAGGGGTCGCCACAGCGGAACTCCGGTCCGCTAATGATTGGTAGTAGACTTTTACGGTGCCAGCCTGACACCCAACCTTCAAAAAAGGCACACCCATTCACGCATGTCTTTCGAATGCCACTTGACCATGGGGAGGACATGCAGACGATGGTTACAGTTATGATCTGAAAATAAAATAAAGTATTCCAGCACCACAATAACCAGTATAAATATTTACTAAATTAAACTGCGCAAGTAAAACACTTTCACCAAGTTGGCTTCCTCAGGCAAATGAACATAATGAATAAAAGCAGTGTTTAAATAGTTAGGACAATTGAAGCAATTAAAAAGCATGTGATCTATAATTAATTAACATAAAAAAAAAAACAGTCATCTAATTTTATTTCTGGCTATTTTGGATACAGGGAGATATAAATGTAATGGCCGTCACTTTTGTAAGTACAATTTACACAGAAAAGTCTTTTATACATCCTGCAAATAAACAGAACTTTTTTCATTAGGTGTTATGGCACCTGTGATACCAAGAATATAGTTTACATGACATTATGCCGACAATGCAATATCTTTTATACAGGAAAGGCAAACAGGAAGTTAAAGGAGTGCATTTGTCACCCTCTATCTGAAACACGCAGAAATATGGACACAAATGCATTGTTTAAACATATAAAATAAAATAACACATCATTTTAAGTTCTTAATGTTACAGATTATTAAAGAAAATATAAGAGGAGGAGATCTGAAAATGAAATTGAAAAGCAAGAAAATAAATGGATTGCCCATTTTAGGGCACAAATATTTCCAGGTCTTAATGAAAGTTTTACAGTTAAACTACTTTTAAGAGACCTAAGAAATAAAATTAGATGACTGCTTTTTTTTTAATGTTGATTAATTACAGGTCACATGCTTTTTAATTGCTCTAATTCTTCTAACTATTTAAACACTGCTATTATTCATTATGGTCATTTGCCTGAAGAAGCCAACTTGGTGAAAGTATTTTACTTACGCAGTTTAATAAATATTTATGCTGGCTATTGTGGTGCTGGAATACCTTTTTTATCTTATTTTCAGTTGTATTTAGTTTTTCCGATTTTATCTGAGTGGTGGAACTTTTTCTTTTTTAGTAAGGTTATGATCTGCTAAGGAACTTCGACCTGTAGTCCAGGGTTTGATTCCCTCAGTTAAAAAAAACAAAACAAAAAAAAGTAGCAAAGTTATAGATAACGCATAAGTTGGCTTCCTTTTATTTTCATTAACTGTTATTAAGTCCATAACAAAACAGCTTTTACAGAAGCCACTGTATTGCCCCGTATACAAAGACATATATATATATATATATATATATATATATATATATATATATATATATATATATCTCATATCAAATGGCACTTCCATCAACCTGGGACCTCTCCTGTTTGGTATCTACTTCTCTGACGTACAGGCTAACACAGAAGGCCTTTGGCTAACAAAGTTCGCAGATGACTGAAAACTAGGAGCCATAGTCGAGTCCCCAAATGATGTGGACATCCTATAGAAGGGCCTCACTGAGACATGCCTGGTGTCAGAGCTATGGCCTCAAGCTCAATGCCAAAAAGTGCACTGTCAACCCCTTTGGTAAAAACTCTGTACCCATGAACTACCACATAGGCGGCAGTCTACTTAACGCCGAATGTGTGATAAGAGACCTTGGGACCCAGGTGGACAGTAGTCTCTCCTTTGATAATCGCATCACCACAGTAGTCAGGAAATCCTGCTACGTGACACACCTCATCACAAAAGGGTTCTCATCCATGAAAAAAGAGGTAATTGTTCCCCTCTACTCGACACTCATTAGACCCATTATAGAGGACAATGTCCCTTTTGGACTGTACCTCACAAGACATCTCCAGCAGTTGGAAAGGCCACAGAAGTACCTCACAAAGAGGATTACTGGCCTCAAACAGATGCCCTACACTGACCGTCTCAAAAAACTCCAGCTTTACTCCATAGCATATCGCCTACAGGTGATCTCTGCCTAACATATATAGCTATGTCAAACCCAGAGCTGTTGGATATGCTACAGCTAAAGAAATCTCAATCCCTCTGAGCTACACACTCTAGGGACCTAAGCTTTGTCACCACAATAAACAGGACATGCTGGAGGGATAGATTCCTGTCCCAGAGACTTCCCATACTCTGAAACAAGCTACCCATCTATGTCAAGCAAAGTTCCTCATTAGCACTCTTCAAGAAAAATCTTGATGAGTGGATGAGAAATAGGAAATACACTCCGGAGATAACTTCTGTAGCTCTGCTTGACAGGGGCACAGGAAAATAACTTTCTTGGGTGGCGTAAGACCTTGTTGGCTAGGCTTACTTAGGCCCTTGGGCTGATAGCCTAGTACCTACCTATGAATCTATGAACAGAATGGGAAGAAGACATTTGGGGACAGAATGCTTTCGCTGTCAGGGACTGATGGAGTACAGGCAAAGAGAAATGGATAGAGGAATCCTAAGTGAAAGACTTACTCTGGTAGAGTTTTTAGTTGAATCTAGAATAGAAGCTATTGTTAAAAAAGGATAATTAGTAGGGCATATAAAATGTGGGATAACTGTTGGAATCATAGGAGATTAGTAAAGATTAGGAAGACAGACTGGATAAGCAATTCACAAAGAAACAATGGGATGACGTGTATGGTTCTAAAATATGCAACAAAGTCTAGAAGATTTAGGACTTTTCTTGAAAGTGCCTGCATAGGTATTTTTATAACATAAGCAGGCTCCAAAGAGTTTTTCTTCAGGTAGATGACAAATGCTGTAGGTGTGATGGAGAAGAAAGAGGTAACTGGGAACATATGTTTTGGAATGTAATGAGCTGGCAGACTCCCTACAGAGTACTCCGTCAGAAATACTGAGTGAACAAATGGGTGTAACGAAGGAAATTATTTAATTTATTTATTTATTTTTAGGGGGGATACATTATTTGAATTGCCTAGACATAGTAAGGCCTTGCTAAAGTTAATTCTGGTGGCTGTTAAAAAACAATTACTAGAAAATGAAAATCAAAGTCTAAACCAACTGTAGTTGGAGTACTGGATATTGTAAAAGAGATAAAAGGATGGGAAGTGGAATTTTTATAAAAGGGTAGGAGAAATTAGAAAAAAATGGAAATTGTGGGAACAATACATGCAGAATAATGTTTTGGATGAGGAGTGACATTTAAGGGCAGGCAGGAGTTGCAGAATTTATGTAATGTTGGATTGATGACAGTTACACACAAAAGAATGTTATGTATAATGTTTTTAAATAGGAATGTGGTAATATGGTTAATTTTGTTTTATATAAATGTATTTTTGCGGCATCTTAAAGGATAATTCAATAACGGTGTTAATAAATTAATAAAAAGAATGTTTAGCATGATAGAGTCTGCACATCCACTATTATATGCCACACAGATCAAGTCTTATGTTAACCTGCAAAAAAAAAAAAAAAAAAAAAAAAAAAAAAAAACTGCAGATGTAAAAGATGTCAAAAGGAGGTACTGGGAAGCTGGAGGCATAGCAGAAAAAATGGAAAGCTACATCTGAGGGACTTTCTACAGAGGGTCTTGCAATGTATGATTTATTATACGTTTTTGTTTTCAGTGACATATTTTCAAGCAAAATAAGATACTAAAAAACGAGAGAACAATGATGTTTACTGTGGCAACAATTGCATAAAAGCAATTATGAAAAAAAAAGAAAAAAATGATGTTCCATACATATCTGAAGTTGTTCAGCTAGTGAAAGAGCTAGACACAAGTAAAGACACAGTAGGTAAGGAGATGTTAAGGTCTGAATTACTTAAAGGTTGGCTTCCTTGCCCCATGTATAAAACGGGGGAATAACTAAACATGTACTCCTAAGGAAAACAGAGATGAGGCACGGTCTTATAGATATACATTAAGCAATACAGCACAAAACAGAGGGTGAGGACATATCTTTGTAGGTTAGTACTTGAATTGAAAAGTGAACTGAATTAAAAATATAGTTACCCATCAGCCTAACAACAGGGGTATGGGATTAATCTTGTATTGTCTCATTAATAAGCCTGTCACCCCGAACATAGCTGAAAAGTGCAAAGTTTAGACTTTTATGAGTGTTACTAATAATGCTTATGTATGTTAGATGGCTTTCATTATTTAATGTCAGTTTCTTTAAAATATGTCAGGCTGACTATTTGCTTTCTACAGGCATGTTAACAGCAAATTATGCACTTAGGTGTTCATCTAACTTCACATGTAAGACTGAAACGTTCACTTTTTTTTCAAGGAAAGGATAAGGTGAATGTTGAGAGGATTATGACAAATTAAACTGAATTATAACAGCTTATCTTTGTAAACTAGATGTAATGCTATATCTATTACAAGATGTATGTGAATATTGATACAGCAATGTTTGGAAAAAAATTGTTCCTTGGGCTCCATGTGGTGGTGAACATTGGCAAATAATGAAGGCGTGAAGTACAATGCTAAGAGTAACGGTTTCAGGAACACCATAAATCACAACATTTCTTCTGTGACTTCAAGCTTACGAAGTCCAATACCATGTTCTGGACAGACTTTAGATATTTTGTGGAATTCTGAATTAATGGATCTCCTGAACTTAACCAGTCTCCTAGCGCTGAAATACGTTGTTCCATTTGCTCTAGTTTCTTTGTAAGTGATAACTTACCATGGATGCTGAATGATTTGACCAAATGTTTGGTCAAAGAATCCTTTTGAAGGTGGGGGGATGCAGTACTTTTAAGGTTTTGTAAGACCACTGGTGAGTTCACTTGATTTTTTTTCATGCTTAGATTTACTTATATCTGCCGGTAAAATTCAATCTTCAGACTTTTTGGTTTAATGGTCTTCTCTGGAGTTGCGATTGCAGAAAGCACAGATTTAGAAAGCTGTGTTTCCATTGGCTGCAACAAGATGAAGCTTAATTCTTTACGCTAG
This sequence comes from Protopterus annectens, assembly GCF_019279795.1. Lineage (NCBI taxonomy): Eukaryota > Metazoa > Chordata > Ceratodontiformes > Protopteridae > Protopterus > Protopterus annectens. Next base: position 180,736,045 of record NC_056747.1, on the reverse strand, counting down.
AGGGCAAAACTTTATATTTCCTTCCATTATCCAGCCCATATGGGATGAGACAACTACAAACTTAATAATGCTGCCTACCGAGGTAAATAAACAAATTAAAGTAGTATGCTTGACATCAACAGCAGAAGCATAAACTCAGAAAAGTACAGTTGTGTACACTTGCCATAAATGTAGATGTTCGAGTGTATTCACTTTTGCAGTCATTACATTTGGGTAATCTGCTGGCAGGTTGCCCTCAGTCGCCAGAATAACAAAGTCTTGGGTCCTGTGTCGGTTTCTGTCTCCTCTTCCATGATGTCAGAGGTATAAAACATGCAGCCGATGCCATTTTATTCAGTTTTTCTTGACCCAGATGTCAGGTGCCCTCCCAAATGGGGAGCAAAACAAACAAAAAAAAAAGATATAAACAGAAATATATATAAATGCACTTTTAGCAACATAAACTTTACTTTCATCTAAAAGCAAATACACCACAAAGGCTTTAGTGTATAGTGAAGGAAAGAAAAGGTATAGAAAGGGGGATGGCGGGTGGGTAACCCGGGCTGCAACAGTGAATACAGTTGAACATCTACATTTATGGTAAGTGTACACAACTGTACTATGTTCTTCGTGTTTCACTGTTGCAGTCATTACATTTGGGTAGAATCCCAAAGCTATTGATGGGAGGATGGAACTAAACAGCATTAGGAGTGGCTATAAGGCCCTGCAGAACTGCAATGGCAAAGCCTGCCCTGGATTTGGAGAAGAGAGGCAAATGATAATGCTTTGTAAAGGTATGAGCAGAGCTACAAGTAGCAGCTTCTAGAATGTCTTTGGTTGGAACCCCTCTGAAGAAAGCTGCTGAAGTAGAGGCAGCCCTGGTGGAATGTGATCTGATCCCCTTGGGCACGGGTTTACCATGGTGCAAGCAGCAAAAACGAATGCAGTGGCTTATCCACTTAGAAACAGTCTGCTTTGATATAGCCTTCCCCTCTGACCCTGCAGCAAATGTACCAGTAGTTGCTCAGACTTTCTTAGAGATTTGGTCCTGTTTAAGTAGAATCTTAGTTGTCTGTGTACGTCCAATGAATGCAGAATCCGCTCCCCCTTGTTCTGCGGATTTGGGTAAAATGTTGGCAGGTGAATGGTCTGGTTAAAAGCCACACTGGATACCACCTTAGGCATAAAAGAAGGATTGGTCCTGAGGGACACCCTGTCTGGCTAAAATATAATAAAAGACTTCACTGCCATAAGAGCCTGCAGTTCTGAAACCCTTCTTGCTGAAGTGACTGCCAAGAGAAAAGCTGTTTTCCAAGATAGAAATTTTATATCCGCAGTAGCTGCTGGTTCAAAAGGAAGCAGGGTGAGTTTTTTCCAGCACAAAATTGAGGTCCCATGCAAGAGTTGGTGATCTTCTGGGAGGCCTTACATTTTTGGCCCCTCTAAAATACTGTATAAGCAGAGGATGAGAAAAGAGGGGAGTCTCTGTGTTGTAATGAGCCGAGATGGCAGAGGCATGGATTTTTGTTGAAGAAAAAGATAGGCCCTTGTCAAGCATCTCAGTCAAATATTGTAAACTCTGAGGAATATTGGGCTTTGCTGTGTCTGTTTCTTGTCCTTGGTTCCAAGCACAGAATCTCTTCCATTTATCAGCATAAGATTTTCTAGTACTAGGCCTTCTGGCTTCCAAAATGACATCCATCACAGATTTACTGAGCGGTGTTGTTTGAATAATTAATTGATCAGCCATGCTGCAAGATTCAGAGTTTGGAGCGGAGTGCGCAGAATTTGATTGTTCTGCTGAGACAGTAGATGAGGTATTTGAGGCAAGTACCATGGAGGAAGTTGAGACATATTCCTTAGAAGTGGGTACCAGTGCTGGCGAGGCCAGTCCGGAGCAACTAGGATCATTTTTGTTTTTTCCTGCATGACTTTTAGTAAGACCTTGGAGAGTAGAGGCAGAGGGGGAAAGGCATAGACTGATAGATTTTTGGGCATCCACTTTCCATGCTTTTTTGTGATGAGTTCTTGTGCAGAATTTGTCCAACTGATAATTTTGGGAAGAGGCAAATAGATCTATGTCTGGGCTCCCCCATTTATGTGTTAACATGCTGAAGATCTGTGAATCTAGTTTCCATTCGTGTGGGTCCATAAGATTTCTGCTTAGGTCGTCTGCCAGAGTATTTTGTTTTCCTGGCAGGAATTGAGCTTGAAGATGTATTTGGTAAGTCAAGGCTGTGTTCCACAAGGCCATGGCTAGTCTGCAAAGGGGGTAGGAATGTGTACCCCCCCTGCCTGTTTATATACCACATAACTGTGCTGTTGTCCGTCTTTATCAGTAGTTGTCCTGGATGAAGTAAGTCCTTGAAGGCTGTCAGAGCATTCTGAAAATATAGCATCTCTTTCTGGTTGATATGCAGATACATTTGGTTTGGCTCCATTTGCCCTGAATGCATCTCCCTGCCAGGTGGGCCCCCCAAGCGTAGTCTGATGCGTCTGTAGTTAGGGTTTGGGTGGCAGGGGGTAGAGTGAATGACAGTCCCTTGTTTTGGTGACATGTCTCTGCCCACTGAAGAAACTCCTGTTGTAGGCAGGGAATGAGAGGAATCATTGCTTCCAGACCGTGACAATGCTGACTCCATAAACTTTTTAGGTACCATTGAAGTTTCCTCATATGCAGTCTCGCATATGGAATTAGTAGAATGCAGGATGCCATGAACCCCAAAACCTGCAGAATTTGCCTTACAGATAACTGGGTTTTTGTTGCCATTTGTTTGAAGTATGTTGTCAGTTGCCTTTGTTTGTCTGGCGTAAGGTAAGCCATCTGGGCAGTTGTATTCAAGTTTGCACCCAGGAATGTAATTATTTGAGAGGGTACCAGTTATGATTTATTTTCATTTATGGTGTACCCTAAGCATGCTAGAAGCCTTTTTACAAATGCCAGATGTTGAAGAAGTGTGTCCTTGTTCTCTGCTTGAATGAGACAGTCGTCCAGGTAAGGATACATTTGTATGCTTCTTTGTCTGCAGAATGCAATTACTGGTGCCAGGCACTTAGTAAAGACCCTGGGCGCACTAGATAAGCCAAAGGGCAGTGCAGAGAATTGGTAATGCAAAAAACCTGCTTTGAAGCAGAGGTATCTTCTGCATGATTCCCTTATTGGGATATGCAGGTATGCCTCTTAAGTCTAGAGTTACCAACCAAGCATTCCTGCCTAGCATCGTCAGTAGCTGTTGTAAAGTCAGCATTTTGAATTTTGGAATATCCAGGAACGTGTTCAAAATCGATAAGTCCAGTATTGGATGCCATGAATTGTCTTTTCTGGGTACCAGGAAAAGTCTTGAATAAAAACCTTGCCCTTTTTCCTTTTCTGGCACTGGTTGAATAGCCACCATATCCATGAGGGACATGACTTGTTTCTGAGCCTCTGCCCACTGGTTTTGTGGCAGATCCGGCCATCCGTTTGGAATTGGCAAAGTATTGAAATGAAATCTGTACCCCTGGGATACAATGTTTAATACCCACTTGTCCTGGGTAATTAAATGCCAATTTTGAGAAAGAAGTGCTAGTTTTCCCCCCAACGGGGCTGCCAAAAGGTAAGTGCTTGGTGATGGTAGAGGAAAGACATTGAGACTGCTTACTGTAGGGTTGTGCTTTGTTTCCTCCAGTTTTGGAGGTGGAGGCACCCCATTGATTTGACCTGTAAGAACCCTGTGATTAGTATCTGGAGCCTTTTGAGTGCCTGGATTTGCCTTGAGTGGCTCTGCTGGACACAGGAAAGGATCAATTTTTAGTAGGCCAGTGTCTACTGAACCTGGGTGGCTGCACTTGTAAGAAATCTTTTACAGTTTGCATACATTTAGCTTTGTCTTCCATTTTCTTTAAAATCTCTTCTGCCTTATTACCAAACAGAGTATCATGCTGCAAAGGGGCATCCAACAATTTAGCTTTAACATGATCAGGCAGATTTTGCTCCTTGAGCCAGGCATGCCTTCTAATCACAGATCCAGTAACGGCGGCCCTACAAGAGGCCTCCAAGGAATCAAAACCACATTGCAAAGTATGCTTTCCAACCTGTTCTGCTGAATGCAATAATTCCTGTAACTCTTTATTTTCCACACAATCAGAAATCAACATCATTTTCTGTTTCAGTAAGCCCATAGCATGCTGTTGATATTTAAGCATATGAAACTGGCAGTTGAAGGCCCTGTCTGTCAAGGTTGCAGACGTATAAACCTTCTTTCCCTATCTATCCAGTACCCTGGAATCTCTGTCAGAGGGGGTAGGATTTTTGGCTGTAGAGGCCTTTACACCCTTCGGACCCTGAGAAATAGTCTCAGGATCAGCAGCAGGATTTCTGAATAGAAATTTGTGAGAGTCAGGAACCCTGTAATATCTGTCTGGCTTACTAGGAGCCGGAGGCAGGGAATCAGGAGCCATGCTTGATTCCGAAAATACATCAACAATGTCTAATACAAGAGGTATTGCCAAAGGCCTATGCTGAGGAAGAAGGAGGAAATCCCTAAGCCTCTGTTTTGATTCAGAGAAGTCCTGACTCTCTCAGTGAAAATGTTCCCTTAAAGTATGCAAAGTCTCTCCAAAAGAGTAATCCTCAGGAGGAGATGTAGATGGGATGGATTCCTCTGCATCAGAATCCTCACAGGGTGGAATAGAAAATTCCTGACCAGAAGAAATGGAAACCTGATCTGAAGATTCATAATCAGTGCCTTGCCTAGGCCTCTTAGCAGGGGGGGGGTTTGGAACCCCTGATCAAGGTAATTAAATTATCAGCCATTTTGATCATCTGTTTTTTAGGCACAGGGGCCTGAGCACGTGGCTCATGCGTCGTTTTTTTTTAGACATAGAAGATGTTTTTGACCTTGTTTTTGAGGCTGGTGTATGTTTAATATAAAAACTTTGAGGCCTGAAAACACCCTCAGAAGCCGGTGCCTGCTCAGCGGCTCCGGACCCATTAAAAGGGAGAGACATCCATGGGTTCAATACTCTTGAGAATCTCGCGTTATACTGGATTCCAAATGGGTCTCGGTAGAGGCCTGCGACTCAAAAGTAGCAGGTATCAGGGGCTGTGAAAGCACCTCACTGAGTCCCGCGAACCGGCGACTGGCTTAGGAGAAGCTCCGTCATTGGTTTTGGACCTCGATGGTCTGTTTCTGTCTTTTTCTTTGCATTTTTTGTGAACTCCGGTAGTCGGATTGCTAACCGATGACATTTCAAGATAATTAAATCTTGAACCAAAATATTCAGAAGCAAAAATATACCGACGCTTAATAGTGGTCGGTTAAGTCTAGCACAAAACCGACAGCAAGGCACGTTGTGATCTGGGCCTAGGCAAGGAATACAGTACAAATGAAAATCCTTATGAGGCATTTGCTTCCCACAAGTAATGCAATTATTAACTTTTACTGACATTGGTAAGGAGCAAGAAAAAGTTTCCCCAACGTGGTACTTCGCTTTAGTTTGAAGACTTTGGTTCTGAAACTCGAATGCGAAAATTTTAGGAGTCGGCCGACCGGCACTTGCAAACTGTTTCTGCTTCGGGCACTGCACGGCAAGAAAAACTGAATAAAATGGCGTTGGCTGCATGTTTTATACCCCTGACGACCTGACTTCATGGAAGAGGAGACAGCAATGACGCAGGGCCCAAGACTTTGTTATTCAGGCCGACTGAGGGCAACCTGCCAGCAGATTACCCAAATGTAATGACTGCAACAGTGAAACACGAAGAACATAATTTTTAAGCTTATAACATTAATATGTCTAGATCAAAGGCATAAAAATGATAAAACTTGGTGAAGAAAAAAGAAACCCAACGACTAAACAAGATACCATCTTGAAAATCTCATTAAGTATTACGCATTTAAACCATTTCTCAAACTGCATCTGTATTTTTTGACTTCTGTATTTTACAGTTTTTGAATTTTTGACTTCTTGCCAAGCTCGTGATTGAAAGTTTACAGGCTAGGTCAGTTACTAGGTTAATAAATAAATGCTTTTTCACTAGTCACAAGTATTTACTTCTTCTCTTTCGGCTGTTCCCGTTAGGGGTAGCCACAGTGGATCATCTGTTTCCATTTCTTCCTGTCCTCTGAATTTTGTTCTGTCACACCAACCACCTGCATGTCCTCTGTCACCACATCCATAAACCTTATCTTAGGCCTACCTCTTTTCCTCTTACCTGGCAGCTCCATCCTTAGCATCATTTTCCCAATATACCCGTCATCCCTCCTCAGCACATGTCCAAACCAACACAATCTCACCTCTCTGACTGTCTCCAAACCGTCCAACCTGAGCTGACCCTCTAATATACTGATTCCTAATCCTGTCCATCCTTGTCACACCCAGTGCAGATCTTAACATCTTTAACTCTGCCACTTCCAGCTCTGACTCCTGCCTTTTTGTCAATGCCACCGTCTCCAACCCATACAACATAGCTGGTCTCACTACCCTCTTGTAGACCTTCCCGTTCACTCTTACTGGTACCAGTCTGTCACAAATCACTCCTGACACTCTTCTCCACCTTGCCTGTACTCTCTTTCTTCACCTCTCTTCCACACTCATCATTACTCTGAACTGTTGATCCCAAGTACTTAAACTCATCCACCTTCACCAACTGCATCCTCACAATTTCTCTATCCTCCCTCTCATTCACACACATATATTCTTAGTCCTGCTGACCTTCATTCCTCTCCTCTCTAGAGCATATCTCCACCTCTGCAGGGTCTCCTCAACCTGGTCCCCATTCTCACTACAGATCACAATGGCATCTGCAAACATCATAATCCATGGGGCCTCCTGTCTGATCTCGTCTGTCAACCTGTCCATCACCATTGCAAATAAGAAGGGGCTCAGAACTGATCCTTGATGTAATCCCAGTTCCACCTTAAATGGATCTGTTACTCTCACTGCAGACTTCACCACTGTCACACTACCCTTGTACATATCCTGTACCACTGTTACATACTTCTCTGCCACTCCTGACTTCCTCATACAATACCACAACTCCTCTCTAGGCACCCTATCATATGCTTTCTCCAAGTCCACAAAGACACAATGCAACTCCTTCTGACCTTCTCTATATTTCTCCATCAACACTCTCAGAGCAAACATCGCATCTGTAGTGCTCTTTCCCGACATGAAACCATACTGCTGATCACTAATCATCACCTCCCTTCTTAACCTAGCTTCCACTACTCTTTCCCATAACTTCAAGCTGTGACTGATCAGTTTTATCCCTCTGTAGTTACTACAGCTCTGCACATCCCCCTTATTCTTAAAAATAGGTACCAAAACACTTTCTCTATTCCCCAGGCATCCTTTAACTTTCCAAGATTTTATTAAACAATCTGGCTAAAAACTCCACTGCCACTTCTCCTAAGCACCTCCATGCTTCCACTGGTATGTCATCTGGACCAACAGCCTTTCCAATCTTCATCCTCTTCATAGCTGTCCTTACTTCCTCCTTGCCAATCTGTTCCACTTCCTGATTCACTATCCCTACATCATCCAACCTGCACTCTCTCTTATTCTCTTCATTCATCAGCCCCTCAAAGGACTCTTTCCATCTGCTCAACACACTCTCCTCGCTTGTGAGTACGTTTCCCTCACTATCCTTTATCACCCTTACCTGCTGCACATCTTTCCCAGCTTGGTCCCGCTTTCTAGCAAATCGGTACAGGTCCTTTTCTCCCTCTTTTAGTGTCCAACCTTTCATACAGCTCTACATATGACTTCTCCTTCAGCCTTCGCCACCTCTCTCTTTGTCATGTTCCTCATCTCCTTATACTCCTGTCTACTTTCTTCATCTCTCTGACAATCCCACTTCTTCACCAGCCTCTTCCTCTGTATACTCTCCTGTACTTCCTCATTCCACCACCAGGTCTCCTTGTCCCCCTTCCCTTGTCCAGATGTCACACCAAGCACCTTTCTAGTTGTCTCTGCTGTAGTTACCCAAACATTCGGTAACTCTTCACTGCCCCCCAGTGCCTGTTTTAACTCTTCCCTGAACTCCACCTCACAATCATCCTTTTTCAGCTTCCACCATTTGATCCTTAGCACTGCTCTCACACTTGTCCTCCTCTTCTTGATCACCAACATCATCCTACAGACCACCAATCTATGCTGCCTAACTACACTTTCCCTGGTCACCACTTTACAGTCTTCAATCTCCTTCAGACTGGCCCTCCTGCATAGGATATAATCCACCTGTGTGCATCTTCCTCCACTCTTGTACGTCACCCTATGCTCCTCCCTCTTCTTAAAATATGTATTCACCACAGACATGTCCATCCTTTTCGCAAAATCCACTACCATCTGACCTTCTGCATTCCTCTCTAACACCATATCTGCCCATCACTTCCTCATCCCCTCTGTTCCCTTCACCAACATGCCCACTGAAGTCCGCTCCAATCACCAGTCTCTCACCCTTGGATATACTCACCATCACTTCATCCAACTCACTCCAAAATTCTTCTTTCTCATCCATCACACAGCCAACTTGCAGAGCATATGCACTAAACATTCATCATTACACAATCAATTTCCAGCTTCATAAACATCACTCTATCTTACACTCTTTTCACCTCCAAAACACTCTTGGCATACTGTTCCTTCAGGATAACTCCTACCCCATTTCTCCTCCCATTCTCACCTTGAGAGAACAACTTGAACCCGTTTCCTATACACCTGGCCTTACTCCCCTTTCATCTGGTCTCTTGCACACACACTATATCAACCTTCCTTCTCTCCATCATATCAGCTAGCTCTCTCCCTATAGCAGTCATAGTGCCAATATTCAAAGTTCCTACCCTCACTACTACACTCCTAACCTTCCTCCTCTCTTTCTGCTTTCGTGCATGCCTTCCCCCTCTTCTTCTCCTTTGGTCAACAGTAGCCCAATTTCTGCCAGCACCCTGTTGTCTAACAGTACTGGTGGGGGTCATTGTTAACCCGGGCCTCGACCAATCTGGTATGGAAATCTGCATTGTTGTCCGTATATGTTATTTGGCAGAAGTTTTACACTGGATGCCCTTCCTGACGTAACCCTTCCCATTAATCTGGGCTTGGGACCGGCATGAAGAAATGCACTGGCTTGTGCTTCCCCAGTGGCTCTAAATAGCAAAAAAAAAAAAAAATGCAGATTTTACTTACTGCTTCACTCATTTGGTAACTATGCAAGCTCACTAGGCAAAACTGGCTATTTTTAGAAGTGACCCACAAAGAATTGTTAAGTGAGTTGCTCAGAATCACAGAGGAGCAAAGAGAAACGGAAGGAATCAGTCATAGGGCTACAAGATGAAGTGTGTTGCTAACTTAAAGCCTTAAAATGCTACCCTAAACTGCCATATAGATGAAGCGAGTATCCCATTTCCCTACCCACCTCATTCCATTATTCAAACAACACTTCAGCACACACTTAGATAGCTCTATCCTAACACTTCCCTTACATGCATATAGCAATTTAAGACTGAATCTTAGAGCCATCACATACTGAGTGAATAATCCTAACCAAGTCAAATAACCTTCACATTTGCCATTTTTTTTTGGAATCAGTTGTCATCTTGATATTATGCGATCTTTCATTTTTATAACCTGATCACATATGGGATATACTTCTTTACAATTATTAATTGATTTCCTGATCTAGTCCATCTGCCTTAGTAAAATATATTTTTTGAAGATCTCTGCAGTTACTTTCACGTATGACAAGCCTAATGAAAAAAAAAACACTTTTCAGTCTGTCATTGGTCATTGCTACTGCATTTAAACAGCAACTGCATCAATCTAATGACGGTGTCAAACTGTCCAGAGTTCAGAAGTCTCCACAAACTTCTGCTACCAGAAAGTCATCTGACTATAATTTCACATTACATTCTGAAAACTGGGCATCTCTTCCCACCACTTAGTGAAAAACAAAATTAAAGTTAACATTCATTTTTTTAACTACATGTGTATTATGTAACAAGGCATTTGATTAGGTCTGTAGTCTTACTGATTTTGATAAAACTGTATCTTGAAGTAATGTATAAACTAAGCAGCTTCGTGGAACAGTCATGGGGGCCAGGTTTTGCCCCCATGTATGCAAATCTTTTCATGGACATGTTTGAAAACAAATATGTATATAGTAATGAATTTTTTAGGAAGTATGTCATAAGTTATTATAGATTTATAGATGATTTAATATTCATTTGTGAAGGGGGGCTGTGAAGAAGTGAATACATTTGTTCAAAAAATTCAGATAAATCCCTATAATATCAAGTTTGATGGAATACAGACAGGTATTAAAGTAAGCTTTCTTGACATAACTTTGCAAGGTATTAATGATGGTAGAATACAAACAAGTTTACATAGAACATTTGAAAGGAGTGGTCATATACTGCATGGGGAAAGCTGTCACCCCCCTCCCACACAGTATTAAATCTATCCCCTATGGGGAATTTCTGAGAATAAAAAGAATATGTAGTGATAAAAAACAGTGCGAGAAGGAAATAGAAAAAACAGCACACATGTTTGTAACTAGAGGTTACAAGGAAACAGTGGTGGAAGAAAATAAAAGGAGGGTAATACAACAAAATAATACCCAAAGCAGGTATAGCATGCAAGGCAGAGTGCATCAACAGGATAAACAAAAATTATGTTATATGACCAAATATACAGTGTTTACAGACGTTTTAATAAATTTGGTAAAATATCATTGGGGTATTTTAGAAAAAAATAAATTCCTTAATATAAGAGAAAATGAGCATCCCATGTTTTCTTATTCGAAAGGTAGAAGTATAAGAGATTTCTTGGTGCATGACAAGTTTCAGCTGCCTGTAAGTCATAGGAGTTTGGGGGTAGGTGCAACAGGTACTTTCCCTTGTGGAATGTTGCCAGCATGTAGTAAAAAGTTTTGATAAAATTAATGAAAAGTATTTTACATGCAAAGGGAGAATTTCCTGTGACAGTACTGGAATAGTTTATGGTTTGAAATGTCCCTGTGGTAAGGTATACATAGGGGAAAGTAAAAAGTTTCAAACAAAGGTTGAAGGAACATGTTAGGGATATTAAGAAGAGCAAAGAAGAAAGTCCTGTTGCATTACATTTTAAAGTATGTCACAGTGGAAATATACAAGGCTTACAAGTTACAATTTTGGGGCACGTACAAGAAATTTATGACTTGGATATTAAAAGACAACTTTGGAAGTCAGAATCTACTTTAATTCTGAAATTTAACACTAATTCTGTATGGAATGAGTCAAGAATGTCACTGGAAATGTTTTCTTTAATTTAAGTCTATGATTGGCTAATTGTCTGTAATCATGCTATTTAAAGATAGAATATGTGAATAGGGATACACTCTGTAAAGGCTGTAGAGCCGAGGCGCTAGAGGAGTCTGCATTTTTATTTGCTGCTAACCAGATTTTATTGGATCCAGTGTGTGCTTATTTCACCGGTTTTGTGGGACTGCACTGTGGATCTACTACTGGACTATAATTTTAATCAAATATAAAGGTAATCACTGGCTTCTTTACTTGTGTGGTGGTGAGTTGTTCTGTTTCCAGTTTGTGGGTGAAATAATGTATAAACTTGTGATCACTGTTTACTAGTAACTAGGTTACTTCTGTACTTTTCCTACTGAAGCCTCAAGCTGATAAATATGCAAAAGGTAGATATCAGAGTTTGAAAATATTTAACATAAGTGTAGCTACATTTAGGTCATTACTGTCTTTAGCACTGAAATTAACAGCTGCAGATAGTGGTAAGTATAACAGAGCTTGTTCAGAGCAGATACAAAGCTGATAACTCAAAAAATAATCAAAGCATTGCACTTCCACTGTCCTATATCAGCAAAAAGTATGCACAATGTGTTTGTAGGCCAGTCTGCTACAATTTTAATTTAATTAAAATGTGTAAATTACATCAAACCACTGTTTTCCCTCCTTCTTTCTGCATCTTTTTCTCTTTGCATTTAGCAGCTATGATTCTCACTTCATTTTGGTGACTTCAGTAAGTGTGAATGTCGCCATCCAGACAGTTAAGAAACTTTTTTGTTGTTGCCTTAACACTTTGTTAAGAAGCTATAGCCTTAATGCACTTAACTCTCAAATAATCATTCCATGGACATGTGCATGCTTCTGGGCATGTGCTTATTTCAGCTAAAACAAGTAAAAGTACTGTTTGGTGGGTGCACATCCAGGTCCTTTTGCAGTGTTCTGCAGGAACACCTGACCTCTGATAGGTATCACTTCTGCAACAAAACGAGCTTCTGACACAGGATAGGTGACCTAGTATTAGCCATTCAGGCCTACTTCTCTTGGCTCAAAAGAATCAGGGACAATGTCAAAAAGTAGTGGGAGACAAAGGTTAAACACCATGAACAGATTTTGAATATTGCTCTTGTATAACTTGAAAGTTGTTAAAATAACAATTTCAATGCATTTTCAAAGGAATATGAAGTCTGCAAATCAAATGTCTGTCATTACTTAATGAGTGTAGTCCTCAAGGATTTGTCAGAAAACCACATATTTTACAGGAGACAGACCAAACATTTTTAAAGAAAATCAAGGACATTCTGTAAAATCAGGGGGCAGCTGAGAGGTGTACCCACCCTCCCTGATCTGCTCTAGTGTCTAGGTCATGAGCTAAAACTGGGTCACAGCCAAGACTTTATACTTCTGCGTCAGGGAAATTACTTCGCAGCTAACCTTGTGTGGTTACAGAAATGCCAGTTAGCAATCATGTCATAACACTAACACTTTTGGCCAACATACTTAAATAATGGGTTTAAATTTGCCTTCATTAATCTCAACACTACGCTCTTTTTTTAAGAAGTGCTAAAAGCCATGTTATACGCAAATGATTTGTTTTGACAGTATGGGCATACATAAAGACCGACTCTGTTAATGTTATGGAAGCAAAGGGAAGGTATCATAAGGCTAATATAAAATGTTATGCTTCTTAATTTATTAAACTATTTCTTAGCTAGTCTGCTATATTGCTTTCCTTACAGTAAAACAAATGTTGGATTTTGTAATGGGAAAATAAAACCCAAACAACATTGTACTGTACAGCATTTCATCCCAAAATCAAATCATCTGCATTTACTGTACGGCACTCACTATAAGTGAGAAAATATGATGCAATGGGGGTGGGGGACAGTCGAAGTATGTATGTATGTATTTGTGGGGGGGGGGGAGTCAAACTACGTATGTATTTATGGCTTCAGTACAGTGCTGTGACACCAACAGTATCACATGACCAAATCAGCAACCACGTGCAAAAGTGCAAGGCTTTTGCAACTTTGAGAAATGCCCCATGTGATGCTTTACTACGATTTTTTAAGAAATCAGATGCACAATTTCTCACCTTTGAAAAACAGAGGGTGTTATTTATATATAGTTTAACGAAAGAAAATACAAACAATCTCTGTGTTCTTATAAAATGTGTTTGCAATACAGCATACCATTTTTATTATCAAAATACATTCTATAACATAATAATGTAGTAAAATGCTGTGCAAAACGATAAGTCTGTTATGCACCTTTGACAAAAAGTTACGTTTGAGTCTCACATTGCAGCACACACAGAATAATGCTTGGAAGCATGTTGATATCTTTAAAAGCTGAAAGACCTATAAAAAATAAAACGGTCACAATGTGAAAATGATGACAGCTTGTAAAGCTGTTTGCTGTTCAGAGGAACCTGCTGTTTAACAGCTTGTTACAGCTTTTAAAGCACTTACTGTTCCTACAGCTGGGCAGCTAAAGCGTCATATACTACAAATGTGATCAGACTGCCAGTTGTAACTATTTGTTAATGAGCTTTCAACATACATTCAAGAAATTCACATGCAGAACTTTGTTTTCCAGGTAAACTTCTTGACTTCATTAATTGAACACATTTATAAATCTGGTATGATCGGTGATCCAGTCATAATCCTCTCTAATAATAAAGTACAGGAAACTATTCATGCATGGAAAGTCAAAATATGCTTGTTAAAAACAAAAATGGATTTTATTTGAGAGGCCTGGAAATGGAGAGAGTTTTCATAGTGCACACAAGTATTCACATAACAGGAAGACAAAGTAAAAGTATGTTTCATTATATGATCTGTTGCTCATAATATAATATGCTATAATATACTGTTTTGCAAGCAGTAAACATATTCATAAAGTACTACATTTTTTCAGAAAAAAATCAATTCAGAGAAAAGTATTTCTATGGCAACATTCTAAATGCATCACTTCTTGAATGAGTTTAAGCATTAACTCCCCAATACATGACTGTCCCTGAGAAACCTTGCTTCAGACAGACTCACACTTTCATGCATTATCAGCATTAAAAGAATTTAATGTATTTAAATAAAGTGTCAGTTTTATATCACCATTAAGGCTTGAGGTGACACACAAAGCACCAAAGGTGCCATTAGTGCATTTAGGAGCAGTATGGCCCCTGATCTTTGAAAACATGCCACGCATCTTTCCTGGGCATTACTAAAATCTCTTCCATACACTCTGTCACGACTTGTTGCATTTTTACTTAAAGAGGTACACTAGAAAAGCCATATTGCTTCTGCCCAAAAAGAAATGCCTTTGTTTTTTATATATATAATATATATATATATATATATATATATATATATATATATATATATATATATATATACACACACACACACACATATATATATATATATATATATATATATACATACACATATACATACACACACATCTATATAAATATAACCCTATGTATGTGTGTAGGTGTGTGTGTGTGTGTGTGTATACATATATATATATATATATATATATATATATATATATATATATATATATATATATTTATTTGCACTGATGAAACTGAAAAGACAAAAAAAGTGATAATGATTCTGACTTTTAAATTCTTGTTGCTTGTTACCGGAAGTTATGGTCTGAAATTTTCCCATATATACTTGCGTTGGCATTACCAGTTCAGTGTAACCTCTTTGACACTACTGCTTTCAGGATTTAATGGCAGCATACTAATCTCATACTACGGTACCCAGCCAGCTCAAGTGGCATAGAAGGTTAAGGACAGGATTTTCTTCCAGGTTACCAGAGTCCAGTTAGCAGCTCTGGCACTTGATACAGCTGACAAGGGAGGATGGGTGCACCCATTCCTGACAGAAGGGCAGGGTGGAACAAGATGAACACTGTTACAGTCTCTCAGAGAAATTATGCTGCCATTACAGTGAGGGTAATGGAGCATTCGATGGTTAGGCGAGGGGGTTGCTGGACTCCAGAATAATGAAGCTTGCTTGACCACAACCCAAGGGGTGGGATTAAATCATTCAAACACCTTATAACTTGAATGAAAGAGAGGGCACAAGGAGTACTCATGGCTGCCCATATGACACCCCTTAGGATAATGTACCGGGGCAAGTCCCTAGTATGGGGGGGGGACAAATGGGCACAGTCTGACTGGAAAAGGCTTTTCACCCATATCCACTTGGTTTTGTCAGAGTTTTTATGGTTTTCATTTGTAAGAAATTACAGCTGTCCCATGCATGTGATAGAAGCTAACATTATTCTGCAGTTTTTTTTTTTCAAAGCAGTCATCAGTAGACCATTATGGTGAGGTAAGAACATGCAGTGCAAGAACTTTGTTACTAATACTTTTAACCTTTTTCTAACATTTTTGGGGTGGCTTGTTTGCAAACGCAAGTGAAACAAACTGCTTCAGTTGGACAGTTGCTGTGGCAAATTGTTATGCACATGGATAAAATGTTACACCGCCAATAAGGGCAAAAGGAAAGCATTATTTGTTTAATATTAATTAATGCATGTAAACACGATGCAATGAATAGTAATAATGTGTCTTATAGTGAGAATACATAAGCAGAATCCCTGAATGTTCCACTGTTTTCAAATAGTTGAAAACACATTATACTTCAGCAGTCCAGATTTGTTTCTTAATTTGAATATGATAGCTTTTTAGCATGTTACAACCAATAAAAGAAGCCTACAGTAAAAAGCTGTCACAGCAGTCCAGTTAGCAAATATTTCAGTACTGCTGAATACATTAACTGCCCTATGATGCTTGCCTTTGTGCAGGCAAATACTGTAATTCATTCAACAGTGCAAAGTACAGAATCGCGAGGCTATATTAATTCAACTGCACAAAGGAACACTAATGAAAGCTGTACCATTTTAAGAGCAAAATGCTGCAAATTGTTTCACCCATGATACAATTTTTTTGAAATACGTAAAACCAATTCACCTTGCCCTTCACATTATACTGGACTTTGCATGGCTGAATCTAAACTTCAATTTCAGTGACAATTAAGTACAGCAGCTGAAGAATATATTAAATTTACAATACAAATGCTCATTTGGAAAACAAAAACGATGATCTTGGGGAAGTTACATACAGCATTATGGTCTTGATGCTCTGACAAATCTTCTCTCACACCAGATAGAGAGTATTAGCCACATAGAGGCAAGAGGAACATTTAATTGGATTTTGCACAACTGTAAATATCAAATGATGCATTTTTTCTAAGTGGAAGCATGAATACACATTCTTGCCTTGCAATTCATGTTTTTTTTTAAGAAGAAGAAATGTTTCACTGTCGTAAAACATGATCACTGAGAAGCAATCAACAAGTGCTATTCAGAACCTCACATTTCCATTAATTCTGACTTGTAAAGATGATCGCTGCAAGATATATATAACATTATGACCCAAATACTTTCATAAGCAATGTTCAGCACCTGCTGGCTGTATAAATTCTGCCATACAACACTCACTATAAAAAAAGATGATTGAACGGAAGCAACATGCAAGAACATGGTCTAAACACTTATTTCTCTAATAAGTGATTGCGAGAATAGCAGAACATAGCAGTAATGGTTTATTTTACATGACTATAGATACCATTTGGTGCAATGTGTGTACATGCATACATTTTTACTTTTCAGCTCATGTTTTTTTTAACAACAAAAACATTTTACTGCTGGAAAATAAAGCTAAAGATGGGAATGCAACCTAAAGTAAAATAGTCTTGATGCTTTCCTGAATTCTCTTCTAGTCATGCAACAGGAGGAAGTGACAGCCAAACAACAGTAATATCTGACTATTTTATATGATTAAAATTCACATTTGCTTCAAAATTAACTGAATATTACAGATCTGTAGAAAACCTTGACTGTCTTTGTACTGAACAAGGTTACATTTATTTAACAGTGCAAAATACAGTATTGGGGTGAATACAATACAGCATATGGACAAAGTATTAATTTTACAATGCAGGCACACTTGTTGAAAAAAAAGGTCTTGGGGATACAACATAGAGCATTCTAGTCTTGATGCTTTGACAAGTCCTATTCTCCAATACCGGAAAGAGAGAACTAGACAAATCTAGGCAACCTGAATACTTCACTTGGTGCTATATGACTGCAAACATACAGTGGTGCTTGAATGTGATTGTAGGAGCTCACATACATATTCTTGCTTTGTAGGTTATGTTTTTAACATACAAGATAAACATTGGGAAGCGACATACAGGATTACAGTTCGGATGCTTCCACAAGACTATTCACCATCTGAAGGCTGCATTAATTCTACTGCTCAAACCAGCTGTCGTATAGATGATTATGGTGAGCCAATATAAATTGTGATATTTTAAAAAATCTATAATCTTCATTAACAAATTAGCTTTACAAGTTTCTTACATAACACAAGAATGCACTCTACACAGAGAAACAAAAAGAAAAAAAAAAGAACCCATCATCACCTCAAATACATACAGGCAGGACATTTTTGTAATCTTTTTGTTTAGATAATTAAACCATCACTCACCACATATCGGAAACCACTTCCGTGGAGACCATGTGCTTTCATACAAGAGTAAAGTCTGACTTTAAAAGCTCTCCCTTCACATATACACATATCATCCATTAATTCTTTCACCACCTCATTCTGAGGAATTTCTCTCTTTCCCATTCCATTTTCGAGTAACAGCCTTTTCAGTTACTGTTATGAGCAAAGATATCAAAGATATCAACTTCCACATGAGCTTGAAAGATACATGCTTGGTCAACAGAACCCACTACATGTTGTGAAAACACAATCCAGCACAGACTGAATATTCTCCTTAAACTGTTCCAGGACCTGGCAGTCCCAAAACACATGCTCTCAAATACCTCTAGTAATTCCTTTTTTAGCAGTTACCATAATTAGACTCAACAAGTCATTACTATGCATACCTCCAACCGTCCCGAATAACCCGTATTATACCGAGTTTTGGGGTCAAAAAATGGGGTACCACAATTCCTGAGTGGCACCCCTTCATTTCCAATTTTCCCAGCATTTGTTTTTTTTATTTTAAATTATTCCGCGTTTTGATGACATCAGCGCCGTCAGCCTGTCGGAACTCAGCTCTCCCGTACATCACGACGTGCACGCATTCCCTACTGGCAGTATTATTTTGAATGCATGCGAGCGGGAAGGAAACGAGAGTAAAGACTGCATTTTGGATTCTGGCTGCCTGCGAGAAGACACACAAACTATTAAATGGATTTGGCTGCCTGCGAGTGGGACGGACATGGAGGAGAGGATTAGTTCAAGTGCCCAACAACCCTCTTGCTTTGGCCTTTGGGCATCTGACCTTAGAATTCCGCTGTCAGCGATATTTGATTTGGAATTGGAAGCTGGTCTGTATAGCTGGGATAATCTGCTACTGTATTTCTTCTGGAGTTTCTGCATCATTTGCTGAAGGATTTGCAACGCGCTTGTTTACCTGAAGGAGCTACAGAAAGTAGGGTAAATGTATGAATTAGTTGGTCCGTAACCCGTCCGTTGGATATTTCATTTGCTTTACCATTAACAGTGAATTAATAACATTTCACTAGCCCATTGCTTATTAAGTACTTGTATAACTGTCTATCATATTCTTCTTTGACAACTAATGATTTAAAATATTTGTAAAGCATGGCAGAAAATCACAACTTGCAGACCTTTGTTTTTTGTTAGCTACCTTATCTGTCTTTGGAGTTTAATAACAAATCAATAATGTTTCACTGGTCGATGAGTACTCCCTCTGTACTTGTATTCCTGTATATTTCATATTCTTCGGTTAGTATTTTTTTTTTTACCAAGAGAGTTACACGTGTGGAAATGGTTCTCATAAACTTTTCATTAGTAATAAATATATCAGTGGTCTGTGTAGTGCTGTTGTTTCCCTATGGCTGTTGTCAGTTTGAGTGAATGCTTTACAATGACTACTGACAGAATGGTATTCAGAGATCACATTCTGTCTATACGAGTCTCTACCACTTTGTCTCATATTTTAAGATTTAATTTCCCTGGGTTATACCGTGCTAAGACTGAAGGGAGTATCTTGATGTGTTTTGCCATTCTTTTTTTTTTTAAAGTTTGCTCTGGCAATCTTTCCAAAGCCCATCAATGCTACTTCAGCACTGTCAAAGGGGTATACCATTCCAGGTTAAAGATATCTGTCTGGACATTTATGTTTTTCTTCTCTGTTGAACAAGATTTAGATCCTCTACATAAAATGATGTAGCCATCTCTGGTTATTTTATTATTTATTTATTTTCCTGTACTTCTGTATGTTACATTTCTTATCCATTTCTCAGTTTGTGTTTATGGAATGGCTCACTTTTAAAATAAGGCATAAACACTCTGGGTTGTAGTCCCTCCCAGTCCACTGTGTTACTGTGTAGCTTTAGGCAAGTGATTTAATTCTGCCTTTAGTTTGTACATTAATCTTTAGCAGAGCAGCTATGAGCCTGGCTTTATACATTGTGAACTTTTCTTTTGTTTTATTTTAGAGCCCAGAAACCTAACTCCTGCCTTACAATATACACGTCATAAGTTCTACTTTATTTAAAATTACCAAAATGCCCTCAGATATGGTTTCTAACACTGAGAAGACATTAAGACACTATACCTTTGCATACTGTATTTATTATTTCAACATTAAGAACAGAATGAAAAAAATAATTTAAACAGAATAGTTGTTCCTAAAGTGCTTTGGAAAAAAATCAAAAACGACATTTAATGTGAAGACATCTGTCATTCAGTAAAGATTGGCCAATACTGTTAGAATATTGCAGTGTAAACTGCATAGTAAATGAAATTCCACATTTTATTTCTTGTTTGGTAATTCCTAGTGATTAGATTTATAAGAAGGCATACCTTAAGGGAGTGTTCTAATGTGGTCTTCATAAATGTTCTGGCTATTTTTACATGAGGACTAGGGTGGTGTGTCAACTGTTTCCATCTCTCTTGATTCAGAGACTCTCTCCCACCTTTTTCTGCAGTCATGCTGATGACCTGACCATCTGTCATGCGATCTATCCATATCTTTGCTGGATGTCCTTGTTTCCACTTACATTCATCCTGTCTCTCCCAAATCTGCCTTACCAAAATATATTCATCTTTCCTGCATATGTGACCAAACCACCCTTTCAATGCTGTTTCAATGAATGTGAGGTTTCAATGGCAGAAAAGTTTTAATGCTAAGTCTATTTTCATTGTGAGATAGTGCTGCTTTGTTTAGCAGATGTCTATTGGTGTTTGTGCATTGGGCTGTAAAATGCAAAAATATAATCCAAATAATCATTGTAGAAGTAAAGCAGTATGCACACATTAGTGTTTATGGTAAATGGGATGAAACAGTCAGGTAATGGACTATCCTGGTAAACCAACTGCAATAAATAAAATAATGTGGCATTGGAATTGCTGCAAGGGGATTCTGGTGCCATATTTTGGTTGTCTGTTCTTCAGTTTGCATTTGAAAGTTGGCATCCCACAATTCCATTGGAGTGGACGGGGTTACATAATTATGTATGCAAATTTGATGTTAATCAGCATACAGATTTGTACCTATTTTTCATAGGCCTTGTCCAGATTTTTGATGTTTCCAGGTTGAGAGGTATGTTACTATGTCTAGGCAATTCTAGGCATAGATCAGAAAAATCATTTCCCTAGTTAAATCAATTTGCTCACCCAGCATCTCCAACAGAGAAGTCTGCAGGGAATCATTAAAGTCTGCCAACTCATTACACTCCTAGAAATTATGTTCCCAATTACCCCTTTCTTCCCTATCACACCTCCAACATTTGCTGTCTACATGAGGAAAAACTCTCTGGAGTCTACATGGGGTATACAAACATCTATGTAAAAATTTCTAAGCAAAACCCCTAAATCTTCTAGATTTTCTTGCATATTTGGGAGACATACATATATCCTCCGACTGTTTCTCTGTGAATTGCTTGTCCAATCTCTCTTCCCAATCTTTTCTAACCCACTCTGATTGATTCTTATAGTTACCATGTATTATTTTATATGCTCTACTAATTATTCCATTTTTAATGGTAGCTTCTATTCTAGAGTCTATTAAAAACTCTACCAGTGCTGATCTTTCATTTAGGACCCCCCCATTTCCTTCTCTTTGCCAGTATTCTGATATCAATCCTTGACAGCAAAGGCAGTCTCTAACCTGCAATCCAAATACATTACTGGTGTCTTCCCATTCTATTACCTTTCCTGCTCTAATTATTTGCTCCCAATACCTTGGGTCCTTTAGCAGTTTCCTACAGTAAATTCAAGTCCCCTCTTGCTTATTGTCTGTATCCCTAATTGCAGTCATCCCTATTGACAGAATCTCTTTCATAGGTTCATATGTAGGTATTAGGCTATCTGCCCGAGGGCATTTTTAAGCCTAGCCAGAGTGTGTCGGCTTTCGCCGCCCCATTGATTAATTAACTGAGCCTCTGTCAAGCAGAGCCAATGAAGTGATCCCAGGGGTGTATTTTCCTCCATTCTTGTGTTGGCTTACTTCTTGGAATACTTTTTGCTACTTTAGGAATATAAAATTCTATATGATTACTGTTATTCTCCTTAAAGATCTGCATGCTAAATCTCAGTCTCTCCTTGTTTCTTGAGCTTCCCCCATTTCATCATCATCCCTTTGTATAGCAGTCTTAAATGTGTAGCTCTGAAATACCTTTCAAACTGGGTAATCCCAATCCATCTTGTTCTACTGGACGAATCAGCTTATCCCACTTGACTCTTGCCATCTTCCCCTCCCAGATAAAATCCTTCTGCTCTTTATTAATTGCTATCTAAATCTTCTCCTCTTGTTGATAAAAATATGCCTGACCTGTGTACAAGACTAAAGGGACTAAAAACATTTTAGCTGCTTGTACCTTACTATCCATATCCATATAACAGAACTTCCAATTTCTCACTTTTTGCATTACCTTTTGTTTAGTCTCTTTCACATATATCCTTAGGTGCCAGTTTTTAATCCATACTCCTAAATATTTAATTTTATCACATCCCCCCATAAATATGGATATTTCTGAAACAGTTGGTGTGTGGGTACATAATTTACTGCTATTATGTTTGTTTTAACTTCATTAAGTTTGTGTATTCCAAAAAGATTTGAAACGGTTTTAAAATGTTCCACAACACTAAGCTCCCTTTCTGGTTTTGTCAGGTATAAAATAATATGATCTACAAATAGAGCCAGCTTTTCTTGACTACCATACCAACAATATCCTTGTACTTCCAAGTCCCTTATTTTCTTTACAAATGGTTCTAAATATAATGCAAATAACAAACCCGGACTGGTTCCTTTGCTCAAGCAGAAATTAGCACAGAGGACCCCACCCACTTTAATTTCTGCATCCAGTACCTCATATATCCTGATAATCAACCTTATAATTTTATCAGGAATGGAAATGCTTCAATTGCTCTGCTCATAAAGTCCCAGCTTACTCTGTAAAATGCTTTCTCTGTATCAAGACCCAACAACAACAGTGGTATTTTCTTATATTCTGCTTCTCTCTTGATCATCAGTGCTCTGTTAATGTTGTCAAATGTTTCCCTCCTCCCCACAAAACTACAGTGATCCATATCTATCAATTTTGGCATCACTTTTGTCATTCCTTTAGTGATTATAGCCATAAACACTTCACAACCAGGGTTTAGTATTGAAATGTGTTAAATTGTTGTAGAAACACGTCAGAATCACCAGACTCACAATGTACTGCTGTTTTCATTATAGTTTAATCTGTCCAAACAGTTACACAGTCCAAGATAATTTCAATTCTATTATAACATGCAGTCTTTTGCTTTGCATGAACTGTCTCAATTGCACCCTTGATTAAGATGTCGCTCAAGAAGAGAGAACAATGTCTGTTTATATACCTTTTCAAAGCAACAGATGTTGTTTTCCAATGTCTTTGTGGTTTGCATGACTGATTTCTGTTTCATGTCCTTCTTTGGTTATTTTCTTCCTTGCTATATCTGATTACTTTACAAAAAGTCTCTTCACGTCATCTTTGTGTCACCTGAAGTGTCTGTATTTTATTTCATTTATTTCTGCATCTGAAAGCTCACAGAAAGGCCCTGTTGATCAACTTCCTTCTTTGTATGTTCCAAATATTATTGTAACAGGATGCCATGTCTAGCCCACAACCATATTTACAGTTTAACTAAGCTTGTTTTATTTTTGCAGGTGTCAAGACACATAGCCAACATTACTTATCTATTCTTAACTGCTTTCATGCTTGCTTAAGCAAGTTGTCAGCCTTGCAGTTACACAGAAGCATTTATTTCAAAATCTTGTCAAGTTAACCCTTGCTTTACAAGGCAAAACCTTGTATTAATAACACGCATATTTCTTTTGCATTGAAGCATACATTTAATTTCATTATTGGTTTGGGAAAATAATATTTACAATATCTATCAAAATGGTCCTGTATGAAGATGGATCTGATGGATCTTAAACCCCCTTTAGGTATTGCAGCTACCACCACTTTCTTCCAGGATGTGGGTACTTATCCTCCTCTTAAAATACTGTTAATAAAATCTTCCAGATCTTTATAAGTTTTTCCCTCCTAGCTTCCAAACATCCACAGGAATATCATCTATTCCTGGAGACTTCCCTACAGAGTGGCAATACATCACCATTTTAATCTCATCTCCTCCTATCCTGTTAGTAATCGAGTCACATCTACCTCTAACCTTGGCATTTCAATTTATACCTCTTTTTGATTTCCATATTTTGCTGCTTTAAACAGACTTTCACAGAATTTCCAAAATATTTCTAATACTTCCACAGGATTTCTTATTGTTCTTCTTAAAAAAAACACTCTAATCTTAGTGACAACCCTTTCTAATTTCTATTGCTGAGTCGTTGTGTTATGTTTTTGTGCTCTAGAGTTATTATAAAAAACAGTTGCATAACAGCAAACTTTCGAAACTCATCTATATAAATGAGGTTAATCTCTTATTTTTTGTTTAGCATTCTGTAGTTGCTCCTGTTCTTGTTCTGTGGGATTTCCTCTATTTTGCAATACTTTAACATCTGTCAGTCCCTCTAAATAATTCTTACTTCTTAACCATACTGTACTTTCTTTCATTTTCTACCTATTTGCAAACTTCACTTTAATTTTATCCCACCACCTAGCTATATTTTCAGAAGAAATTTCTATCTCTAATAGCTCCTGAATAATTTCTAATACCCATTCCTTAAATTATTCTCTTTTCAACAGATAGGTGGGAAACTGCCAGTCTCTCATTTTTATTTCTTTACTTGTTTTTTTTTTTTTTTTTTTAGTTATTTGCTCATGATCTGAAATAGTTATTAGGTGCATATCAAGGCCTTCAAATAAATGCACATGTTCCTGTGAAATGTAAATTCTGCCTAGCCTAGTTTTTGTATCTTGGAGAATATGTAAATTCACTGCAAATTATTAGTACTGAATTCAACTCTTTCATGTCAAATATTGTCATAAATGTATTCAAAAGTATACCCTCCTTTGTAATACTTTCCCTTCTGGGACCCCCAGACAAATCTTCACTGCTGCAAATCAAATTCCAGTCCCCACCTATAAGTAATATTCCTTGTTGGAAGCTGATTGTTTCTCCCAGAATTTTCTTAAGCTCAATTATAGCAGTTTTAGGTAGAATATAAATACATGCTAGTATAATCCTTCTTCCCTTGCCAGTAGCCCCTTAGTACTACAAATCTACCATTATCTTTTTATCCTCCTCTATCACTACTGGAGCTCCACTTGCAGGTATTATAACAACTCTTCTTTTCCTTAGTCCCAGGTATTCTGTTGAATAACCATCCTGGAAACCTTTCTTATCAAATTCACGTTTGTTTTTTTCCAAGAGTGTCTCCTGTAACACAGCTATTTGCACTCTACATTTTTAATATAGTTCACTATTACTTCTTTTCTGCATTCATATGTGAGACCACTGACATTTAAAGGCATTACAGAAAGCATCATTGTATTAAAAAGTTATTATTCCCACCTTTTATGTACAACAGCTTTTTTGCTGAATGTCTAGCTCCAGCTTTTGTGTTACATGCATACACTGTTTGGCAGGTTGAGCTTTTATACAGTTGTTTCTTGTCATATCCATTTGAGCCTATGTCACATCTTACAACACTTTTTATTTTATTGAAAGCCCTCAAACAAATAAACGAACATACCCCAATATCCCCTAAAACCTACTAAGTTAATACTAACACCCAAAACAATGTAGATCTTCAAATATTGAAGTTTTACCCTCCTAATAGGAACACATGTCACAAAGTGGCAGCCACACTTACAAACTTGAGTTAACATACATAAAGGTTATCCATGCTAAGATACAAGGTACAGCCCATGCTTCTACTAAGTGCGGTCTGGTTTTGTCTTATCTTTACAGCTCTCCCAGCTAGAAAAACACCTGAATGCTTTCAGAGAGCATCATCTCCTAGCCAATTTCTCTTTATTAGACTGTCTCCATGGTGACACAAGGACCAGATACAGAACTGCTACTAAGCATACATTCATTTGCTAGAAAAAAGCCTTATAATATTCAATATTCTTTTTCATTTACTTGCTTTCTCTTAAAACTTGTTACTAGATCGATAAGGGCCTTAATAAAGTCATTTTGTCATGCAAAAATGAGAAAAAGCAAATTAATTGTTCTTTTATCATGCTCATTTAACCAAGAGTTTTTTTACAATGCAGTGTTTACATTTCTTAAAAGTGAATGAGGAGAAAGAGAAAAGAAGGGAGAGAAGGAAAAAAAACCCAAAACAAACAAAAAAAAAAAAAAAGAGCACCTGTTTACAACAGTTTTCCAATTATACGTAAAACAACTAAGAAAACTTTCACGAAAGTCATACATTATAAAAATAGTACTATTAAGAAAAATGGTTTTACTTACAGTTAACTTTCTCCCTCCTCTTCCCCCTCCCCTAAGTATTTTTCTAAACATTAATGTCATGAAGTAGGGCATACACTTTGCAGTCACCCAGAAGTCCAACAATGCCCAATATTTCCAGATTTTCTTGTTCTGTCATATTTCACAAATATAATTACTGGTTTGTAGTCCCACATTTGTCAATTTCCAAGTTACTGGTTTTATTTTGGCTCATCTACATCTCCCAAATCAGGTCTCTCTTTCACTTCCAATTATTCTATACTCTCAATTATTCTTAGTCAACTCTCACACTCCCTTCCCTCTCTCCAGCATTTTCCATTGAAACTTTGGAAAAGGTTTCACTGGCACAGTCTCTCTCTGGTCTTTATTTCCACAAGAATAAGAAGCAAATCTCCTTCTGCTTCACAGCTCACTTTTTGTTGGACAAACTTTTGTATTTCCTCCTTAGCATGTACTTCAACAAAAAATTATGTTGTCCTTCCAGGGAAGAATATTTTTAAGATAGCTGGGTACATTAGTTTGAATATCATGCCTGCTTCTTCCCATTCCTTGAACAGTGGAAAAACTGTACTCCTCTTCTGCTTGGTGCACAATGAGTAATCATTCTCCACAAACACTATGCTGTCTCCCACATTTAGTACTTTGTCCTCATGCCACACTTTTGTCAGAATCAATTCCTTCTGTTGGTAGAAATACATTTTTATTACTGAAGGTCTAGGTTGCTTTCTCATTGCCAGCTTTGGCACATACACATGATGTGTTCTTTCAATTAAGAACTCCTGCTGTGAAATACCAGTCCAGTTGCTTATTTGTGTTTTCATAAAATCAATACAGTCTCTATTCCTTCCAGCTTCTTTGGTACAGCTGAAAATCTCAGGTCTTCCCTATATGCGCTTTCCTCTAATTCTATTTTTTTAATCTCTTATTGAGCAGTCTCATATTCAGCTAGCTTCTACTTAATTTTGACCTCTGATTTTTGCAGTTTTATCACCTCATCTGAATATCTGTTTAAAGCGTCTTCCATTTTTTTCCAGTCTTTTGTTGTTTGAGTTGATATACTCCATCTGTGTTTATTTTAACCAGGTATGTGTGCAGTTGTCTTATGCTTTCCTCTAGGTTACTGGATGCCATTGTCTGGAGCTTGTGCTGCTTTTTGCTGAACAGATGCAGTATTTTTCCTACTCAGTGTTTTTTCCTTACCTTTTGTAGCTGATTTTCCAACAGGTCCTCTGTATTTTTCTGTGGCATACATGCAGTGCACTAACTAGCCAGTTACTGAAATTTACCCAGAAATACAAAGGTCCACTGGCCTTCTCTGCTGAGTTACTGTTTTCACACTGGGAGAGCTAGAATTAAGCTGTTACTCAATGTGCAGCCATTTTGGAAGTAGAGTTCAACAACATCTATACATCATTAAAATCACGTCAAAAAGGTTAACCAAGATAAAAAAAAACTAATACTCTTCTTAAATACTGCTATTAAACTTGGTCAAAGGCCTTTTTATCATCCAAGCTGACCAATGTGACCTGCTTTCTAATCTCTGTCACGTCCTTGCTACCCAAGTTATTTCTAGCATGGTGTGAAAAGTCGGCTGCTCCCATCACAAACCCACAATAATATATTCCAGTCAAACACGTTACCATACTTGCTAAGCTTCTTCTCAACAATGACAGTTTACAATCATGATTAAGGATAAACGTGGGCCTGTTGGAGGATGACAAAATGAAATCTTTCTTCTCCTTTGAAATCACCATGACTACTGCATCCCTCCACAACTCAGGGATACCAGCACAAGCAAAACCACCACTGTACAAGCTCAAATATTATCTCCAGCCCCTTTTTACTTAAATTCTTTCAAAACTCAACTGGCAACTCATCAGGTACAGATGTCTTACAAATCACCTGCCTATTAAAGATATCCTTAACCTTTTGCAGTCTAATGAGTGCAAACAAATGTTCAACTTGAAGGGCCTGGAGTTTCAGGAGCTCTAACCCTTTTAAATAAGCCTCTATTCTGCTGCCAGCCCCAGGTCCACCCACTCAAGGTGCATATAATGTAAAATCATTTTCATAACAAATGTCCATAATCTGTGCAGGATGAAGAGTAACTTCCTCCTGCACCTGGTTTAGAAAGAGACCTCACCACACTTTGTGCAAGCTGCTGCATCAGTTAAGGGGATAATCTTTTCTAATATCTAGGAGCAGCCTGAAAATACATGTCACTGACAACTTCTTTCAGGAACTCATACTTCATGTCAATCAACTATAGAATTTCCTTCTGCTACTGCAATGTCCTTTCTCTACCCATCTACCCTCACAATCATCCTCTTCAGCAATGTGAGTTCTTTCCTCTTCTCATCCAATATAAGCTTCCCTCTGCTTCACTTGAATGAAGTACCTTTATTGAATTAAGTACCTTTATTTATTCTGTCATTCAATTCATACTTCCTATCCTGCCTAACTGGCAAACTCTCTCCACTGTTACATACCCAAATGACAAATGATTCCTGCCTGTAAAAGTATCCTAAGAAACACCTGCATTTCAGTACTGATTATTTCAGTTTGGTACTTGATAGCACCTCTAGCATAACATGGTGTCAGATAGTATAAAAGGACTTAATCGTTAATAGCTGAGATGGATGGAAAAGAACCTAAAAAACTTATCAAAAGAGAGTTGGGGTCCTTCATTTATAAAATTATAGTTAGTGTAAATTGTATATAAACAATTTACACTATCTACACAACTTACTATATAACAAAGATTAACATACTTTCCTTTCCAAAACTTAATACTCATTTTCCTTTATCTGACCTCCCCCACTCTACTTGGTTCCCTATTAGATGAATGAACGCTTAAAATGTTGAGTACGACATGCTCAACAGCTTTTAAGTGAACGTTCACATAAGCAAAACCTCAGAATGTCGAAACAAGGAGTTTTGAAAAGTTGGCCAGCCATCAGGAAGCTAACGGCTGACGTCAGAACGTTCACCCTGTCTAACCGTTCTTACAGTCCTCCACTGTGGTGCGATCTTGACGTTCACCCTGTGTAATGTTATGACAGTTCTCCACTGAAAGTGCAACATATGAAAACTGAATTGAATTGTTCATACTGTACTGTATTTCTTCTATTTTTTTTTTTTTTTGCCAGGTGCTTGACTTCCGGTTAACTGAGAGTTTACTGTATATGTTTTCATATATCACCTTACTTTATTTTCCATTCTTTTTTGTAAAATTTTCATAAACACTTTATAGTCAGTATTATTTAAGACTATAGGTTTCCAACTCTCCATCTCATCTTTATTACTTTTTTCCATATAATTCTTTATATTGAAATCCTTTGTTTAATCATTCATTTAATACCATGAGAAAATCTTTTTTGTGTTGTCATATTTTTATACATCCCATATTCTATTCCACACAGGCCTGTGGCTAATTCCAAATTAACAGCTTTCAATACATTTTCTAATTCTTCAACCACAGTTTTCTTCTCAGTCTCCTTATTGTCTTGCTCTGAAAAACTTCCATTTCCTATTAGTTTGTATTATTTGTCCTTTAAATATTCCTTTTATATGGTTTTCTACTATCTCCACAATGTTACTTTGTGTACTGTATATTATACCTGTTATGTCCTTCATTTCTCTCATTATGTTATTTTCTTTAATGAACTTACTGAAATATGGTGCAATTTCTTTTTTCGTATGAAGGATATACTCTGCTTATACAATTAATGTTTCATTTTCATTTTATTCAAATTATACAATTCTTGTTCCTTGATAAAAAAATCATTTTCATTTTTCTAAACTTCCAAAAGTCTTACTTCTAGTACTTCATTTTCTCTCCCATCATATAGAACACATTTTGTAATTCTTTTTAAAACACATTCTGACCAGTCCATGTAGAAGTCTCTGTCATTTGCTTGCCATAAATTTAGTATACTGATTTTCCCTTCCTCATCCCATTCAACTTTAATTCTTTTTATTCCCCTTCCTATTCTTATATACTCATCATTCCCTTTTAACATAATCCAAATTTCTCGATGATCAGAAAAACCTGTCATCGAAACACTTTCTTCTACTATCCGCAAACCCAGACGAAATTACTAAATAGTGTATGGCAGTTTTTTGTTCTGCTCTACTGTAAGTGCATGTACTCTTGTCCATATTTTATATCCAACACTTTTTAACATCATAAGCTTTATTTTTCTTCTGTCTTAAAGTACAATTAAATTCATCTACCAGAATTATTTCCATAGTTATAGCATCATACTGAATTATATTTTTAAAAATGCCTTCACTCTATCTTTTTGTCACATATGCAGTTTGTGTAATAATTTTGAAAATCTGTTCTTTCCATCTTAATCAAGAATGGTTGTTCTACCCATTATGACAAATGTAATATCTAATATTTTTATCATATCATTATACAAAATAACTATCCCTAAACAAGACTCTCCCTCTAAATTCCAAATTGCATTGTATCCCCACCATACTTCAGTTTGGTATCTCTTTTCTTTAGTTAAAAATCTAGTATTTTCCAATATAATAATATTGCTATTCTGTTGTCTGCACCATTCAATGATGCCTATTCTTGTTAAACTTTAAACTATTAACATTTACTGCTAAGATTTCACAGGTAATACTGTCTTCCTGTAAATATTACTCATCATCCTTTCCTTTTTATTTTCTTTCTTGTGTCCTTCTATAATTTTTTCTCTCTCTCGCAGCCTTTTGCCATTAAATTTTTTGTGCACCTAAATTCCATTTCATGTCTTCAGTATCACTAAATCCTGTCTCTTTTTGTTCTACTTTTTATACTGAATTCTTCACTTTTATGTTTTTGTATTTCTTGTTCTCTTTCTAGGTATCTGTCTGTTCATATGGTTGCCTCTGTTCTACCTGCATATCTAACATCTCTAATTCTATCTCACTTAATCTTTACTCACATTCCCTCCCTAAATGTCCCGTTTTGTTGCATTCATAACATCTTAACTCACAGGTCTTTATATCATGTCCTGTTTTTCCACAGATAACATTTTCTTTTAAAATCTAACCTTTCTGCACAAAAACATGGCTGCCCCAATTTCTTACCTTTTTCTTTAAGAAGTAACTCCTTGAAAGCCATTAATGCAAACTGGACTGCTAACATCTTCTTCATGTTGATATGTAGATGCTGTAGTCTGGCAGGCCACTTGTCTTGTATCCACTTTCCATTTAGATGAGCTCCCCAAGCAATGTCTGAGGCATCTGTCGTTAGAATCTGACTCGCCTCTGGCCGGGTCACAGAGAGTCCCTTGTTTAGGTGACATTCCTGAGCCCACCACAAAAATTCCTTTTGAATGCAAGGTATTATTTGAATGACAGTGTCCAAATCCTGGCAGTGCTGTGTCCATACATTTTTGAGATACCATTGCAGCTTCCTCATATGCAGTTTGGCATTGGGAAGCACCAGAATACAAGATGCCATGAACCCTAAGGCTTGAAGGACTGTCCTTGCAGTCAGCCCGGACTGAAGAGATAGTTGATGGAAGTAACTGGAAAGATTCTTTTGTTTGTCCGGGGTTAAAAGGCCATCTGGGCTGCTGTATTCAGTCTCACACCCAGAAAGCACATGTCTTGAGAGGGTACTAGACTGGACTTTATTTCGTTCACAGAATACCCTAGGCATCTTAGCACTGCTATGACATATTCCAAATGCTGTAGAAGGTCTTCCTTTTCTTGAGCCAGAATCAGGCAGTCGTCCAAGTAAGGATAGATTTGAATTCCTTTTAGCCTGAAGTAAGCTATCACTGGAGCCAGAACCTTTGTGAATACTCTGGGCAGTAGATAAGCCAAAGGGCAATGCAGAGAACTGATAATGAGAATTTCCAGCTCAAAACGCAGATACTTCCTGCAACTTAGTCTTATAGGCACATGAAGGTAAGCTTCCTTGAGATCTAAAGTTACCATCCAGTGATCTTTGCCCAGCAGAGGTAAAAGCTGTTGTAACGCAACATTTTGAACTTGGGAATGTCCAGATAAGTGTTGAGGATAGATAAATCCAAAATTGGTCTCCACGTGTTCCCCTTCTTTGGTACTAGGAACAGGCGAGAATAAAATCCTAGGCCCCTTTCTGGCACAGGAACTGGCTGAATGGCCCCTATTTGGAGCAACAGAGAAATTTGCTTGTGAGCCTCTTTTCTTTGTAGAGGAGGAATGTCTGGCATGCCTTTGAAAGGAGGCAAGGTATGGAAATAAAACCTGTAACCGTGGTGAATGATATCCAGAACCCATCTGTCTTGGGTAATTAAATCCCAATTTTCTTTGAAAAGAGACAGCCTTCCTCCCAAAGGTGCTGCCAGGCGAGAATGTACTGGCAGCTGAAAAGGCAGGTCATTGGGTCTGCTTACGAAAGGACTGACCCCTGCCCTCACCAGAAGTCTGAGCAGGTGAACTCCTGTCTAGGCCTAAAAGAACCTTGAGCTCTGCCCCTACCACGCTAGACCTACCCCTAGACTGGGAATCATAAGCAGGATAAGTCCATCCCTTAGTAGGCCAATTTCTACTAAACTTGGAGGCTGCACCTGCAAAAATCTTAACAGTTTGCATAGACTTAGCCTTGTCCTCCATTTTCTTTAAAACTGCTTCCACAGGCGAACCAAACAACACATCAGACTGTAAAGGAGCATCCAAAATCCTTGTCTTAACATGCTCAGCTAAATTCTGATCTCTCAACCAGGAATGCCTCTGAAGAACAGAACCATTGGCAGCCACCCACGAGGAGGCCTGCACAGCATCAAAACCACACTGCAAGGAATGTTTACCCACCTGTTCAGACACATGAACTAAATCCTGCAACTCTTTACACTCAATACCTTCTAGCAGAGCATCCAACTTAGATTTCTTTTTAATTCTGTTTTTAACATTCTGACAATTAACGCCCTCATGGCTAAATGGGAGTATACATTTCTTTCCCCATCTTAATTCTTTTATTCCCCTTCCTATTCTTATATACTCATCATTCCCTTTTAACATAATCCAAATTTCTCGATGATCAGAAAAACCTGTCATCGAAACACTTTCTTCTACTATCCGCAAACCCAGACGAAATTACGAAATAGTGTATGGCAGTTTTTTGTTCTGCTCTACTGTAAGTGCATGTACTCTTGTCCATATTTTATATCCAACACTTTTTAACATCATAAGCTTTATTTTTCTTCTGTCTTAAAGTACAATTAAATTCATCTACCAGAATTATTTCCATAGTTATAGCATCATACTGAATTATATTTTTAAAAATGCCTTCACTCTATCTTTTTGTCACATATGCAGTTTGTGTAATAATTTTGAAAATCTGTTCTTTCCATCTTAATCAAGAATGGTTGTTCTACCCATTATGACAAATGTAATATCTAATATTTTTATCATATCATTATACAAAATAACTATTCCCTAAACAAGACTCTCCCTCTAAATTCCAAATTGCATTGTATCCCCACCATACTTCAGTTTGGTATCTCTTTTCTTTAGTTAAAAATCTAGTATTTTCCAATATAATAATATTGCTATTCTGTTGTCTGCACCATTCAATGATGCCTATTCTTGTTAAACTTTAAACTATTAACATTTACTGCTAAGATTTCACAGGT
Organism: Protopterus annectens; assembly: GCF_019279795.1. NCBI lineage: Eukaryota > Metazoa > Chordata > Ceratodontiformes > Protopteridae > Protopterus > Protopterus annectens. The sequence continues at coordinate 180,702,200 of NC_056747.1, read as the reverse complement.
AATACTGTCTTCCTGTAAATATTACTCATCATCCTTTCCCTTTTTATTTTCTTTCTTGTGTCCTTCTATAATTTTTTCTCTCTCGTGCAGCCTTTTGCCATTAAATTTTTTGTGCACCTAAATTCCATTTCATGTCTTCAGTATCACTAAATCCTGTCTCTTTTTGTTCTACTTTTTATACTGAATTCTTCACTTTTATGTTTTTGTATTTCTTGTTCTCTTTCTAGGGTATCTGTCTGTTCATATGGTTGCCTCTGTTCTACCTGCATATCTAACATCTCTAATTCTATCTCACTTAATCTTTACTCACATTCCATCCTTAAATGTCCCATTTTGTTACATTTAAAACATCGTAACTCACAGTTCTTTATATCATGTCCTGTCTTTCCACAGATAACATTTTCTTTCTTCACAACTATTAATCAAATGGTCTGTCTTTCCACAAAAAAACACATTTTTGGCTGCCCCCAGTATTTCACCATACCTTTCTCCCCTTCCACATTTATAATGCTTGGAATATGTACAATATTTTAATTTTCTATATTGAACACCACATAGCAATCCCAAGCTCCAATCCACAAACCTCTCATCATATACTCTTGAAACATCTACGGCATCTTTATAGAGTTTTAATAAATGCCTTTTTAAAAGTCTCTTTTTCTACTTCATTCCTGAATTGTATGCAAATCTTCTTAGTCTCTCTATAAAATGTTTTAAACACATACAAGTTCCAAGGCACACTGCTCTTCTTTTTCTCATATTCACCCCAAAAAATTTTCCATCAGTTGACCAGTCTCAAAAATAATGCTACAATATGTCTTGTGCAATTACTTCATCCCATACTTTATATATGCCCAATTCCCTATCTTCGTTGTATTTCAACTCTGCCACATGTTCCAATCCCCCAATATACAGTGCTATCCCCTCTTGCAATATCAACAGTGAAGTCATTACTGCCCTGCATGCCTTCTGATTATACCCTCATGGCAAGTAAACATTAAAAAAGTACACCTCTCTACCTTGTACCAACCGTTGAACCCTCCCCCCCCAATCTGATGTGCCTTGTCATTAGTCTCAAACTTTCAGCATTTTAAAAAAACATTGCCTTTGTATGAAAATACAGCACTGTTATCACAGCACCTGGCCACCAATAACTCATTCAAAAGGAAGAAAAATAAGTCAAGAAATATTTAATACAAATGTGTGTGTGCGTGTACATATTTACACAGCCAAAAGTAATCCCCTTCCCAATTGCCCTGCAGATTCAAGTCCTAGCTGAGTCATCATTTAGTGTGACAACCTAATAGAGCTCTCTTCTCAGTTTTTATTCACTGTGCTCTGCAGAAGTGCTGTAAAATTTGTTACCATGTCCCCAGTCAACAAACAGCAATCTAGGTCTTCCTCAAACAGACTGCAGCAGTCACTTAACCTAGTAAGAAAACCTTTGCTGAGGGAACAATATATTAAAAGAACACATGAAAAGAAAACCCTTTGTAGTAAGAACAATTATGCATCCATGGGTGCTCCATACCTATTAAAGCCTCTGGGTCAGTTAAAGCATACAGAAGAGCAGAGAAGCCCAACCCTATTGGGTACAATCTGCACTAAGTGTCAACGCACAGAAAACTTGTTGTGTAGGTAAATTATACCTAGCCTTCACAAGTCCTCAGTGTAATAATTCCTATCAAAAGGAAACATGAAAATCAAGTCCTCTTTTCCATAGTGGTATTTTCAGTGATATGACTTTGCAGACTGAATATCTGAAAAGCCCTTTGTGTAACTGAGGCTCAATTAGTCACAGTAGTCCGCTGATCCACTTGAAGGGGAGATGTTCCAGTTTCTGTCAGCCATGATCCCCTTTGTTTTACTTCAGGATTATGAACAATAATGCACTTTTCAGCTCTGTGAAAAAATTAGCTCCCAAAGCTAACTGTAGTTTCAATAAAGCAGAGTAAAAATAGCTTAAATTAATTACCCCAATTTGGCACTCCTTTATCACCAGGATGAACTGCTCATATTCCCAAACTTACTCAAAATAGTCATTGTCAAAAAACCCTATGGCCTTCCTACCCTGCAGACCTTTCCTGATTTCCAACCTATCCTCATTATTTGCTCTCTCAGCATATCTACCATCAACAGTACCAAATCGTTACTCCCTGGCACACTCCCCAGCATGAAAACCAAGTTGAGTATGTACTATCTACTTTTCATAGCTGCCACCACCCATATGCTTTATTTTCAGTATTCAGAATACATAACTTATCAAGATGGGATGAAAGAAACAAAAAGATCCAACAGTCGTTTTTCTGTTTGTGTCATAAAGCCACGCAGCTACTGTTTGACTTTTGGATCTTCAATAGAATAAGATTTAAAGCAGGTTCTATCAGAGTATCATTACTGGTAAGGGCAGAGTCATTCAGCATTACAGTAGATTGATTATTCTCCTGCACCATGATGGTCACGGTCACTGAAGATTAACTTTCAAGAGAGAAAATCCTCTGACGTTGTACTTTCCTTTCTTAAAGTTCACTTCTTTGACACCTTGTTTTAGTGAGCAATTCTAAGGTTTCGTTTAGTCAACAGAACTCCAGTCAGCAAAGTAAAAAGGACAAGGTTTCTGGAAAAGTACAGTTTTGTACCTACCATAAATGTAGATGTTCGAGGATCCACATTGCTGCAGTCCTAACTATTGGGGTAGTCCGCTGGCGTCGGTCAGGCGCATAGACTGGCGTCAGTGCGTCAGGGTACTAATCGCATGACCGACGTCATATCCTCAGTCTTTTCTTGCCCCAGATGTCAGAAGACCCTGAAAAGATAAGGCCAAAACCAAAAACTCCAAACATACCTGCACCAAAAATATGTACAATATATACAAAATTACCAGAATATAACCTCACCTACACAACCACCCCTAAACACAGAGGGGGAGGGAGGGACTGCAGCAATGTGGATCCTCGAACATCTACATTTATGGTAGGTACAAAACTGTACTATGTTCTTCATTCCACATTGCTGCAGTCCAGAATCCCAAAGCAGAGGTAGGGAGGCTGGCAAATCATAAGGAAGCAGGAACTGACAACATGCCTTGCAAAATAGCTGTGGCAAAACCAGCCCTAGACTTAGAGTAGAGAGGGTGATAATGCTTATAGCAGAAAGTATGCACTGAACTCCAAGTAGCTGCCTCAAAATATCATAGTTGCCACCCCTTAGAAATGCTGTTGAAGTGGCAGTAGCCCTAGTGGAATGAGGCCTAATCAGCTGGAATCTCCTTGCCATGATGAGAATAACAAATGCAATGCAAAACCCAATCCACCTAGAAATAGTTTGTTTTGACACAGGCTTGCCCTGTGAACCCAAAGCAAAGAAACAAACAACTGCTGAGACTGCCTAAAATCCTTAGTCCTGCTCAAATAACAACGCAGCGCATTGCCTGTGTACATCTAAAGTGTGCAAAATCTTTTCCCCTTTATTTTGGGGATCTGCATAAAAAGTAGGCAAATGAATAGTTTGGTTTAAAGCCACACTAGAAACCACCTTAGGCATAAAGGAAGGATTAGTGCGCCTATCCTTATGAAAAAAAAAAAGGCTCTACACGCCATAAGGGCCTGCAACTCAGAAACCCTTCTTGCAGAAGTAATGGCCAACAAAAACAGTCTTCCATGACAAGTATTTCAATTCAGCTCAAAGGTTGAGTAAGTTTCTCCAACACAAAATTGAGATCCCAAGCAGGAGTAGGAGCTCTCGTGGGGTCTTATATTCTTTGCCCTCTAAGAAATTGCTTGAACAAAGGATGCGAAAACAATGGTGGGTCACAATCATAGTGAGCTGAAATTGCTGCAGCATGAATCTTAATGGAAGAGAAAGACAAACCTTTGTCCAATAACTCAGTAAGATATAGAAGAGCCACACTCAAATTAGGCTCAGAAATCTCCAAATTGTTTGCTGCACTCCAAAATAAAAATCTCTTCCATTTTCTGCGTACACTTTCCTTGTACTAGGTCTTCTGGCTTCCATAATCACATTTAAAACTTGTTGAGGAAGTTGAGACCTGCTGTCTTTCAAAACAGAATCGCCAGGCTGTTAGATGAAGAGAGTGAAGCTTGACATTGAGCAGGTGACCGTCCTCTGAGACAACAGGTGTGGAATCAGCTTCCTTACCAGACTCCTCAGTAATGGGTACCAGTGCTGCAATCTGGAGCTATTAAAATCATCCTGGGCTTCTCTTGTCTGACCTTTAGAAGCACCTTTGGGAGAAGAGGCAGAGGTGGAAAAGCATACACATGAAGATTTTCCAACTGAAAGAAAGAGCATCCACTCAAGCTGTGTGATGAAACCTCTTTGTGCAAAACTTTGGCAGCTGGTGGTTTAGTGGAGAAGCGAACAGATCTATGTCTGGAGTTCCCCATGACACTGTCAATTTTGAAATACATGAAGATCCAGTTTCCACTTTGGGGATCCATGATTTGTCTGCTTAACACATCTGCTAAGGAGTTCTGTGCTCGGCAGAAACCTTGCCTGAAGAGTTAGTTGCAAGCTGGTCTCCCATAAAATCATTGCTTGCCTGCACAATGGGTAAGAATGTGTTCCCCTTGTTTGTTGATGTACCACATGACAGTTGTGTTGTCTGTTAGAATCAACACCTGCCCTGGAAGTAGTAACTCCTTGAAAGCCATTAATGCAAACTGGATTGCTAACATCTCTTTCATGTTGATATGTAGATGCTGTAGTCTGGCAGGCCACTTGTCTTGTATCCACTTTCCATTTAGATGAGCTCCCCAAGAGATGTCTGAGGCATATGGCGTTAAAATCTGACTGCCTCTGGCGGGTCACAGAGAGTCCCTTGTTTAGGTGACATTCCTGAGCCCACCACAAAAATTCCTTTTGAATGCAAGGTATTATTTGAATGACAGTGTCCAAATCCTGGCAGTGCTGTGTCCATACATTTTTGAGATACCATTGCAGCTTCCTCATATGCAGTTTGGCATTTTGAAGCACCAGAATACAAGAGGCCATGAACCCTAAGGCTTGAAGGACTGTCCTTGCAGTCAGCCCGGACTGAAGAGATAGTTGATGGAAGTAACTGGAAAGATTCTTTTGTTTGTCCGGGGTTAAAAAGGCCATCTGGGCTGCTGTATTCAGTCTCACACCCAGAAAGCACATGTCTTGAGAGGGTACTAGACTGGACTTTATTTCGTTCACAGAATACCCTAGGCATCTTAGCACTGCTATGACATAATCCAAATGCTGTAGAAGGTCTTCCTTTTCTTGAGCTAGAATCAGGCAGTCGTCCAAGTAAGGATAGATTTGAATTCCTTTTAGCCTGAAGTAAGCTATCACTGGAGCCAGAACCTTTGTGAATACTCTGGGCGCAGTGGATAAGCCAAAGGGCAATGCAGAGAACTGATAATGAGAATTTCCAGCTCAAAAACGCAGATACTTCCTGCAACTTAGTCTTATAGGCACATGAAGGTAAGCTTCCTTGAGATCTAAAGTTACCATCCAGTGATCTTTGCCCAGCAGAGGTAAAAGCTGTTGTAACGTCAACATTTTGAACTTGGGGATGTCCAGATAAGTGCTGAGGATAGATAAATCCAAAATTGGTCTCCACGTGTTCCCTTCTTCGGTACTAGGAACGAGAATAAAATCCTAGGCCCCTTTCTGGCACAGGAACTGGCTGAATGGCCCCTATTTGGAGCAACAGAGAATTTGCTTGTGAGCCTCTTTTCTTTGTAGAGGAGGAATGTCTGGCATGCCTTTGAAAGGAGGCAAGGTATGGAAATAAAACCTGTAACGTGGTGAATGATATCCAGAACCCATCTGTCTTGGGTAATTAAATCCCAATTTTCTTTGAAAAGAGACAGCCTTCCTCCCAAAGGTGCTGCCAGGCGAGAATGTACTGGCAGCTGAAAAGGTCATTGGGTCTGCTTGAAAGGACTGACCCTGCCGAGCAGGGAACTCCTGTCCTAGGCCTAAAAGAACCTTGAGCTCTGCCCCCACGTCTAGACCTACCCTAGACTGGGAATCATAAGCAGGATAAGTCCATCCCTTAGTAGGCCAATTTCTACTAAACTTGAGGCTGCAAAATCCTTAACAGTTTGCATAGACTTAGCCTTGTCCTCCATTTTCTTTAAAACTGCTTCCACAGGCGAACCAAACAACACATCAGACTGCAAAGGAGCATCCAAAATCCTTGTTTTAACATGCTCAGCTAAATTCTGATCTCTCAACCAGGCATGCCTCGAAGAACAGAACCAGTGGCAGCCACCTCGAGGAGGCCTGCACAGCATCAAAACCACACTGCAAGGAATGTTTACCCACCTGTTCACTCACATGTTCTAATTCCTGCGACTCTTTTCACTCAATACCTTCTGCCAGAGCATCCACCTTAGATTTCAATTGTGAAAGGTAATTCTGATATTTTAACATGTGAAACTGACAATTCAACGCCCTCAAGGCTAAAGTGGAAGAAGTATACACTTTCTTTCCCCATCTATCAAGCCCTTGCCTCTTTATCAGGAGGAACAGGATTTTTAACAACAGAGGCCTTCACACCTTTAGGCCCCTGAGAGACAGTTTCGGGTCTGCCTAGGACTCTTAAAAGATACTTATGAGCTTCAGGCACCCTATAGTACCTATCCGGTTTAAGTGGGGCAGGAGGCAATGAATCAGGATTCCTCTGCAAAAACATCTTCCACCACATTCAGAACAGGAGGTATAGCTAAAGGCCTATGCTGGGGTAAAACAAGAATTCCCTAAGCCTCTTCCTGGAATCAGAGAAATCTTGACCTTCCCATTTAAAATGCTCCCTCATGGAATGCAGAGTCTCTGAAAATGAAAAATCCTCAGGAGGAGAAGCTGAAGAGTAGAATCATCCATATCAGAATCAGAATAAGGAGGATACTCCTGCAAGTCTTCAGAGACTCAAGCCTCCAGACATTGCTCAAAACTCTCAAACTCAGGTTCCACCCTAGGCCTCTTATCAGGATGGGGCATAGAACCTCTAATCATAGTAATCAAATCCTCTGCCATTTTAAGCATATGTTTCTTAGGCAAAGACCCTGAAGCACTAGGAGAAACCCCACTGAAGCTAAACTTGGCCTGCCTCTCAAAGCCTTGGAAACAGAAGGGAGGCTCTAACCACCTTAGGAAGAGGGAAGAACAGCCACCTGAGAAGCCCCTCAGCCTGGCCTACTTCCTGAGAGGATACATCCTGTAACAGTAAAGTCTCTCCCGAGACTCCAAGAAACACCTGGCAGAACCTCCGGCTCCACTGAGCCTTCTAAAGAACGGGCGTCAGGACTGTTTCGGGTTCTTCCCCCTAAACTTTGCTGCTTTGTCCTTGCGCTTTTTGCTTTTTTAATTTCAACGCCTTCCCAAAAACAACCTGGGACAGACTAACCTTCTCTTAATAGTGCGTTTGTTAAATCTAGCACAAGGCGGCATCAACAACGTCGTGCTCAGGCCTAAACAAGGTATACACAAAGTATGGTAATCCCTATGAGGTATTTGTTTCCCACAAGAAATACAGTTATTCACTTTTCTGACATCGGTTAAATACTGAGGCAAGAAAAAAACAAAATATTTAACTTTGATTCGTCTGAAACTCTGACTTCAGAAACTTTCAAAAATTGCTTCATCGAGACTGAGGATATGGCGTCGGTCATGCGCATTAGTACCCTGACCGACGTCAGCCATATACTTTGGTATTCGGGCCGACTGGACAGCGGACTACCCCAATAGTTAGGACTGCAGCAATGTGGAATGAAGAACATCTACACAAGTAAGACAGGTCCAAAAGAGATTGTGCCAATAAAGCAGTTTCCCTTGTTCCAAAAGGAAATGCTTAAGCAATAGAGAAACACATATGAGTAGACCAGAAGAATTAGGAGAAGCTGAGATTTCAACCAGATGCCAGTACTGCAAGAAAATGAAGGAGGAAACTAACATTTGGGTGAACTTAATGAGGAGTAACACTAATGGAATATATTACCCCCGCTGTGAGTTGCTTAGACTAGCAGGAAAGCTGAAAAATGCGAGTCTTATTTTGTACCAGTCATAAGAAGACAGGATGTGAACCAAAAGCTGGTATGGTGAGAGGGTGTGGACTGTGCAGAAGATTAACTTGGTATATATGAGGGAACTGCTGAGTCACCCTCACGGTGTGCTTATTTTATTTATCCTTTGTTGATTGTGTTTGTCCCAAATGTTAGTTTCCTCCTAGAAACACATGTGGAGACAGTTGCTAGCCACAGCAGACAGCAGAAAGAGAAGAAAAAAAAAGAAGGGTTAAAGTTAAAGGAACATGGACATGAACAGATTTGAGTTTTGGGACATTGTCGTACTTCCTTTAGGTAACAAAACACACAGGGAAGAGCCTTTATTTGACAGATAAAGAGACATTTTATGACATGATTTTTGAGATTGCAAAAAATATGGAAAAATGTTTGTGAATATGAGAAGACACAATCTGTGGAATGAACAGGTAGGGAAAAAAAAACAAGATGGCACCAAGAATGGCAGCCTCAGTTCAGTGCTCTCTAGTATTCTGTTTTGTTTATTTCTCTTACTGTTTGGTGTTCGACTGTAATTATGTATACTCGTGAAGAATTGTTGAATAGTTGGCAATTCACTTTGTGCAATTTGACAGCGGATTTTTCACAATTAAGAAATTTTCTGGAGATCCTAGCTTGGGGAGAAGCGCTGCCAGCAGCAGAGGTAGATACAGGCATCGCAAAAGGGGGAAGTGTGTTGGTGCACTTGTTAGGCTGAGACAGTGGGGTTTTCAAACGGTGCTCTCAAGGTTACATCTGGCAAACTTCCACTCCCTATTGCAATAAGATGGATGAACTGTTACTTCTCAATAAAACTCAAGGATTTTTCACTTTCCTTTGTACTGTGTTTCACAGAAACCTGGCTAAAGGAATCCATTCCAGACTCTGCATTATATCTGCCCGGCTTTCAACTTTACAGAGCGGACCAAGTACTGAAGACATTAGGGAAGAATAAGGGAGATGGAATCGGCTTTTTTATCAATGAAGGTTAGTGTACAGATGCCACAGTGTTAAGTAAAATGCGCTACTGGACTTAGAAATGTTTTTTGTTAATTGTAGACCTTTTTATTCACCTTGGGAGTTCTCTTCATTTATTCTGGTTAGTGTTTAAATTCACCTCAAGACTGTGTGCATGTGGCACTACAAAAACTGTCTGATCAAATAAAGTGCACGGAGGAGAATTATCCAAACTCCCTTCCAATTATTCTAGGGGATTTCAGTAAGGCAAATCTCAGCCATGAACTTCCTAAATTTACACAGCATATAAAGTGCCCTACCAGAGACAACGAAACACAAGGAATCATTGTTATACAGTGCCAAAACATGCTTATTGTGTTGTCCCCATGCAGCTTTGGGTTTTTCTGACCACTGCTTGATTCATTTGCTTCCTAACTATAACAGCAAATTAAACTTCTAAACCTGTGATCAATACTTCGAGAAGGTGAACTGGTGAGGCAAAGATGAAGCTACAAGCCTGCTTTGATTGTACTGGACTGTCTTTGAAGATTCTGCAGCTAACTTGCATGAACTGGCAGACAGCAGCATCGTATGTTAGCTTATGTGAAGATATGTGTGTCTCCACTAAGACCTGGTTAAAATTTAACAGCAGCAAACCTTGGTTTACTGCTAAACTTAAACAGCTTTGTGAAGCCAATGAGAATGCTTAAAGAAGTGAGGATAGGAATACTTTTCAGACAGGCAAGGAACACAATGACAAAAGAAATCAAACTGGTTAAAAAGAACTATTCTGAAAAGCTGAAAAAACAGTTTTAGCCAATAATCCTGCATCAGAGTGGAAAGGTCTACATAACATTACAAGCTATAAGAAACCATCCCCATACTGCAGCTGATTATCAGTTGGCTGTTGACATGAATGCTTTTTACTGCAAGTTTGATAAGCCTCAGGCTACAAATGACACTGTTGCCAGCTCTAATAGTGCTCAGACTTACATGACTCTCTTCCGTACATTCTCACATGCAACCTGGATTAATTATCTCTGTAGAGGATTCCTCCTTGATTTTACCAGCACATCAAGAAAGCAGCAGGTCCAGATAGCGTGTCACCCTCTTGTTTAAAAATCTGTGCTGATCAACTGGTTCCTGTTTTTCCTCGGATCTTTAATAAATCATTAGAGCTCTGTGAAGTTCCCTTATGCTTCAAACAAGTCACAATCATTCCAGTCCCTAAAAATCCAGTATAACAGGACTGAATGACTACAGGCCTGTTGGTTTGACTTTTGAGAGGCTAGTGTTAGCTCATTTGAAAGATATTACAGCTCCCCTGTTGGACCCCCTTTAGTTTGCCGGTCAGTGGATGATGCAGTTAATATGGGTCTGCACTATATCTTGCAAAATCTTGACAACCCAGGGACATATGCAAGAATTCTGTTTGTGGACTTCAGCTCTGCATTTAATATAATATTCCAGAACTTCTTCACTTGAAACTCTAACAGCTTTCCATTCCTGCCTCAACCTGTCAATGGAGCACCAATTTTCTGACCAATAGGAAACAGCAGGTGAAAGTGGGGAAATTTACATCTAGCTATCGCACGATCAATAAGGGTGCTCACCAGGGACGTGTGCTCTCCCCACTGCTATTCTCCCTCTACACTAATGACTGAACCTCTAAGAACCTCTCTGTCAAACTTGTTAAATATGCAAACAATACAACCATTACTGGGATCATCAAGAATGCTGATGAGTCTGCATAACAAACAGGAGGTTAAGCAGCTGGCCCTTTGGTGTAGTTATAATAATCTGGAGCTGAACACTCTTAAAACTGTGGAGATGACAGTGGACTTTAGGAGTGATTCTACAATATCATCCTCCCTCTTTATATTTAATACTGCTGTGCCAGTTGTGGAAACCTTCAAGCTTTTGGGATCTATAATCGCACGAGACTTGAAGTGGGAGACCAATGGGATCCATCATAAAAAAGGCACAACGGCAAATGTACTTTTTACGACAGCTGAGGAACTTCAACCTCCCACAGGAGCTGTTGATTCAGTTCTTACACAGCAGTCACCGAGTCTGTTCTCAGTTCATCCATAACGGTGTGGTTTGGATCTGTGTATAAACATGACAAACCTAGGTCACATTGAATAGGCAAGGTCTACTGAAAATATCATTGGTGCTAGTTTGTCCTCCTTACAGGATCTGTACTATTCCAGTGTCGTGAAACAGGCAAAGAAAATCATCACCGACCCTTCACATCCAGGCCACCATCTTTTTGAACTATTACCATCAGCTAGGTGTTATAGATTAATACCCACCAAAACATGCAGATATAAGGACAGCTTTTTTCCACAGGCCATCAAGTTCATACATGGTTAATTCAGCTTATTAGCAACCTGTAATAAATTAGTACCTGTAATAAAGCATTAGATTTAATCGAATATGGCATATTATGGAATATAACGAAAGGATACAATTTCAGTAATAAAATTAGGAATGTTTGCATGTCAGCTTACATACACAATAAAATAAAGATTTTGGTAAATGGATAGATAGGTAAAGAAACAGAGATGGGTAAAGGTAGATGGTGAGAATGTCCAATGAGTATTTTATTTGCTTTAGTTAGGAATGCGGTAGTTAGTGAGGTGAACACTACAATAAATAATACAAAATGTCAATCTTAGGAGTTTCCAGGTTGAGGAGTAGAAGAGACCCATAGTTTCGTAACAGAAGGTACAAACACAATGACATGACACTTTTCACTTTCCCCTTGCTAAGCTACGTAGGAAAGGGAACCAGTACTGCCTTGGCAAAAAAAAGGGGGGTGGGGGCAACTACTATTTTTTTTTGCCTTTTTTCCTTGATTTTACCACCATCCTGGAGGTGGAATGTAGAGGCCAGAAAGTCTAAAGAAACACACCTGTCCAATTCAGGGAGAATGAACCTATCTTCCAGGTTTCTGTTCTGTAGCAGAACTTTCTTAGTTGCCTGTTTATAAGTGAAGCAAAAAGGTCCATTTCTGGCATACCCACATCTTATCAGACCTATGAAGACATATTTGTTCTGAATCCATTTATAAAGGTCTATTAGAAATCTGATCAGTCTGTATGTCAAGACATTTTCTTGTGAGAGGATGTAGGATACTGTGAGAAGCATGGCCATCTTCTGTGCTATCACCTAAGTTTGTACTGCAATCCTGCACGGTAAATACAAGCAAGTCCCTCACCTTTTGCTGATGTAAAACATCACTGTCATATTGTTTGTCACGACCTGGAGGATCCTCCTTTCCATACATGTTTGAAAGCCTTTAATGCCAGAATGACAGCTATCATTTCTTTCAGATTTACATGTTTTGGTCCCACATTCCCTGAATTTGAAGTGAGGGTGGATATCTTTAAAATGACTGAGGATTCTGGGACAATGTGCAATGGTCATCCCGTCCAAAGAGTCCACCTGACTTAGTTGTTCAGATACGCAAAAATGTGAATGCTCTTTGTCCTGTAGAAAGCTATTACTGGAGCCAGGCACTTGGTAAAGATGCTGTAAGTTTTGATACAGAGAGATCCTTATACTCTGTTCCAATAAGTCTTGTTACAGTGGATGTTGTACAAAGTAACGCAAGTGGCCAGATTTCTGTCAAGTTTCTACTTTGTTAATGGGTGCCTCTACTTGTATATCATGAAAGGAAAGGACAACTGTCTGCTTGCCTGAAAGTTCTGGCTCTGAACTAGTTGATACAGGATGTGAATTGCCTCTGCACATTTGCAGTGTGCAAGACTTTCTCAATACTGTTCTCTTCGTTTGGGGAAAAAAATGACTCTAAACTGAATGGACTGGTTAAATCAGTGAGAGTTCATAAGCTACTTTAGGCTTAGAAAAGGAGTTTGCTTTCAGAGATACTGTATATCCTTGTAAAAGGATCTCTGCAGAGCAAAACTTGCAGCTCAGATATGTCTGGCTGAAGTGATCACCAATAAAATAGTCTACCAATAGATATAGGAGATCAAGCCTGTTGGCAGAATCAAAGGAAAGTAAGTTAGCTTCCAGTTGCAAAGTTCAGGTCTCAGGCTTAGAACACTGGGTGGTTTGAGATGCAGGATCTCCCCTTCAGAAACCACTTCACTACTGCAATGGCTATCGTAGATCGCTCTCGGAGTTGCAGGTAAAGATGACTAAGTGGAATACCTCAGAGAAACAGGCCAAGCCCTACTTGAATACTTCCAATAGATGGAGCAGAACTTGAGGAAATGGGCAAGAGACTGGCTTCAAGTCATTTTTTCACACAAGTTTGAGAACCTATACCATCCGGACAAGTCAGACTTCCTCATATTATGCTTGTGCAACTGTTTACAAAGAAATTATCCAAGCTCACTGGAATCAGCCTGTAATCCCCTAACCTCAAGGTGTCAGGAGCTTGTTGTGAAGTGGCAATGTTATCATCTCTTACTGACAGGTGTGAGAGCTGAGTGAATCAGATTTGCCTTGGTCTGCTGGGGGCTATGACAGCGACTTCTACTCTTCCACTGTCCAAATTCTGAACTGAAAGTGATCAATGAACTAACAAAGTAATTTAAGTGACTGCTCATTTCAAATACCAAAAAGGAACTGACGTTGGCACTTATACTTCCTTTTATAACTGGGCTTCTCAATGACAGCCTTGGCATAATTTGGTGGGGACTATGTGCCCACCAAGGATGTCTGAATCCTTTAAGTTATGGACAGAATATTGATGCCTGTATCTTAATGCCATTCATATTGTGAATTCCTGCAGCAATAATTCTTATGATGAAAATTTCTAAATGTTTTTTCAACAAAGTTAAAAGATAGATCTGGAAAAGAAGGGTTTAACAGAGTATGAAAGAAATGAAGAAACAAATGCATCCAGTGCATGGAATGTCAAATACAAAGTACAAGAAGTTAGTAAAATATATACAGCTGCATAAAAAGATCAAAAAAGCCGCAAAATAATTCTGTACTGAGAAACTTGAGAGAGCTCCCTATAAGAGCAGCTGGTCATAAATTGGCAAGCAAAGTCTTGCTTACGGGAAACAGTAATTTTGCACACTGGGGTAGAACCGACTTGCAACAAAAGTTAGAGGAACCAGCCAACTACACAGTGTTAATCAAACTCAGAGTGAATGGACTAAATCACAAATGGGATGAACGACAAGAACAGATCATAAATGCTAACAGTCCAGAAGAAAATCACAGTGAACGTGAAGAAAACAACTGGAAAAGGCCAACAGTTCAGCTAATCACAGTATGAGAATACTGTCATTAACACCACCAATAACACTCAACCAGAGATAACAGGTTACATACAAATTACTTTAGGCTGTAGGACAACAGTGAAGATTATTAATAAAAAGATTTCCTCCAATTTACATCCAGATAATTTAAACAAAACATAAAAACTTTCTCCTTCAACAGTAAAGATCCATTACAAATATCAAGGAAATTTTTAAGACAGTTATGAATCAGACTCCATATTCAATCACAGGAACAGGGCTGATGAAGATACTAAAAAGAACAACTATAAAACTTCCACGTCAAATCAACATATGTCTCAATAAAACCTACACGCTAACCTATCAAAGGAGTACATCTCCACACCAAAAGAAAGGTGAAAAAAGAACTATTAAGCTTAGAAGATGATATAACCAAAGCATCTGTGGACCATTACCTTTAGTATCAGCAAGTGACACTATGCCTATGCTTAAATAACAGAAGAGTTCTGATATGAAGATGGCAAACACTGCTACCTCTAATTCTTTATACGAATCGTGGTCAGGATTCAGTGATGCAGACCTGCTGTCAGTTTGCCACCAGTTAAGTACTCCATCCTGACAAAAGAGATATCGCAACATTCTGCCATACACCTTCATAGGTAGGTACTAGGCTATCAGCCCTAGGGCCTATACAAGCCCAGCCAAAAAGGTACCCTGGCTTTTGCCACCTAATAAAATTATTTTCCTGTGCCACTGTTGAACAGAGCCACAAAAGTGATCCCCGGGGTGAATTTCCTATTTCCCATCCAATCATATAGGTTCACAGGTAGGTACTAGGCTATCGGCCCTAGGGCCTATACAAGCCCAGCCAAAAAGGTGTAAAATTTTTATTTATATTAACTGGCAAAGTCAGCAAAGCTAGGATAATCAAATAGTCGAACTAGGGTTGTGATGGTAACTGCTAACAATGAAGTTATCTAATATATTCGGGAATACAAAATATATTCATTGCAGTTTATCCCCTATATAGGTTGCTTAACAATTTGCCTTAGATCATTTTCTAATAGAAATGTAATAAAATATGCTTTCACTTCTCTAGTAAAATTCACCATCCTCATTAGTACTGGTAGTTTTAGGTCCCTGCCTATTACACCATTTTCTCTTGTGAACCGTACATAAAATTTATGAGCTCCTTAATGTATGTAACCTGGGGGGGTTCTACAGATGCCAACAACTTGAATACAAATGCTTCTGACCTCAATAGTTACTCTTATCCAGTAAGTAAATTAGCTTTGTTTGTTTCAGCAGTGAGATTCCCCTATGGTTGTCTTTTTTGACTTATACTATAACACCTTCAAGGTTTCTTACATAACTGTACAGCAGTGAAAAAACTTTACTTTCCAAGACTGGAGATCAATCTTCTTCTATCAGCAATGCCTCTGTCATAAAGGCAACATTTAAGCTACAAAAAAAGCTAATTCTGTTTTTAATAACTATACCGTTATTTAAAATGCATGCAAAGTAACTTGCTACATCTGATATGGGTGTACAACAACAAACTAAAGAAACTGACTCTTCCCTATTAATACAGTTCAATTTGTTTTGTCCTAAAATTCACTAACCTCCTTTAGTTAAATGTATCCTGCCCAAATCTATCATAAGTGTTTTGACATTGATGTAAACAGGAAATACAGTTCCATCCTTTTACCATTTCCATCTTTCTTAAATAGGCATTTATATAGCCAGTTTTAAATTTATTTCTGGAATCAACTGAACCTCTACAGACTATCTAAAACATATAAATTTAATCCAGCATTTCTTAGAGCTCTATCTACATGTAAAAGGACTCCTAAGACATTTTACTTGTCCTTATGTATACAATTACTGAGGTGAATTCAAAATTTCTTCCAAAGAATGTTACTCTAGGGATACAAGTCATTGAAATGCATTGCAATTCCTTGGTAATTGTGATTTCTACATATATAAATATCTGCTCTTCCAATCACCAAATCTTCTATTATTAGAATTTCTCCTTTAGACGTCTATGAGATTTCCTCACTGTTATTTACTCAGTATAACCTGATGGACTGTTAGTAGTGATACAGCATGTCCAATATCTCCCTAAATTTGCAGTCATTGTAGACGATGGGATATCTGT
The DNA here is from genome assembly GCF_019279795.1 of Protopterus annectens. Classification (NCBI taxonomy): domain Eukaryota; kingdom Metazoa; phylum Chordata; order Ceratodontiformes; family Protopteridae; genus Protopterus; species Protopterus annectens. The sequence goes on along the minus strand of NC_056747.1, from coordinate 180,685,809 downwards.
GCCCTTCCCATTCTAATCTACATTAGGGGACTCTGAAAGGTAAAGGTGCTTTTCTCTTACTCCTTTTCCTCCTCAGAAATCTGAGAGGGAAGTCATAGGAAGAAGAGGATGAAGAATGTGTGTGTTCTGAAGGGAAGGGAAAGACCATTTGGGAAGTCTTTGGCCTGCTGTCTTTAGGAAGAAGATGGATAACTGGCTGAGAGCAGAAAAGGCAGAAACCTAGATGAAGCCACAGAATGGGTGATTGAAAAATGCCACAGAACAAAAGACTCTTGAGACCAAAGTTGCAGAAGGGGCTGAACTCAATGCAATAGCAAGGGCGCCTGTCCCTCTGGGAAAGTCAACACCAACACTGATGAAGAAAACACCAAATGTGATGGCAAAAAAGGCAAGGGAACTAATGCTGGCATTGTGCCAAGAAAGACAACTCCAAGATCTGTGCTGAGCAGTTCACTGACAGCAACATGCCTGTCCCTGATGGAAGAGCTGAGGGGAACCATGGCTGAAAGAGGAGACCAGCTGGTTGAACATCAAACCCAGTGTATCCAGCTTCAAGGGAATTATGGCGGCAAACGCAAGTGTCAAAGAGGAAAACTTGACAGATTGCATGGAGAAGTTAATAACCAGCCAGCTGCTCCAGGACTAACACAACCATCTTGATCACCTTTCCATATTCTAGCTTAACAAACAACATAGTTGGAGACCTCCCTAACAACCAACAGAGTTGGAGACCTCCCCTCTGAGGGTTTGGGGCCACAGGAATTTGATTCTGATATGACCCTCAACTCCCTGGTGAAAACTGATTTACAAGAGTGGGAACATGGAGCGCAATACAGGTCAGTCAATAACCTGATCTGGTTACCTGAACAGGGGAATTGTGGACTGGAGGAATCACAACTAGTCAGTAGCACTGCCTTCTTTATTGGAGTGGTGGTCCACGATCCAAATCTGAAGAATGATGCCAGTATTTTCTGATGTTTTTGTATGCTTGGCCCTGAACTTTTTTTCCCTGAAGACTTGTCTCTCATCTTAATCCCAGACAGCAAGTAAGAATGACATAGAACCAAGCAAGTATTTTGAAGCACAGAGAAAAAACAGAAGTCAGTATTAGTGCAAAGTCAAATCGATGCCAAAATGCAGGCTGGCATACCTCTCAACCTCTTACTGCAAGAAATCTGGACAAAACCTAAAATGATGGGGGGACAAAGGCCCAAAAATAGGGACACATTTTAAATATTGCTCTTATAAGCTTAGGAAGTTGCTAGAATAAAAATACTGGTACTAGCATGCATTTTCTGAAGGGTATGAAGTTTGAAACTCATAGCCAAGTCATTATTTACTTACTTCTGTTCTCAGTGATTTGCCTGAAGACTACAAATTTTATGAGGAACCACAAACAGGAGGCAAAAATCGGGACATTCTGCAAAAATCTAGAAAGGTGAGATGCACAGATGATGGACAGCCACAGCTTAAGTGAAGTCAAAACATCGCCTTACAATGTTGACAACTGGTCGGCATAAAGTCATTGCAGTCTTTAAAGACATCCTCTTGGTGGGTTCCCCCAAAGCAAAACAGATACTAAATGTGTCTACTTCATAACGGCCTAGAGAAGGACAAGCCCAAAATGCTAAAGACAATGCCTGCACAAAAAGAAAGCACTGGTCTGGCAAGTTCTTTCAAAGCGGTCTAACAAGAAAAGGAGAGCAAAGTTGTAAAGGGATTTCTAAGAAATGGACCAAAACCTGTAGAGGGTGGGAGACAGCAAACTTGAGAGAAAAATTAAAAAA